>NW_027125225.1:328516-657033 GCF_033026475.1 Channa argus
GTATTTTGCTGCAATTGGCAGAAACAAGCATATTTGCTCATTCGGCCTGAAAATGCTTTTAAGCGCATAAAAACTTACACTCTTGATTTCTGGCTAAATAAAAGCTGTTGCAATGATATTTCCATGCTGAACTGAGTTGTTCTGGGTCAAATATGAAGGAAAACCCACTTTCCTTTCAGTATTTTGCTGCAATTGGCAGAAACAAGCATATTTGCTCATTCGGCCTGAAAATGCTTTTAAGCGCATAAAAACTTACACTCTTGATTTCTGGCTAAATAAAAGCTGTTGCAATGATATTTCCATGCTGAACTGAGTTGTTCTGGGTCAAATATGAAGGCAAATCCACTTTCCTTTCAGAATTTTGCTGCAATTGGAAGATATCAGCTCATTCGGCCTGAAAATGCTTTTAAGCGCATAAAAACTTACACTCTTGATTTCTGGCTAAATAAAAGCTGTTGCAATGATATTTCCATGCTGAACTGAGTTGTTCTGGGTCAAATATGAAGGCAAATCCACTTTCCTTTCAGAATTTTGCTGCAATTGGAAGATATCAGCTCATTCGGCCTGAAAATGCTTTTAAGCGCATAAAAACTTACACTCTTGATTTCTTGCTAAAAAAAAGCTGTTGCAATGATATTTCCATGCTGAACTGAGTTGTTCTGGGTCAAATATGAAGGCAAACCCACTTTCCTTTCAGTATTTTGCTGCAATTGGAAGATATCAGCTCATTTGGCCTGAAAATGCTTTTAAGCGCATAAAAACTTACACTCTTGATTTCTGACTAAATAAAAGCTGTTGCAATGATATTTTCATGCTGAACTGAGTAGTTCTGGGTCAAATATGAAGGAAAACCCACTTTCCTTTCAGTATTTTGCTGCAATTGGCAGAAACAAGCATATTTGCTCATTCGGCCTGAAAATGCTTTTAAGCGCATAAAAACTTACACTCTTGATTTCTGGCTAAATAAAAGCTGTTGCAATGATATTTCCATGCTGAACTGAGTTGTTCTGGGTCAAATATGAAGGCAAACCCACTTTCCTTTCAGTATTTTGCTGCAATTGGCAGAAACAAGCATATTTGCTCATTCGGCCTGAAAATGCTTTTAAGCGCATAAAAACTTACACTCTTGATTTCTGGCTAAATAAAAGCTGTTGCAATGATATTTCCATGCTGAACTGAGTTGTTCTGGGTCAAATATGAAGGCAAACCCACTTTCCTTTCAGTATTTTGCTGCAATTCGCAGAAACAAGCATATTTGCTCATTCGGCCTGAAAATGCTTTTAAGCGCATAAAAACTTACACTCTTGATTTCTGGCTAAATAAAAGCTGTTGCAATGATATTTCCATGCTGAAATGAGTTGTTCTGGGTCAAATATGAAGGCAAACCCACTTTCCTTTCAGTATTTTGCTGCAATTGGAAGATATCAGCTCATTTGGCCTGAAAATGCTTTTAAGCGCATAAAAACTTACACTCTTGATTTCTGGCTAAATAAAAGCTGTTGCAATGATATTTCCATGCTGAACTGAGTTGTTCTGGGTCAAATATGAAGGCAAACCCACTTTCTTTTCAGTATTTTGCTGCAATTGGCAGAAACAAGCAAATTTGCTCATTCGGCCTGAAAATGCTTTTAAACGCATAAAAACTTACACTCTTGATTTCTGGCTAAATAAAAGCTGTTGCAATGATATTTCCATGCTGAACTGAGTTGTTCTGGGTCAAATATGAAGGCAAACCCACTTTCCTTTCAGTATTTTGCTGCAATTGGCAGAAACAAGCATATTTGCTCATTCGGCCTGAAAATGCTTTTAAGCGCATAAAAACTTACACTCATGATTTCTGGCTAAATAAAAGCTGTTGCAATGATATTTCCATGCTGAACTGAGTTCTTTTGGGTCAAATATGAAGGCAAACCCAATTTCCTTTCAGTATTTTGCTGCAATTGGCAGAAACAAGCATATTTGCTCATTCGGCCTGAAAATGCTTTTAAGCGCATAAAAACTTACACCCTTGATTTCTGGATAAATAAAAGCTGTTGCAATGATATTTCCATGCTGAACTGAGTTGTTCTGGGTCAAATATGAAGGCAAACCCACTTTCCTTTCAGAATTTTGCTGCAATTGGAAGATATCAGCTCATTTGGCCTGAAAATGCTTTTAAGCGCATAAAAACTTACACTCTTGATTTCTTGCTAAAAAAAAGCTGATGCAATGATATTTCCATGCTGAACTGAGTTGTTCTGGGTCAAATATGAAGGCAAACCCACTTTCCTTTCAGTATTTTGCTGCAATTGGAAGATATCAGCTCATTTGGCCTGAAAATGCTTTTAAGCGCATAAAAACTTACACTCTTGATTTCTGGCTAAATAAAAGCTGTTGCAATGATATTTCCATGCTGAACTGAGTTGGTCTGGGTCAAATATGAAGGCAAACCCACTTTCCTTTCAGTATTTTGCTGCATTTGGTAGAAATCAGCTCATTCGGCCTGAAAATGCTTTTAAGCGCATAAAAACTTACACTCTTGATTTCTGGCTAAATAAAAGCTGTTGCAATGATATTTCCATGCTGACCTGAGTTGTTCTGGGTCAAAAATGAAGGCAAACCCACTTTCCTTTCAGTATTTTGCTGCAATTGGCAGAAACAAGCATATTTGCTCATTCGGCCTGAAAATGCTTTTAAGCGCATAAAAACTTACACTCTTGATTTCTGGCTAATTAAAAGCTGTTGCAATGATATTTCCATGCTGAACTGAGTTGTTCTGGGTCAAATATGAAGGCAAACCCACTTTCCTTTCAGTATTTTGCTGCAATTGGCAGAAACAAGCATATTTGCTCATTCGGCCTGAAAATGCTTTTAAGCGCATAAAAACTTACACTCTTGATTTCTGGCTAAATAAAAGCTGTTGCAATGATATTTCCATGCTGAACTGAGTTGTTCTGGGTCAAATATGAAGGCAAACCCACTTTCCTTTCAGTATTTTGCTGCAATTGGCAGAAACAAGCATATTTGCTCATTCGGCCTGAAAATGCTTTTAAGCGCATAAAAACTTACACTCATGATTTCTGGCTAAATAAAAGCTGTTGCAATGATATTTCCATGCTGAACTGAGTTGTTTTGGGTCAAATATGAAGGCAAACCCAATTTCCTTTCAGTATTTTGCTGCAATTGGCAGAAACAAGCATATTTGCTCATTCGGCCTGAAAATGCTTTTAAGCGCATAAAAACTTACACTCTTGATTTCTGGCTAATTAAAAGCTGTTGCAATGATATTTCCATGCTGAACTGAGTTGTTCTGGGTCAAATATGAAGGCAAACCCACTTTCCTTTCAGTATTTTGCTGCAATTGGCAGAAACAAGCATATTTGCTCATTCGGCCTGAAAATGCTTTTAAGCGCATAAAAACTTACACTCTTGATTTCTGGCTAAATAAAAGCTGTTGCAATGATATTTCCATGCTGAACTGAGTTGTTCTGGGTCAAATATGAAGGCAAACCCACTTTCCTTTCAGTATTTTGCTGCAATTGGCAGAAACAAGCATATTTGCTCATTCGGCCTGAAAATGCTTTTAAGCGCATAAAAACTTACACTCATGATTTCTGGCTAAATAAAAGCTGTTGCAATGATATTTCCATGCTGAACTGAGTTGTTTTGGGTCAAATATGAAGGCAAACCCAATTTCCTTTCAGTATTTTGCTGCAATTGGCAGAAACAAGCATATTTGCTCATTCGGCCTGAAAATGCTTTTAAGCGCATAAAAACTTACACCCTTGATTTCTGGATAAATAAAAGCTGTTGCAATGATATTTCCATGCTGAACTGAGTTGTTCTGGGTCAAATATGAAGGCAAACCCACTTTCCTTTCAGAATTTTGCTGCAATTGGAAGATATCAGCTCATTCGGCCTGAAAATGCTTTTAAGCGCATAAAAACTTACACTCTTGATTTCTTGCTAAAAAAAAGCTGTTGCAATGATATTTCCATGCTGAACTGAGTTGTTCTGGGTCAAATATGAAGGCAAACCCACTTTCCTTTCAGTATTTTGCTGCAATTGGAAGATATCAGCTCATTTGGCCTGAAAATGCTTTTAAGCGCATAAAAACTTACACTCTTGATTTCTGGCTAAATAAAAGCTGTTGCAATGATATTTCCATGCTGAACTGAGTTGTTCTGGGTCAAATATGAAGGCAAACCCACTTTCCTTTCAGTATTTTGCTGCAATTGGCAGAAACAAGCATATTTGCTCATTTGGCCTGAAAATGCTTTTAAGCGCATAAAAACTTACACTCTTGATTTCTGGCTAAATAAAAGCTGTTGCAATGATATTTCCATGCTGAACTGAGTTGTTCTGGGTCAAATATGAAGGCAAACCCACTTTCCTTTCAGTATTTTGCTGCAATTGGAAGATATCAGCTCATTTGGCCTGAAAATGCTTTTAAGCGCATAAAAACTTACACTCTTGATTTCTGGCTAAATAAAAGCTGTTGCAATGATATTTCCATGCTGAACTGAGTTGTTCTGGGTCAAATATGAAGGCAAACCCACTTTCCTTTCAGTATTTTGCTGCAATTCGCAGAAACAAGCATATTTGCTCATTCGGCCTGAAAATGCTTTTAAGCGCATAAAAACTTACACTCTTGATTTCTGGCTAAATAAAAGCTGTTGCAATGATATTTCCATGCTGAACTGAGTTGTTCTGGGTCAAATATGAAGGCAAACCCACTTTCTTTTCAGTATTTTGCTGCAATTGGCAGAAACAAGCATATTTGCTCATTCGGCCTGAAAATGCTTTTAAACGCATAAAAACTTACACTCTTGATTTCTGGCTAAATAAAAGCTGTTGCAATGATATTTCCATGCTGAACTGAGTTGTTCTGGGTCAAATATGAAGGCAAACCCACTTTCCTTTCAGTATTTTGCTGCATTTGGTAGAAATCAGCTCATTCGGCCTGAAAATGCTTTTAAGCGCATAAAAACTTACACTCTTGATTTCTGGCTAAATAAAAGCTGTTGCAATGATATTTCCATGCTGACCTGAGTTGTTCTGGGTCAAATATGAAGGCAAACCCACTTTCCTTTCAGTATTTTGCTGCAATTGGCAGAAACAAGCATATTTGCTCATTCGGCCTGAAAATGCTTTTAAGCGCATAAAAACTTACACTCTTGATTTCTGGCTAATTAAAAGCTGTTGCAATGATATTTCCATGCTGAACTGAGTTGTTCTGGGTCAAATATGAAGGCAAACCCACTTTCCTTTCAGTATTTTGCTGCAATTGGCAGAAACAAGCATATTTGCTCATTCGGCCTGAAAATGCTTTTAAGCGCATAAAAACTTACACTCTTGATTTCTGGCTAAATAAAAGCTGTTGCAATGATATTTCCATGCTGAACTGAGTTGTTCTGGGTCAAATATGAAGGCAAACCCACTTTCCTTTCAGTATTTTGCTGCAATTGGCAGAAACAAGCATATTTGCTCATTCGGCCTGAAAATGCTTTTAAGCGCATAAAAACTTACACTCATGATTTCTGGCTAAATAAAAGCTGTTGCAATGATATTTCCATGCTGAACTGAGTTGTTTTGGGTCAAATATGAAGGCAAACCCAATTTCCTTTCAGTATTTTGCTGCAATTGGCAGAAACAAGCATATTTGCTCATTCGGCCTGAAAATGCTTTTAAGCGCATAAAAACTTACACCCTTGATTTCTGGATAAATAAAAGCTGTTGCAATGATATTTCCATGCTGAACTGAGTTGTTCTGGGTCAAATATGAAGGCAAACCCACTTTCCTTTCAGAATTTTGCTGCAATTGGAAGATATCAGCTCATTCGGCCTGAAAATGCTTTTAAGCGCATAAAAACTTACACTCTTGATTTCTTGCTAAAAAAAAGCTGTTGCAATGATATTTCCATGCTGAACTGAGTTGTTCTGGGTCAAATATGAAGGCAAACCCACTTTCCTTTCAGTATTTTGCTGCAATTGGAAGATATCAGCTCATTTGGCCTGAAAATGCTTTTAAGCGCATAAAAACTTACACTCTTGATTTCTGGCTAAATAAAAGCTGTTGCAATGATATTTCCATGCTGAACTGAGTTGTTCTGGGTCAAATATGAAGGCAAACCCACTTTCCTTTCAGTATTTTGCTGCAATTGGCAGAAACAAGCATATTTGCTCATTTGGCCTGAAAATGCTTTTAAGCGCATAAAAACTTACACTCTTGATTTCTGGCTAAATAAAAGCTGTTGCAATGATATTTCCATGCTGAACTGAGTTGTTCTGGGTCAAATATGAAGGCAAACCCACTTTCCTTTCAGTATTTTGCTGCAATTGGAAGATATCAGCTCATTTGGCCTGAAAATGCTTTTAAGCGCATAAAAACTTACACTCTTGATTTCTGGCTAAATAAAAGCTGTTGCAATGATATTTCCATGCTGAACTGAGTTGTTCTGGGTCAAATATGAAGGCAAACCCACTTTCCTTTCAGTATTTTGCTGCAATTCGCAGAAACAAGCATATTTGCTCATTCGGCCTGAAAATGCTTTTAAGCGCATAAAAACTTACACTCTTGATTTCTGGCTAAATAAAAGCTGTTGCAATGATATTTCCATGCTGAACTGAGTTGTTCTGGGTCAAATATGAAGGCAAACCCACTTTCTTTTCAGTATTTTGCTGCAATTGGCAGAAACAAGCATATTTGCTCATTCGGCCTGAAAATGCTTTTAAACGCATAAAAACTTACACTCTTGATTTCTGGCTAAATAAAAGCTGTTGCAATGATATTTCCATGCTGAACTGAGTTGTTCTGGGTCAAATATGAAAGAAAACCCACTTTCCTTTCAGTATTTTGCTGCAATTGGAAGATATCAGCTCATTTGGCCTGAAAATGCTTTTAAGCGCATAAAAACTTACACTCTTGATTTCTGGCTAAATAAAAGCTGTTGCAATGATATTTCCATGCTGAACTGAGTTGTTCTGGGTCAAATATGAAGGCAAACCCACTTTCCTTTAAGTATTTTGCTGCAATTGGCAGAAACAAGCATATTTGCTCATTCGGCCTGAAAATGCTTTTAAGCGCATAAAAACTTACACTCTTGATTTCTGGCTAAATAAAAGCTGTTGCAATGATATTTCCATGCTGAACTGAGTTGTTCTGGGTCAAATATGAAGGCAAACCCACTTTCCTTTCAGTATTTTGCTGCAATTGGAAGATATCAGCTCATTTGGCCTGAAAATGCTTTTAAGCGCATAAAAACTTACACTCTTGATTTCTGGCTAAATAAAAGCTGTTGCAATGATATTTCCATGCTGAACTGAGTTGTTCTGGGTCAAATATGAAGGCAAACCCACTTTCCTTTCAGTATTTTGCTGCAATTGGCAGAAACAAGCATATTTGCTCATTCGGCCTGAAAATGCTTTTAAGCGCATAAAAACTTACACTCTTGATTTCTGGCTAAATAAAAGCTGTTGCAATGATATTTCCATGCTGAACTGAGTTGTTCTGGGTCAAATATGAAGGCAAACCCACTTTCCTTTCAGTATTTTGCTGCAATTGGCAGAAACAAGCATATTTGCTCATTCGGCCTGAAAATGCTTTTAAGCGCATAAAAACTTACACTCTTGATTTCTGGCTAAATAAAAGCTGTTGCAATGATATTTCCATGCTGAACTGAGTTGTTCTGGATCAAATATGAAGGCAAACCCACTGTCCTTTCAGTATTTTGCTGCAATTGGAAGATATCAGCTCATTTGGCCTGAAAATGCTTTTAAGCGCATAAAAACTTACACTCTTGATTTCTGGCTAAATAAAAGCTGTTGCAATGATATTTCCATGCTGAACTGAGTTGTTCTGGGTCAAATATGAAGGCAAACCCACTTTCCTTTCAGTATTTTGCTGCAATTGGAAGATATCAGCTCATTCGGCCTGAAAATGCTTTTAAGCGCATAAAAACTTACACTCTTGATTTCTGGCTAAATAAAAGCTGTTGCAATGATATTTCCATGCTGAACTGAGTTGTTCTGGGTCAAATATGAAGGCAAACCCACTTTCCTTTCAGTA
Organism: Channa argus; assembly: GCF_033026475.1. Taxonomy (NCBI): domain Eukaryota; kingdom Metazoa; phylum Chordata; class Actinopteri; order Anabantiformes; family Channidae; genus Channa; species Channa argus. Next base: position 336,564 of record NW_027125225.1, read on the forward strand.
TTTTGCTGCAATTGGCAGAAACAAGCATATTTGCTCATTCGGCCTGAAAATGCTTTTAAGCGCATAAAAACTTACACTCTTGATTTCTGGCTAAATAAAAGCTGTTGCAATGATATTTCCATGCTGAACTGAGTTGTTCTGGATCAAATATGAAGGCAAACCCACTGTCCTTTCAGTATTTTGCTGCAATTGGAAGATATCAGCTCATTTGGCCTGAAAATGCTTTTAAGCGCATAAAAACTTACACTCTTGATTTCTGGCTAAATAAATGCTGTTGCAATGATATTTCCATGCTGAACTGAGTTGTTCTGGGTCAAATATGAAGGCAAACCCACTTTCCTTTCAGTATTTTGCTGCAATTGGCAGAAACAAGCATATTTGCTCATTCGGCCTGAAAATGCTTTTAAACGCATAAAAACTTACACTCTTGATTTCTGGCTAAATAAAAGCTGTTGCAATGATATTTCCATGCTGAACTGAGTTGTTCTGGGTCAAATATGAAGGCAAACCCACTTTCCTTTCAGTATTTTGCTGCAATTGGCAGAAACAAGCATATTTGCTCATTCGGCCTGAAAATGCTTTTAAGCGCATAAAAACTTACACTCTTGATTTCTGGCTAAATAAAAGCTGTTGCAATGATATTTCCATGCTGAACTGAGTTGTTCTGGGTCAAATATGAAGGAAAACCCACTTTCCTTTCAGTATTTTGCTGCAATTGGCAGAAACAAGCATATTTGCTCATTCGGCCTGAAAATGCTTTTAAGCGCATAAAAACTTACACTCTTGATTTCTGGCTAAATAAAAGCTGTTGCAATGATATTTCCATGCTGAACTGAGTTGTTCTGGGTCAAATATGAAGGAAAACCCACTTTCCTTTCAGTATTTTGCTGCAATTGGCAGAAACAAGCATATTTGCTCATTCGGCCTGAAAATGCTTTTAAGCGCATAAAAACTTACACTCTTGATTTCTGGCTAAATAAAAGCTGTTGCAATGATATTTCCATGCTGAACTGAGTTGTTCTGGGTCAAATATGAAGGCAAACCCACTTTCCTTTCAGTATTTTGCTGCAATTGGCAGAAACAAGCATATTTGCTCATTCGGCCTGAAAATGCTTTTAAGCGCATAAAAACTTACACTCTTGATTTCTGGCTAAATAAAAGCTGTTGCAATGATATTTCCATGCTGAACTGAGTTGTTCTGGGTCAAATATGAAGGCAAATCCACTTTCCTTTCAGAATTTTGCTGCAATTGGAAGATATCAGCTCATTCGGCCTGAAAATGCTTTTAAGCGCATAAAAACTTACACTCTTGATTTCTTGCTAAAAAAAAGCTGTTGCAATGATATTTCCATGCTGAACTGAGTTGTTCTGGGTCAAATATGAAGGCAAACCCACTTTCCTTTCAGTATTTTGCTGCAATTGGAAGATATCAGCTCATTTGGCCTGAAAATGCTTTTAAGCGCATAAAAACTTACACTCTTGATTTCTGACTAAATAAAAGCTGTTGCAATGATATTTTCATGCTGAACTGAGTAGTTCTGGGTCAAATATGAAGGAAAACCCACTTTCCTTTCAGTATTTTGCTGCAATTGGCAGAAACAAGCATATTTGCTCATTCGGCCTGAAAATGCTTTTAAGCGCATAAAAACTTACACTCTTGATTTCTGGCTAAATAAAAGCTGTTGCAATGATATTTCCATGCTGAACTGAGTTGTTCTGGGTCAAATATGAAGGCAAACCCACTTTCCTTTCAGTATTTTGCTGCAATTGGCAGAAACAAGCATATTTGCTCATTCGGCCTGAAAATGCTTTTAAGCGCATAAAAACTTACACTCTTGATTTCTGGCTAAATAAAAGCTGTTGCAATGATATTTCCATGCTGAACTGAGTTGTTCTGGGTCAAATATGAAGGCAAACCCACTTTCCTTTCAGTATTTTGCTGCAATTCGCAGAAACAAGCATATTTGCTCATTCGGCCTGAAAATGCTTTTAAGCGCATAAAAACTTACACTCTTGATTTCTGGCTAAATAAAAGCTGTTGCAATGATATTTCCATGCTGAAATGAGTTGTTCTGGGTCAAATATGAAGGCAAACCCACTTTCCTTTCAGTATTTTGCTGCAATTGGAAGATATCAGCTCATTTGGCCTGAAAATGCTTTTAAGCGCATAAAAACTTACACTCTTGATTTCTGGCTAAATAAAAGCTGTTGCAATGATATTTCCATGCTGAACTGAGTTGTTCTGGGTCAAATATGAAGGCAAACCCACTTTCTTTTCAGTATTTTGCTGCAATTGGCAGAAACAAGCAAATTTGCTCATTCGGCCTGAAAATGCTTTTAAACGCATAAAAACTTACACTCTTGATTTCTGGCTAAATAAAAGCTGTTGCAATGATATTTCCATGCTGAACTGAGTTGTTCTGGGTCAAATATGAAGGCAAACCCACTTTCCTTTCAGTATTTTGCTGCAATTGGCAGAAACAAGCATATTTGCTCATTCGGCCTGAAAATGCTTTTAAGCGCATAAAAACTTACACGCTTGATTTCTGGCTAAATAAAAGCTGTTGCAATGATATTTCCATGCTGAACTGAGTTGTTCTGGGTCAAATATGAAGGCAAACCCACTTTCCTTTCAGTATTTTGCTGCAATTGGCAGAAACAAGCATATTTGCTCATTCGGCCTGAAAATGCTTTTAAGCGCATAAAAACTTACACTCTTGATTTCTGGCTAAATAAAAGCTGTTGCAATGATATTTCCATGCTGAACTGAGTTGTTCTGGGTCAAATATGAAGGCAAACCCACTTTCCTTTCAGTATTTTGCTGCAATTGGCAGAAACAAGCATATTTGCTCATTCGGCCTGAAAATGCTTTTAAGCGCATAAAAACTTACACTCATGATTTCTGGCTAAATAAAAGCTGTTGCAATGATATTTCCATGCTGAACTGAGTTCTTTTGGGTCAAATATGAAGGCAAACCCAATTTCCTTTCAGTATTTTGCTGCAATTGGCAGAAACAAGCATATTTGCTCATTCGGCCTGAAAATGCTTTTAAGCGCATAAAAACTTACACCCTTGATTTCTGGATAAATAAAAGCTGTTGCAATGATATTTCCATGCTGAACTGAGTTGTTCTGGGTCAAATATGAAGGCAAACCCACTTTCCTTTCAGAATTTTGCTGCAATTGGAAGATATCAGCTCATTCGGCCTGAAAATGCTTTTAAGCGCATAAAAACTTACACTCTTGATTTCTTGCTAAAAAAAAGCTGATGCAATGATATTTCCATGCTGAACTGAGTTGTTCTGGGTCAAATATGAAGGCAAACCCACTTTCCTTTCAGTATTTTGCTGCAATTGGAAGATATCAGCTCATTTGGCCTGAAAATGCTTTTAAGCGCATAAAAACTTACACTCTTGATTTCTGGCTAAATAAAAGCTGTTGCAATGATATTTCCATGCTGAACTGAGTTGGTCTGGGTCAAATATGAAGGCAAACCCACTTTCCTTTCAGTATTTTGCTGCATTTGGTAGAAATCAGCTCATTCGGCCTGAAAATGCTTTTAAGCGCATAAAAACTTACACTCTTGATTTCTGGCTAAATAAAAGCTGTTGCAATGATATTTCCATGCTGAACTGAGTTGTTCTGGGTCAAATATGAAGGCAAACCCAATTTCCTTTCAGTATTTTGCTGCAATTGGCAGAAACAAGCATATTTGCTCATTCGGCTTGAAAATGCTTTTAAGCGCATAAAAACTTACACCCTTGATTTCTGGATAAATAAAAGCTGTTGCAATGATATTTCCATGCTGAACTGAGTTGTTCTGCGTCAAATATGAAGGCAAACCCACTTTCCTTTCAGTATTTTGCTGCAATTGGAAGATATCAGCTCATTTGGCCTGAAAATGCTTTTAAGCGCATAAAAACTTACACTCTTGATTTCTGGCTAAATAAAAGCTGTTGCAATGATATTTCCATGCTGAACTGAGTTGTTCTGGGTCAAATATGAAGGCAAACCCACTTTCCTTTCAGTATTTTGCTGCAATTCGCAGAAACAAGCATATTTGCTCATTCGGCCTGAAAATGCTTTTAAGCGCATAAAAACTTACACTCTTGATTTCTGGCTAAATAAAAGCTGTTGCAATGATATTTCCATGCTGAAATGAGTTGTTCTGGGTCAAATATGAAGGCAAACCCACTTTCCTTTCAGTATTTTGCTGCAATTGGCAGAAACAAGCATATTTGCTCATTCGGCCTGAAAATGCTTTTAAACGCATAAAAACTTACACTCTTGATTTCTGGCTAAATAAAAGCTGTTGCAATGATATTTCCATGCTGAAATGAGTTGTTCTGGGTCAAATATGAAGGCAAACCCACTTTCCTTTCAGTATATTGCTGCAATTGGAAGATATCAGCTCATTTGGCCTGAAAATGCTTTTAAGCGCATAAAAACTTACACTCTTGATTTCTGGCTAAATAAAAGCTGTTGCAATGATATTTCCATGCTGAACTGAGTTGTTCTGGGTCAAAAATGAAGGCAAACCCACTTTCCTTTCAGTATTTTGCTGCAATTGGCAGAAACAAGCATATTTGCTCATTCGGCCTGAAAATGCTTTTAAACGCATAAAAACTTACACTCTTGATTTCTGGCTAAATAAAAGCTGTTGCAATGATATTTCCATGCTGAAATGAGTTGTTCTGGGTCAAATATGAAGGCAAACCCACTTTCCTTTCAGTATTTTGCTGCAATTGGAAGATATCAGCTCATTTGGCCTGAAAATGCTTTTAAGCGCATAAAAACTTACACTCTTGATTTCTGGCTAAATAAAAGCTGTTGCAATGATATTTCCATGCTGAACTGAGTTGTTCTGGGTCAAATATGAAGGCAAACCCACTTTCTTTTCAGTATTTTGCTGCAATTGGCAGAAACAAGCAAATTTGCTCATTCGGCCTGAAAATGCTTTTAAACGCATAAAAACTTACACTCTTGATTTCTGGCTAAATAAAAGCTGTTGCAATGATATTTCCATGCTGAACTGAGTTGTTCTGGGTCAAATATGAAGGCAAACCCACTTTCCTTTCAGTATTTTGCTGCAATTGGCAGAAACAAGCATATTTGCTCATTCGGCCTGAAAATGCTTTTAAGCGCATAAAAACTTACACTCTTGATTTCTGGCTAAATAAAAGCTGTTGCAATGATATTTCCATGCTGAACTGAGTTGTTCTGGGTCAAATATGAAGGCAAACCCACTTTCCTTTCAGTATTTTGCTGCAATTGGCAGAAACAAGCATATTTGCTCATTCGGCCTGAAAATGCTTTTAAGCGCATAAAAACTTACACCCTTGATTTCTGGATAAATAAAAGCTGTTGCAATGATATTTCCATGCTGAACTGAGTTGTTCTGGGTCAAATATGAAGGCAAACCCACTTTCCTTTCAGAATTTTGCTGCAATTGGAAGATATCAGCTCATTCGGCCTGAAAATGCTTTTAAGCGCATAAAAACTTACACTCTTGATTTCTTGCTAAAAAAAAGCTGTTGCAATGATATTTCCATGCTGAACTGAGTTGTTCTGGGTCAAATATGAAGGCAAACCCACTTTCCTTTCAGTATTTTGCTGCAATTGGAAGATATCAGCTCATTTGGCCTGAAAATGCTTTTAAGCGCATAAAAACTTACACTCTTGATTTCTGGCTAAATAAAAGCTGTTGCAATGATATTTCCATGCTGAACTGAGTTGTTCTGGGTCAAATATGAAGGCAAACCCACTTTCCTTTCAGTATTTTGCTGCAATTGGCAGAAACAAGCATATTTGCTCATTTGGCCTGAAAATGCTTTTAAGCGCATAAAAACTTACACTCTTGATTTCTGGCTAAATAAAAGCTGTTGCAATGATATTTCCATGCTGAACTGAGTTGTTCTGGGTCAAATATGAAGGCAAACCCACTTTCCTTTCAGTATTTTGCTGCAATTGGCAGAAACAAGCATATTTGCTCATTCGGCCTGAAAATGCTTTTAAGCGCATAAAAACTTACACTCTTGATTTCTGGCTAAATAAAAGCTGTTGCAATGATATTTCCATGCTGAAATGAGTTGTTCTGGGTCAAATATGAAGGCAAACCCACTTTCCTTTCAGTATTTTGCTGCAATTGGCAGAAACAAGCATATTTGCTCATTCGGCCTGAAAATGCTTTTAAACGCATAAAAACTTACACTCTTGATTTCTGGCTAAATAAAAGCTGTTGCAATGATATTTCCATGCTGAAATGAGTTGTTCTGGGTCAAATATGAAGGCAAACCCACTTTCTTTTCAGTATTTTGCTGCAATTGGCAGAAACAAGCATATTTGCTCATTCGGCCTGAAAATGCTTTTAAACGCATAAAAACTTACACTCTTGATTTCTGGCTAAATAAAAGCTGTTGCAATGATATTTCCATGCTGAACTGAGTTGTTCTGGGTCAAATATGAAAGAAAACCCACTTTCCTTTCAGTATTTTGCTGCAATTGGAAGATATCAGCTCATTTGGCCTGAAAATGCTTTTAAGCGCATAAAAACTTACACTCTTGATTTCTGGCTAAATAAAAGCTGTTGCAATGATATTTCCATGCTGAACTGAGTTGTTCTGGGTCAAATATGAAGGCAAACCCACTTTCCTTTCAGTATTTTGCTGCAATTGGCAGAAACAAGCATATTTGCTCATTCGGCCTGAAAATGCTTTTAAGCGCATAAAAACTTACACTCTTGATTTCTGGCTAAATAAAAGCTGTTGCAATGATATTTCCATGCTGAACTGAGTTGTTCTGGGTCAAATATGAAAGAAAACCCACTTTCCTTTCAGTATTTTGCTGCAATTGGAAGATATCAGCTCATTTGGCCTGAAAATGCTTTTAAGCGCATAAAAACTTACACTCTTGATTTCTGGCTAAATAAAAGCTGTTGCAATGATATTTCCATGCTGAACTGAGTTGTTCTGGGTCAAATATGAAGGCAAACCCACTTTCCTTTAAGTATTTTGCTTCAATTGGCAGAAACAAGCATATTTGCTCATTCGGCCTGAAAATGCTTTTAAGCGCATAAAAACTTACACTCTTGATTTCTGGCTAAATAAAAGCTGTTGCAATGATATTTCCATGCTGAACTGAGTTGTTCTGGGTCAAATATGAAGGCAAACCCACTTTCCTTTCAGTATTTTGCTGCAATTGGCAGAAACAAGCATATTTGCTCATTCGGCCTGAAAATGCTTTTAAGCGCATAAAAACTTACACTCTTGATTTCTGGCTAAATAAAAGCTGTTGCAATGATATTTCCATGCTGAAATGAGTTGTTCTGGGTCAAATATGAAGGCAAACCCACTTTCCTTTCAGTATTTTGCTGCAATTGGCAGAAACAAGCATATTTGCTCATTCGGCCTGAAAATGCTTTTAAGCGCATAAAAACTTACACTCTTGATTTCTGGCTAAATAAAAGCTGTTGCAATGATATTTCCATGCTGAACTGAGTTGTTCTGGGTCAAATATGAAGGCAAACCCACTTTCCTTTCAGTATTTTGCTGCAATTGGCAGAAACAAGCATATTTGCTCATTCGGCCTGAAAATGCTTTTAAGCGCATAAAAACTTACACTCTTGATTTCTGGCTAAATAAAAGCTGTTGCAATGATATTTCCATGCTGAACGGAGTTGTTCTGGGTCAAATATGAAGGCAAACCCACTTTCCTTTCAGTATTTTGCTGCAATTGGGAGAAACAAGCATATTTGCTCATTCGGCCTGAAAATGCTTTTAAGCGCATAAAAACTTACACTCTTGATTTCTGGCTAAATAAAAGCTGTTGCAATGATATTTCCATGCTGAACTGAGTTGTTCTGGGTCAAATATGAAGGCAAACCCACTTTCCTTTCAGTATTTTGCTGCAATTGGCAGAAACAAGCATATTTGCTCATTCGGCCTGAAAATGCTTTTAAGCGCATAAAAACTTACACTCTTGATTTCTGGCTAAATAAAAGCTGTTGCAATGATATTTCCATGCTGAACTGAGTTGTTCTGGGTCAAATATGAAGGCAAACCCACTTTCCTTTCAGTATTTTGCTGCAATTGGCAGAAACAAGCATATTTGCTCATTCGGCCTGAAAATGCTTTTAAGCGCATAAAAACTTACACTCTTGATTTCTGGCTAAATAAAAGCTGTTGCAATGATATTTCCATGCTGAACTGAGTTGTTCTGGGTCAAATATGAAGGCAAACCCACTTTCCTTTCAGTATTTTGCTGCAATTGGCAGAAACAAGCATATTTGCTCATTCGGCCTGAAAATGCTTTTAAGCGCATAAAAACTTACACTCTTGATTTCTGGCTAAATAAAAGCTGTTGCAATGATATTTCCATGCTGAACTGAGTTGTTCTGGGTCAAATATGAAGGCAAACCCACTTTCCTTTCAGTATTTTGCTGCAATTGGCAGAAACAAGCATATTTGCTCATTCGGCCTGAAAATGCTTTTAAGCGCATAAAAACTTACACTCTTGATTTCTGGCTAAATAAAAGCTGTTGCAATGATATTTCCATGCTGAACTGAGTTGTTCTGGGTCAAATATGAAGGCAAACCCACTTTCCTTTCAGTATTTTGCTGCAATTGGCAGAAACAAGCATATTTGCTCATTCGGCCTGAAAATGCTTTTAAGCGCATAAAAACTTACACTCTTGATTTCTGGCTAAATAAAAGCTGTTGCAATGATATTTTCATGCTGAACTGAGTTGTTCTGGGTCAAATATGAAGGCAAACCCACTTTCCTTTCAGTATTTTGCTGCAATTGGCAGAAACAAGCATATTTGCTCATTCGGGCTGAAAATGCTTTTAAACGCATAAAAACTTACACTCTTGATTTCTGGCTAAATAAAAGCTGTTGCAATGATATTTCCATGCTGAACTGAGTTGTTCTGGGTCAAATATGAAGGCAAACCCACTTTCCTTTCAGTATTTTGCTGCAATTGGAAGATATCAGCTCATTTGGCCTGAAAATGCTTTTAAGCGCATAAAAACTTACACTCTTGATTTCTGGCTAAATAAAAGCTGTTGCAATGATATTTCCATGCTGAACTGAGTTGTTCTGGGTCAAATATGAAGGCAAACCCACTTTCCTTTCAGTATTTTGCTGCAATTGGCAGAAACAAGCATATTTGCTCATTCGGCCTGAAAATGCTTTTAAGCGCATAAAAACTTACACTCTTGATTTCTGGCTAAATAAAAGCTGTTGCAATGATATTTCCATGCTGAACTGAGTTGTTCTGGGTCAAATATGAAGGCAAACCCACTTTCCTTTCAGTATTTTGCTGCAATTGGCAGAAACAAGCATATTTGCTCATTCGGCCTGAAAATGCTTTTAAGCGCATAAAAACTTACACTCTTGATTTCTGGCTAAATAAAAGCTGTTGCAATGATATTTCCATGCTGAACTGAGTTGTTCTGGATCAAATATGAAGGCAAACCCACTGTCCTTTCAGTATTTTGCTGCAATTGGAAGATATCAGCTCATTTGGCCTGAAAATGCTTTTAAGCGCATAAAAACTTACACTCTTGATTTCTGACTAAATAAAAGCTGTTGCAATGATATTTTCATGCTGAACTGAGTTGTTCTGGGTCAAATATGAAGGAAAACCCACTTTCCTTTCAGTATTTTGCTGCAATTGGCAGAAACAAGCATATTTGCTCATTCGGCCTGAAAATGCTTTTAAGCGCATAAAAACTTACACTCTTGATTTCTGGCTAAATAAAAGCTGTTGCAATGATATTTCCATGCTGAACTGAGTTGTTCTGGGTCAAATATGAAGGAAAACCCACTTTCCTTTCAGTATTTTGCTGCAATTGGCAGAAACAAGCATATTTGCTCATTCGGCCTGAAAATGCTTTTAAGCGCATAAAAACTTACACTCTTGATTTCTGGCTAAATAAAAGCTGTTGCAATGATATTTCCATGCTGAACTGAGTTGTTCTGGGTCAAATATGAAGGAAAACCCACTTTCCTTTCAGTATTTTGCTGCAATTGGCAGAAACAAGCATATTTGCTCATTCGGCCTGAAAATGCTTTTAAGCGCATAAAAACTTACACTCTTGATTTCTGGCTAAATAAAAGCTGTTGCAATGATATTTCCATGCTGAACTGAGTTGTTCTGGGTCAAATATGAAGGCAAACCCACTTTCCTTTCAGTATTTTGCTGCAATTGGCAGAAACAAGCATATTTGCTCATTCGGCCTGAAAATGCTTTTAAGCGCATAAAAACTTACACTCTTGATTTCTGGCTAAATAAAAGCTGTTGCAATGATATTTCCATGCTGAACTGAGTTGTTCTGGGTCAAATATGAAGGCAAATCCACTTTCCTTTCAGAATTTTGCTGCAATTGGAAGATATCAGCTCATTCGGCCTGAAAATGCTTTTAAGCGCATAAAAACTTACACTCTTGATTTCTTGCTAAAAAAAAGCTGTTGCAATGATATTTCCATGCTGAACTGAGTTGTTCTGGGTCAAATATGAAGGCAAACCCACTTTCCTTTCAGTATTTTGCTGCAATTGGAAGATATCAGCTCATTTGGCCTGAAAATGCTTTTAAGCGCATAAAAACTTACACTCTTGATTTCTGGCTAAATAAAAGCTGTTGCAATGATATTTCCATGCTGAACTGAGTTGTTCTGGGTCAAATATGAAGGCAAACCCTATTTCCTTTCAGTATTTTGCTGCAATTGGCAGAAACAAGCATATTTGCTCATTCGGCTTGAAAATGCTTTTAAGCGCATAAAAACTTACACCCTTGATTTCTGGATAAATAAAAGCTGTTGCAATGATATTTCCATGCTGAACTGAGTTGTTCTGGGTCAAATATGAAGGCAAACCCACTTTCCTTTCAGTATTTTGCTGCAATTGGAAGATATCAGCTCATTTGGCCTGAAAATGCTTTTAAGCGCATAAAAACTTACACTCTTGATTTCTGGCTAAATAAAAGCTGTTGCAATGATATTTCCATGCTGAACTGAGTTGTTCTGGGTCAAATATGAAGGCAAACCCACTTTCCTTTCAGTATTTTGCTGCAATTGGAAGATATCAGCTCATTTGGCCTGAAAATGCTTTTAAGCGCATAAAAACTTACACTCTTGATTTCTGGCTAAATAAAAGCTGTTGCAATGATATTTCCATGCTGACCTGAGTTGTTCTGGGTCAAAAATGAAGGCAAACCCACTTTCCTTTCAGTATTTTGCTGCAATTGGCAGAAACAAGCATATTTGCTCATTCGGCCTGAAAATGCTTTTAAACGCATAAAAACTTACACTCTTGATTTCTGGCTAAATAAAAGCTGTTGCAATGATATTTCCATGCTGAACTGAGTTGTTCTGGGTCAAATATGAAGGCAAACCCACTTTCCTTTCAGTATTTTGCTGCAATTGGCAGAAACAAGCATATTTGCTCATTCGGCCTGAAAATGCTTTTAAACGTATAAAAACTTACACTCTTGATTTCTGGCTAAATAAAAGCTGTTGCAATGATATTTCCATGCTGAAATGAGTTGTTCTGGGTCAAATATGAAGGCAAACCCACTTTCCTTTCAGTATATTGCTGCAATTGGAAGATATCATCTCATTTGGCCTGAAAATGCTTTTAAGCGCATAAAAACTTACACTCTTGATTTCTGGCTAAATAAAAGCTGTTGCAATGATATTTCCATGCTGAACTGAGTTGTTCTGGGTCAAAAATGAAGGCAAACCCACTTTCCTTTCAGTATTTTGCTGCAATTGGCAGAAACAAGCATATTTGCTCATTCGGCCTGAAAATGCTTTTAAGCGCATAAAAACTTACACTCTTGATTTCTGGCTAAATAAAAGCTGTTGCAATGATATTTCCATGCTGAACTGAGTTGTTCTGGGTCAAATATGAAGGCAAACCCAATTTCCTTTCAGTATTTTGCTGCAATTGGCAGAAACAAGCATATTTGCTCATTCGGCTTGAAAATGCTTTTAAGCGCATAAAAACTTACACCCTTGATTTCTGGATAAATAAAAGCTGTTGCAATGATATTTCCATGCTGAACTGAGTTGTTCTGGGTCAAATATGAAGGCAAACCCACTTTCCTTTCAGTATTTTGCTGCAATTGGAAGATATCAGCTCATTTGGCCTGAAAATGCTTTTAAGCGCATAAAAACTTACACTCTTGATTTCTGGCTAAATAAAAGCTGTTGCAATGATATTTCCATGCTGAACTGAGTTGTTCTGGGTCAAATATGAAGGCAAACCCACTTTCTTTTCAGTATTTTGCTGCAATTGGCAGAAACAAGCAAATTTGCTCATTCGGCCTGAAAATGCTTTTAAACGCATAAAAACTTACACTCTTGATTTCTGGCTAAATAAAAGCTGTTGCAATGATATTTCCATGCTGAACTGAGTTGTTCTGGGTCAAATATGAAGGCAAACCCACTTTCCTTTCAGTATTTTGCTGCAATTGGCAGAAACAAGCATATTTGCTCATTCGGCCTGAAAATGCTTTTAAGCGCATAAAAACTTACACTCATGATTTCTGGCTAAATAAAAGCTGTTGCAATGATATTTCCATGCTGAACTGAGTTGTTTTGGGTCAAATATGAAGGCAAACCCAATTTCCTTTCAGTATTTTGCTGCAATTGGCAGAAACAAGCATATTTGCTCATTCGGCCTGAAAATGCTTTTAAGCGCATAAAAACTTACACCCTTGATTTCTGGATAAATAAAAGCTGTTGCAATGATATTTCCATGCTGAACTGAGTTGTTCTGGGTCAAATATGAAGGCAAACCCACTTTCCTTTCAGTATTTTGCTGCAATTGGAAGATATCAGCTCATTTGGCCTGAAAATGCTTTTAAGCGCATAAAAACTTACACTCTTGATTTCTGGCTAAATAAAAGCTGTTGCAATGATATTTCCATGCTGAACTGAGTTGTTCTGGGTCAAATATGAAGGCAAACCCACTTTCCTTTCAGTATTTTGCTGCAATTGGCAGAAACAAGCATATTTGCTCATTTGGCCTGAAAATGCTTTTAAGCGCATAAAAACTTACACTCTTGATTTCTGGCTAAATAAAAGCTGTTGCAATGATATTTCCATGCTGAACTGAGTTGTTCTGGGTCAAATATGAAGGCAAACCCACTTTCCTTTCAGTATTTTGCTGCAATTGGAAGATATCAGCTCATTTGGCCTGAAAATGCTTTTAAGCGCATAAAAACTTACACTCTTGATTTCTGGCTAAATAAAAGCTGTTGCAATGATATTTCCATGCTGAACTGAGTTGTTCTGGGTCAAATATGAAGGCAAACCCACTTTCCTTTCAGTATTTTGCTGCAATTCGCAGAAACAAGCATATTTGCTCATTCGGCCTGAAAATGCTTTTAAGCGCATAAAAACTTACACTCTTGATTTCTGGCTAAATAAAAGCTGTTGCAATGATATTTCCATGCTGAAATGAGTTGTTCTGGGTCAAATATGAAGGCAAACCCACTTTCCTTTCAGTATTTTGCTGCAATTGGCAGAAACAAGCATATTTGCTCATTCGGCCTGAAAATGCTTTTAAACGCATAAAAACTTACACTCTTGATTTCTGGCTAAATAAAAGCTGTTGCAATGATATTTCCATGCTGAACTGAGTTGTTCTGCGTCAAAAATAAAGGCAAACCCACTTTCCTTTCAGTATTTTGCTGCAATTGGCAGAAACAAGCATATTTGCTCATTCGGCCTGAAAATGCTTTTAAACGCATAAAAACTTACACTCTTGATTTCTGGCTAAATAAAAGCTGTTGCAATGATATTTCCATGCTGAAATGAGTTGTTCTGGGTCAAATATGAAGGCAAACCCACTTTCCTTTCAGTATTTTGCTGCAATTGGCAGAAACAAGCATATTTGCTCATTCGGCCTGAAAATGCTTTTAAGCGCATAAAAACTTACACTCATGATTTCTGGCTAAATAAAAGCTGTTGCAATGATATTTCAATGCTGAACTGAGTTGTTCTGGGTCAAATATGAAGGCAAACCCACTTTCCTTTCAGTATTTTGCTGCAATTGGCAGAAACAAGCATATTTGCTCATTCGGCCTGAAAATGCTTTTAAGCGCATAAAAACTTACACTCTTGATTTCTGGCTAAATAAAAGCTGTTGCAATGATATTTCCATGCTGAACTGAGTTGTTCTGGGTCAAATATGAAGGCAAACCCACTTTCCTTTCAGTATTTTGCTGCAATTGGCAGAAACAAGCATATTTGCTCATTCGGCCTGAAAATGCTTTTAAGCGCATAAAAACTTACACTCTTGATTTCTGGCTAAATAAAAGCTGTTGCAATGATATTTCCATGCTGAACTGAGTTGTTCTGGATCAAATATGAAGGCAAACCCACTTTCCTTTCAGTATTTTGCTGCAATTGGCAGAAACAAGCATATTTGCTCATTCGGCCTGAAAATGCTTTTAAGCGCATAAAAACTTACACTCTTGATTTCTGGCTAAATAAAAGCTGTTGCAATGATATTTCCATGCTGAACTGAGTTGTTCTGGGTCAAATATGAAGGCAAACCCACTTTCCTTTCAGTATTTTGCTGCAATTGGCAGAAACAAGCATATTTGCTCATTCGGCCTGAAAATGCTTTTAAGCGCATAAAAACTTACACTCTTGATTTCTGGCTAAATAAAAGCTGTTGCAATGATATTTCCATGCTGAACTGAGTTGTTCTGGGTCAAATATGAAGGCAAACCCACTTTCCTTTCAGTATTTTGCTGCAATTCGCAGAAACAAGCATATTTGCTCATTCGGCCTGAAAATGCTTTTAAGCGCATAAAAACTTACACTCTTGATTTCTGGCTAAATAAAAGCTGTTGCAATGATATTTCCATGCTGAACTGAGTTGTTCTGGGTCAAATATGAAGGCAAACCCACTTTCCTTTCAGTATTTTGCTGCAATTGGCAGAAACAAGCATATTTGCTCATTCGGCCTGAAAATGCTTTTAAGCGCATAAAAACTTACACTCTTGATTTCTGGCTAAATAAAAGCTGTTGCAATGATATTTTCATGCTGAACTGAGTTGTTCTGGGTCAAATATGAAGGCAAACCCACTTTCCTTTCAGTATTTTGCTGCAATTGGCAGAAACAAGCATATTTGCTCATTCGGGCTGAAAATGCTTTTAAACGCATAAAAACTTACACTCTTGATTTCTGGCTAAATAAAAGCTGTTGCAATGATATTTCCATGCTGAACTGAGTTGTTCTGGGTCAAATATGAAGGCAAACCCACTTTCCTTTCAGTATTTTGCTGCAATTGGCAGAAACAAACATATTTGCTCATTCGGCCTGAAAATGCTTTTAAGCGCATAAAAACTTACACTCTTGATTTCTGGCTAAATAAAAGCTGTTGCAATGATATTTCCATGCTGAACTGAGTTGTTCTGGGTCAAATATGAAGGCAAACCCACTTTCCTTTCAGTATTTTGCTGCAATTGGAAGATATCAGCTCATTTGGCCTGAAAATGCTTTTAAGCGCATAAAAACTTACACTCTTGATTTCTGGCTAAATAAAAGCTGTTGCAATGATATTTCCATGCTGAACTGAGTTGTTCTGGGTCAAATATGAAGGCAAACCCACTTTCCTTTCAGTATTTTGCTGCAATTGGCAGAAACAAGCATATTTGCTCATTTGGCCTGAAAATGCTTTTAAGCGCATAAAAACTTACACTCTTGATTTCTGGCTAAATAAAAGCTGTTGCAATGATATTTCCATGCTGAACTGAGTTGTTCTGGGTCAAATATGAAGGCAAACCCACTTTCCTTTCAGTATTTTGCTGCAATTGGAAGATATCAGCTCATTTGGCCTGAAAATGCTTTTAAGCGCATAAAAACTTACACTCTTGATTTCTGGCTAAATAAAAGCTGTTGCAATGATATTTCCATGCTGAACTGAGTTGTTCTGGGTCAAATATGAAGGCAAACCCACTTTCCTTTCAGTATTTTGCTGCAATTCGCAGAAACAAGCATATTTGCTCATTCGGCCTGAAAATGCTTTTAAGCGCATAAAAACCTACACTCTTGATTTCTGGCTAAATAAAAGCTGTTGCAATGATATTTCCATGCTGAAATGAGTTGTTCTGGGTCAAATATGAAGGCAAACCCACTTTCCTTTCAGTATTTTGCTGCAATTGGCAGAAACAAGCATATTTGCTCATTCGGCCTGAAAATGCTTTTAAACGCATAAAAACTTACACTCTTGATTTCTGGCTAAATAAAAGCTGTTGCAATGATATTTCCATGCTGAAATGAGTTGTTCTGGGTCAAATATGAAGGCAAACCCACTTTCCTTTCAGTATATTGCTGCAATTGGAAGATATCAGCTCATTTGGCCTGAAAATGCTTTTAAGCGCATAAAAACTTACACTCTTGATTTCTGGCTAAATAAAAGCTGTTGCAATGATATTTCCATGCTGAACTGAGTTGTTCTGCGTCAAAAATAAAGGCAAACCCACTTTCCTTTCAGTATTTTGCTGCAATTGGCAGAAACAAGCATATTTGCTCATTCGGCCTGAAAATGCTTTTAAACGCATAAAAACTTACACTCTTGATTTCTGGCTAAATAAAAGCTGTTGCAATGATATTTCCATGCTGAAATGAGTTGTTCTGGGTCAAATATGAAGGCAAACCCACTTTCCTTTCAGTATTTTGCTGCAATTGGAAGATATCAGCTCATTTGGCCTGAAAATGCTTTTAAGCGCATAAAAACTTACACTCTTGATTTCTGGCTAAATAAAAGCTGTTGCAATGATATTTCCATGCTGAACTGAGTTGTTCTGGGTCAAATATGAAGGCAAACCCACTTTCTTTTCAGTATTTTGCTGCAATTGGCAGAAACAAGCAAATTTGCTCATTCGGCCTGAAAATGCTTTTAAACGCATAAAAACTTACACTCTTGATTTCTGGCTAAATAAAAGCTGTTGCAATGATATTTCCATGCTGAACTGAGTTGTTCTGGGTCAAATATGAAGGCAAACCCACTTTCCTTTCAGTATTTTGCTGCAATTGGCAGAAACAAGCATATTTGCTCATTCGGCCTGAAAATGCTTTTAAGCGCATAAAAACTTACACTCATGATTTCTGGCTAAATAAAAGCTGTTGCAATGATATTTCAATGCTGAACTGAGTTGTTCTGGGTCAAATATGAAGGCAAACCCACTTTCCTTTCAGTATTTTGCTGCAATTGGCAGAAACAAGCATATTTGCTCATTCGGCCTGAAAATGCTTTTAAGCGCATAAAAACTTACACTCTTGATTTCTGGCTAAATAAAAGCTGTTGCAATGATATTTCCATGCTGAACTGAGTTGTTCTGGGTCAAATATGAAGGCAAACCCACTTTCCTTTCAGTATTTTGCTGCAATTGGCAGAAACAAGCATATTTGCTCATTCGGCCTGAAAATGCTTTTAAGCGCATAAAAACTTACACTCTTGATTTCTGGCTAAATAAAAGCTGTTGCAATGATATTTCCATGCTGAACTGAGTTGTTCTGGGTCAAATATGAAGGCAAACCCACTTTCCTTTCAGTATTTTGCTGCAATTGGCAGAAACAAGCATATTTGCTCATTCGGCCTGAAAATGCTTTTAAGCGCATAAAAACTTACACTCTTGATTTCTGGCTAAATAAAAGCTGTTGCAATGATATTTCCATGCTGAACTGAGTTGTTCTGGGTCAAATATGAAGGCAAATCCACTTTCCTTTCAGAATTTTGCTGCAATTGGAAGATATCAGCTCATTCGGCCTGAAAATGCTTTTAAGCGCATAAAAACTTACACTCTTGATTTCTTGCTAAAAAAAAGCTGTTGCAATGATATTTCCATGCTGAACTGAGTTGTTCTGGGTCAAATATGAAGGCAAACCCACTTTCCTTTCAGTATTTTGCTGCAATTGGAAGATATCAGCTCATTTGGCCTGAAAATGCTTTTAAGCGCATAAAAACTTACACTCTTGATTTCTGGCTAAATAAAAGCTGTTGCAATGATATTTCCATGCTGAACTGAGTTGTTCTGGGTCAAATATGAAGGCAAACCCTATTTCCTTTCAGTATTTTGCTGCAATTGGCAGAAACAAGCATATTTGCTCATTCGGCTTGAAAATGCTTTTAAGCGCATAAAAACTTACACCCTTGATTTCTGGATAAATAAAAGCTGTTGCAATGATATTTCCATGCTGAACTGAGTTGTTCTGGGTCAAATATGAAGGCAAACCCACTTTCCTTTCAGTATTTTGCTGCAATTGGAAGATATCAGCTCATTTGGCCTGAAAATGCTTTTAAGCGCATAAAAACTTACACTCTTGATTTCTGGCTAAATAAAAGCTGTTGCAATGATATTTCCATGCTGAACTGAGTTGTTCTGGGTCAAATATGAAGGCAAACCCACTTTCCTTTCAGTATTTTGCTGCAATTGGAAGATATCAGCTCATTTGGCCTGAAAATGCTTTTAAGCGCATAAAAACTTACACTCTTGATTTCTGGCTAAATAAAAGCTGTTGCAATGATATTTCCATGCTGACCTGAGTTGTTCTGGGTCAAAAATGAAGGCAAACCCACTTTCCTTTCAGTATTTTGCTGCAATTGGCAGAAACAAGCATATTTGCTCATTCGGCCTGAAAATGCTTTTAAACGCATAAAAACTTACACTCTTGATTTCTGGCTAAATAAAAGCTGTTGCAATGATATTTCCATGCTGAACTGAGTTGTTCTGGGTCAAATATGAAGGCAAACCCACTTTCCTTTCAGTATTTTGCTGCAATTGGCAGAAACAAGCATATTTGCTCATTCGGCCTGAAAATGCTTTTAAACGTATAAAAACTTACACTCTTGATTTCTGGCTAAATAAAAGCTGTTGCAATGATATTTCCATGCTGAAATGAGTTGTTCTGGGTCAAATATGAAGGCAAACCCACTTTCCTTTCAGTATATTGCTGCAATTGGAAGATATCATCTCATTTGGCCTGAAAATGCTTTTAAGCGCATAAAAACTTACACTCTTGATTTCTGGCTAAATAAAAGCTGTTGCAATGATATTTCCATGCTGACCTGAGTTGTTCTGGGTCAAAAATGAAGGCAAACCCACTTTCCTTTCAGTATTTTGCTGCAATTGGCAGAAACAAGCATATTTGCTCATTCGGCCTGAAAATGCTTTTAAACGCATAAAAACTTACACTCTTGATTTCTGGCTAAATAAAAGCTGTTGCAATGATATTTCCATGCTGAACTGAGTTGTTCTGGGTCAAATATGAAGGCAAACCCACTTTCCTTTCAGTATTTTGCTGCAATTGGCAGAAACAAGCATATTTGCTCATTCGGCCTGAAAATGCTTTTAAACGTATAAAAACTTACACTCTTGATTTCTGGCTAAATAAAAGCTGTTGCAATGATATTTCCATGCTGAAATGAGTTGTTCTGGGTCAAATATGAAGGCAAACCCACTTTCCTTTCAGTATTTTGCTGCAATTGGAAGATATCAGCTCATTTGGCCTGAAAATGCTTTTAAGCGCATAAAAACTTACACTCTTGATTTCTGGCTAAATAAAAGCTGTTGCAATGATATTTCCATGCTGACCTGAGTTGTTCTGGGTCAAAAATGAAGGCAAACCCACTTTCCTTTCAGTATTTTGCTGCAATTGGCAGAAACAAGCATATTTGCTCATTCGGCCTGAAAATGCTTTTAAACGCATAAAAACTTACACTCTTGATTTCTGGCTAAATAAAAGCTGTTGCAATGATATTTCCATGCTGAACTGAGTTGTTCTGGGTCAAATATGAAGGCAAACCCACTTTCCTTTCAGTATTTTGCTGCAATTGGCAGAAACAAGCATATTTGCTCATTCGGCCTGAAAATGCTTTTAAACGTATAAAAACTTACACTCTTGATTTCTGGCTAAATAAAAGCTGTTGCAATGATATTTCCATGCTGAAATGAGTTGTTCTGGGTCAAATATGAAGGCAAACCCACTTTCCTTTCAGTATATTGCTGCAATTGGAAGATATCATCTCATTTGGCCTGAAAATGCTTTTAAGCGCATAAAAACTTACACTCTTGATTTCTGGCTAAATAAAAGCTGTTGCAATGATATTTCCATGCTGACCTGAGTTGTTCTGGGTCAAAAATGAAGGCAAACCCACTTTCCTTTCAGTATTTTGCTGCAATTGGCAGAAACAAGCATATTTGCTCATTCGGCCTGAAAATGCTTTTAAACGCATAAAAACTTACACTCTTGATTTCTGGCTAAATAAAAGCTGTTGCAATGATATTTCCATGCTGAAATGAGTTGTTCTGGGTCAAATATGAAGGCAAACCCACTTTCCTTTCAGTATATTGCTGCAATTGGAAGATATCAGCTCATTTGGCCTGAAAATGCTTTTAAGCGCATAAAAACTTACACTCTTGATTTCTGGCTAAATAAAAGCTGTTGCAATGATATTTCCATGCTGAACTGAGTTGTTCTGGGTCAAAAATGAAGGCAAACCCACTTTCCTTTCAGTATTTTGCTGCAATTGGCAGAAACAAGCATATTTGCTCATTCGGCCTGAAAATGCTTTTAAACGCATAAAAACTTACACTCTTGATTTCTGGCTAAATAAAAGCTGTTGCAATGATATTTCCATGCTGAAATGAGTTGTTCTGGGTCAAATATAAAGGCAAACCCACTTTCCTTTCAGTATTTTGCTGCAATTGGAAGATATCAGCTCATTTGGCCTGAAAATGCTTTTAAGCGCATAAAAACTTACACTCTTGACTTCTGGATAAATAAAAGCTGTTGCAATGATATTTCCATGCTGAACTGAGTTGTTCTGGGTCAAATATGAAGGCAAACCCACTTTCTTTTCAGTATTTTGCTGCAATTGGCAGAAACAAGCAAATTTGCTCATTCGGCCTGAAAATGCTTTTAAACGCATAAAAACTTACACTCTTGATTTCTGGCTAAATAAAAGCTGTTGCAATGATATTTCCATGCTGAACTGAGTTGTTCTGGGTCAAATATGAAGGCAAACCCACTTTCCTTTCAGTATTTTGCTGCAATTGGCAGAAACAAGCATATTTGCTCATTCGGCCTGAAAATGCTTTTAAGCGCATAAAAACTTACACTCTTGATTTCTGGCTAAATAAAAGCTGTTGCAATGATATTTCCATGCTGAACTGAGTTGTTCTGGGTCAAATATGAAGGCAAACCCACTTTCCTTTCAGTATTTTGCTGCAATTGGCAGAAACAAGCATATTTGCTCATTCGGCCTGAAAATGCTTTTAAGCGCATAAAAACTTACACCCTTGATTTCTGGATAAATAAAAGCTGTTGCAATGATATTTCCATGCTGAACTGAGTTGTTCTGGGTCAAATATGAAGGCAAACCCACTTTCCTTTCAGAATTTTGCTGCAATTGGAAGATATCAGCTCATTCGGCCTGAAAATGCTTTTAAGCGCATAAAAACTTACACTCTTGATTTCTTGCTAAAAAAAAGCTGTTGCAATGATATTTCCATGCTGAACTGAGTTGTTCTGGGTCAAATATGAAGGCAAACCCACTTTCCTTTCAGTATTTTGCTGCAATTCGAAGATATCAGCTCATTTGGCCTGAAAATGCTTTTAAGCGCATAAAAACTTACACTCTTGATTTCTGGCTAAATAAAAGCTGTTGCAATGATATTTCCATGCTGAACTGAGTTGTTCTGGGTCAAATATGAAGGCAAACCCACTTTCCTTTCAGTATTTTGCTGCAATTGGCAGAAACAAGCATATTTGCTCATTTGGCCTGAAAATGCTTTTAAGCGCATAAAAACTTACACTCTTGATTTCTGGCTAAATAAAAGCTGTTGCAATGATATTTCCATGCTGAAATGAGTTGTTCTGGGTCAAATATGAAGGCAAACCCACTTTCCTTTCAGTATTTTGCTGCAATTGGCAGAAACAAGCATATTTGCTCATTCGGCCTGAAAATGCTTTTAAACGCATAAAAACTTACACTCTTGATTTCTGGCTAAATAAAAGCTGTTGCAATGATATTTCCATGCTGAAATGAGTTGTTCTGGGTCAAATATGAAGGCAAACCCATTTTCTTTTCAGTATTTTGCTGCAATTGGCAGAAACAAGCATATTTGCTCATTCGGCCTGAAAATGCTTTTAAACGCATAAAAACTTACACTCTTGATTTCTGGCTAAATAAAAGCTGTTGCAATGATATTTCCATGCTGAACTGAGTTGTTCTGGGTCAAATATGAAAGAAAACCCACTTTCCTTTCAGTATTTTGCTGCAATTGGAAGATATCAGCTCATTTGGCCTGAAAATGCTTTTAAGCGCATAAAAACTTACACTATTGATTTCTGGCTAAATAAAAGCTGTTGCAATGATATTTCCATGCTGAACTGAGTTGTTCTGGGTCAAATATGAAGGCAAACCCACTTTCCTTTAAGTATTTTGCTTCAATTGGCAGAAACAAGCATATTTGCTCATTCGGCCTGAAAATGCTTTTAAGCGCATAAAAACTTACACTCTTGATTTCTGGCTAAATAAAAACTGTTGCAATGATATTTCCATGCTGAACTGAGTTGTTCTGGGTCAAATATGAAGGCAAACCCACTTTCCTTTCAGTATTTTGCTGCAATTGGCAGAAACAAGCATATTTGCTCATTCGGCCTGAAAATGCTTTTAAGCGCATAAAAACTTACACTCTTGATTTCTGACTAAATAAAAGCTGTTGCAATGATATTTCCATGCTGAACTGAGTTGTTCTGGGTCAAATATGAAGGCAAACCCACTTTCCTTACAGTATTTTGCTGCAATTGGCAGAAACAAGCATATTTGCTCATTCGGCCTGAAAATGCTTTTAAGCGCATAAAAACTTACACTCTTGATTTCTGGCTAAATAAAAGCTGTTGCAATGATATTTCCATGCTGAAATGAGTTGTTCTGGGTCAAATATGAAGGCAAACCCACTTTCCTTTCAGTATTTTGCTGCAATTGGCAGAAACAAGCATATTTGCTCATTCAGCCTGAAAATGCTTTTAAGCGCATAAAAACTTACACTCTTGATTTCTGGCTAAATAAAAGCTGTTGCAATGATATTTCCATGCTGAACTGAGTTGTTCTGGGTCAAATATGAAGGCAAACCCACTTTCCTTTCAGTATTTTGCTGCAATTGGCAGAAACAAGCATATTTGCTCATTCGGCCTGAAAATGCTTTTAAGCGCATAAAAACTTACACTCTTGATTTCTGGCTAAATAAAAGCTGTTGCAATGATATTTCCATGCTGAACTGAGTTGTTCTGGGTCAAATATGAAGGCAAACCCACTTTCCTTTCAGTATTTTGCTGCAATTGGCAGAAACAAGCATATTTGCTCATTCGGCCTGAAAATGCTTTTAAGCGCATAAAAACTTACACTCTTGATTTCTGGCTAAATAAAAGCTGTTGCAATGATATTTCCATGCTGAACTGAGTTGTTCTGGGTCAAATATGAAGGCAAACCCACTTTCCTTTCAGTATTTTGCTGCAATTGGCAGAAACAAGCATATTTGCTCATTCGGCCTGAAAATGCTTTTAAGCGCATAAAAACTTACACTCTTGATTTCTGGCTAAATAAAAGCTGTTGCAATGATATTTCCATGCTGAACTGAGTTGTTCTGGGTCAAATATGAAGGCAAACCCACTTTCCTTTCAGTATTTTGCTGCAATTGGCAGAAACAAGCATATTTGCTCATTCGGCCTGAAAATGCTTTTAAGCGCATAAAAACTTACACTCTTGATTTCTGGCTAAATAAAAGCTGTTGCAATGATATTTTCATGCTGAACTGAGTTGTTCTGGGTCAAATATATAGGCAAACCCACTTTCCTTTCAGTATTTTGCTGCAATTGGCAGAAACAAGCATATTTGCTCATTCGGCCTGAAAATGCTTTTAAGCGCATAAAAACTTACACTCTTGATTTCTGGCTAAATAAAAGCTGTTGCAATGATATTTCCATGCTGAACTGAGTTGTTCTGGATCAAATATGAAGGCAAACCCACTGTCCTTTCAGTATTTTGCTGCAATTGGAAGATATCAGCTCATTTGGCCTGAAAATGCTTTTAAGCGCATAAAAACTTACACTCTTGATTTCTGACTAAATAAAAGCTGTTGCAATGATATTTTCATGCTGAACTGAGTTGTTCTGGGTCAAATATGAAGGAAAACCCACTTTCCTTTCAGTATTTTGCTGCAATTGGCAGAAACAAGCATATTTGCTCATTCGGCCTGAAAATGCTTTTAAGCGCATAAAAACTTACACTCTTGATTTCTGGCTAAATAAAAGCTGTTGCAATGATATTTCCATGCTGAACTGAGTTGTTCTGGGTCAAATATGAAGGAAAACCCACTTTCCTTTCAGTATTTTGCTGCAATTGGCAGAAACAAGCATATTTGCTCATTCGGCCTGAAAATGCTTTTAAGCGCATAAAAACTTACACTCTTGATTTCTGGCTAAATAAAAGCTGTTGCAATTATATTTCCATGCTGAACTGAGTTGTTCTGGGTCAAATATGAAGGAAAACCCACTTTCCTTTCAGTATTTTGCTGCAATTGGCAGAAACAAGCATATTTGCTCATTCGGCCTGAAAATGCTTTTAAGCGCATAAAAACTTACACTCTTGATTTCTGGCTAAATAAAAGCTGTTGCAATGATATTTCCATGCTGAACTGAGTTGTTCTGGGTCAAATATGAAGGCAAACCCACTTTCCTTTCAGTATTTTGCTGCAATTGGCAGAAACAAGCATATTTGCTCATTCGGCCTGAAAATGCTTTTAAGCGCATAAAAACTTACACTCTTGATTTCTGGCTAAATAAAAGCTGTTGCAATGATATTTCCATGCTGAACTGAGTTGTTCTGGGTCAAATATGAAGGCAAATCCACTTTCCTTTCAGAATTTTGCTGCAATTGGAAGATATCAGCTCATTCGGCCTGAAAATGCTTTTAAGCGCATAAAAACTTACACTCTTGATTTCTTGCTAAAAAAAAGCTGTTGCAATGATATTTCCATGCTGAACTGAGTTGTTCTGGGTCAAATATGAAGGCAAACCCACTTTCCTTTCAGTATTTTGCTGCAATTGGAAGATATCAGCTCATTTGGCCTGAAAATGCTTATAAGCGCATAAAAACTTACACTCTTGATTTCTGGCTAAATAAAAGCTGTTGCGATGATATTTCCATGCTGAAATGAGTTGTTCTGGGTCAAATATGAAGGCAAACCCACTTTCCTTTCAGTATTTTGCTGCAATTGGCAGAAACAAGCATATTTGCTCATTCGGCCTGAAAATGCTTTTAAGCGCATAAAAACTTACACTCTTGATTTCTGGCTAAATAAAAGCTGTTGCAATGATATTTCCATGCTGAAATGAGTTGTTCTGGGTCAAATATGAAGGCAAACCCACTTTCCTTTCAGTATTTTGCTGCAATTGGAAAATATCAGCTCATTTGGCCTGAAAATGCTTTTAAGCGCATAAAAACTTACACTCTTGATTTCTGGCTAAATAAAAGCTGTTGCAATGATATTTCCATGCTGAACTGAGTTGTTCTGGGACAAATATGAAGGCAAACCCACTTTCCTTTCAGTATTTTGCTGCAATTGGAAGATATCAGCTCATTTTGCCTGAAAATGCTTTTAAGCGCATAAAAACTTACACTCTTGATTTCTGGCTAAATAAAAGCTGTTGCAATGATATTTCCATGCTGACCTGAGTTGTTCTGGGTCAAAAATGAAGGCAAACCCACTTTCCTTTCAGTATTTTGCTGCAATTGGCAGAAACAAGCATATTTGCTCATTCGGCCTGAAAATGCTTTTAAGCGCATAAAAACTTACACTCTTGATTTCTGGCTAAATAAAAGCTGTTGCAATGATATTTCCATGCTGAACTGAGTTGTTCTGGGTCAAATATGAAGGCAAACCCACTTTCCTTTCAGTATTTTGCTGCAATTGGCAGAAACAAGCATATTTGCTCATTCGGCTTGAAAATGCTTTTAAGCGCATAAAAACTTACACCCTTGATTTCTGGATAAATAAAAGCTGTTGCAATGATATTTCCATGCTGAACTGAGTTGTTCTGGGTCAAATATGAAGGCAAACCCACTTTCCTTTCAGTATTTTGCTGCAATTGGAAGATATCAGCTCATTTGGCCTGAAAATGCTTATAAGCGCATAAAAACTTACACTCTTGATTTCTGGCTAAATAAAAGCTGTTGCAATGATATTTCCATGCTGAACTGAGTTGTTCTGGGTCAAATATGAAGGCAAACCCACTTTCCTTTCAGTATTTTGCTGCAATTGGCAGAAACAAGCATATTTGCTCATTCGGCCTGAAAATGCTTTTAAGCGCATAAAAACTTACACTCTTGATTTCTGGCTAAATAAAAGCTGTTGCAATGATATTTCCATGCTGAAATGAGTTGTTCTGGGTCAAATATGAAGGTAAACCCACTTTCCTTTCAGTATTTTGCTGCAATTGGCAGAAACAAGCATATTTGCTCATTCGGCCTGAAAATGCTTTTAAACGCATAAAAACTTACAATCTTGATTTCTGGCTAAATAAAAGCTGTTGCAATGATATTTCCATGCTGAAATGAGTTGTTCTGGGTCAAATATGAAGGCAAACCCACTTTCCTTTCAGTATTTTGCTGCAATTGGCAGAAACAAGCATATTTGCTCATTCGGCCTGAAAATGCTTTTAAACGCATAAAAACTTACACTCTTGATTTCTGGCTAAATAAAAGCTGTTGCAATGATATTTCCATGCTGAAATGAGTTGTTCTGGGTCAAATATGAAGGCAAACCCACTTTCCTTTCAGTATATTGCTGCAATTGGAAGATATCAGCTCATTTGGCCTGAAAATGCTTTTAAGCGCATAAAAACTTACACTCTTGATTTCTGGCTAAATAAAAGCTGTTGCAATGATATTTCCATGCTGAAATGAGTTGTTCTGGGTCAAATATGAAGGCAAACCCACTTTCTTTTCAGTATTTTGCTGCAATTGGCAGAAACAAGCATATTTGCTCATTCGGCCTGAAAATGCTTTTAAACGCATAAAAACTTACACTCTTGATTTCTGGCTAAATAAAAGCTGTTGCAATGATATTTCCATGCTGAACTGAGTTGTTCTGGGTCAAATATGAAAGAAAACCCACTTTCCTTTCAGTATTTTGCTGCAATTGGAAGATATCAGCTCATTTGGCCTGAAAATGCTTTTAAGCGCATAAAAACTTACACTCTTGATTTCTGGCTAAATAAAAGCTGTTGCAATGATATTTCCATGCTGAACTGAGTTGTTCTGGGTCAAATATGAAGGCAAACCCACTTTCCTTTAAGTATTTTGCTGCAATTGGCAGAAACAAGCATATTTGCTCATTCGGCCTGAAAATGCTTTTAAGCGCATAAAAACTTACACTCTTGATTTCTGGCTAAATAAAAGCTGTTGCAATGATATTTCCATGCTGAACTGAGTTGTTCTGGGTCAAATATGAAGGCAAACCCACTTTCCTTTCAGTATTTTGCTGTAATTGGCAGAAACAAGCATATTTGCTCATTCGGCCTGAAAATGCTTTTAAGCGCATAAAAACTTACACTCTTGATTTCTGGCTAAATAAAAGCTGTTGCAATGATATTTCCATGCTGAACTGAGTTGTTCTGGGTCAAATATGAAGGCAAACCCACTTTCCTTTCAGTATTTTGCTGCAATTGGCAGAAACAAGCATATTTGCTCATTCGGCCTGAAAATGCTTTTAAGCGCATAAAAACTTACACTCTTGATTTCTGGCTAAATAAAAGCTGTTGCAATGATATTTCCATGCTGAAATGAGTTGTTCTGGGTCAAATATGAAGGCAAACCCACTTTCCTTTCAGTATTTTGCTGCAATTGGCAGAAACAAGCATATTTGCTCATTCGGCCTGAAAATGCTTTTAAGCGCATAAAAACTTACACTCTTGATTTCTGGCTAAATAAAAGCTGTTGCAATGATATTTCCATGCTGAACTGAGTTGTTCTGGGTCAAATATGAAGGCAAACCCACTTTCCTTTCAGTATTTTGCTGCAATTGGCAGAAACAAGCATATTTGCTCATTCGGCCTGAAAATGCTTTTAAGCGCATAAAAACTTACACTCTTGATTTCTGGCTAAATAAAAGCTGTTGCAATGATATTTCCATGCTGAACTGAGTTGTTCTGGGTCAAATATGAAGGCAAACCCACTTTCCTTTCAGTATTTTGCTGCAATTGGCAGAAACAAGCATATTTGCTCATTCGGCCTGAAAATGCTTTTAAGCGCATAAAAACTTACACTCTTGATTTCTGGCTAAATAAAAGCTGTTGCAATGATATTTCCATGCTGAACTGAGTTGTTCTGGGTCAAATATGAAGGCAAACCCACTTTCCTTTCAGTATTTTGCTGCAATTGGCAGAAACAAGCATATTTGCTCATTCGGCCTGAAAATGCTTTTAAGCGCATAAAAACTTACACTCTTGATTTCTGGCTAAATAAAAGCTGTTGCAATGATATTTCCATGCTGAACTGAGTTGTTCTGGGTCAAATATGAAGGCAAACCCACTTTCCTTTCAGTATTTTGCTGCAATTGGCAGAAACAAGCATATTTGCTCATTCGGCCTGAAAATGCTTTTAAGCGCATAAAAACTTACACTCTTGATTTCTGGCTAAATAAAAGCTGTTGCAATGATATTTCCATGCTGAACTGAGTTGTTCTGGGTCAAATATGAAGGCAAACCCACTTTCCTTTCAGTATTTTGCTGCAATTGGAAGATATCAGCTCATTTGGCCTGAAAATGCTTTTAAGCACATAAAAACTTACACTCTTGATTTCTGGCTAAATAAAAGCTGTTGCAATGATATTTCCATGCTGAACTGAGTTGTTCTGGGTCAAATATGAAGGCAAACCCACTTTCCTTTCAGTATTTTGCTGCAATTGGCAGAAACAAGCATATTTGCTCATTCGGCCTGAAAATGCTTTTAAGCGCATAAAAACTTACACTCTTGATTTCTGGCTAAATAAAAGCTGTTGCAATGATATTTCCATGCTGAACTGAGTTGTTCTGGGTCAAATATGAAGGCAAACCCACTTTCCTTTCAGTATTTTGCTGCAATTGGCAGAAACAAGCATATTTGCTCATTCGGCCTGAAAATGCTTTTAAGCGCATAAAAACTTACACTCTTGATTTCTGGCTAAATAAAAGCTGTTGCAATGATATTTCCATGCTGAACTGAGTTGTTCTGGGTCAAATATGAAGGCAAACCCACTTTCCTTTCAGTATTTTGCTGCAATTGGCAGAAACAAGCATATTTGCTCATTTGGCCTGAAAATGCTTTTAAGCGCATAAAAACTTACACTCTTGATTTCTGGCTAAATAAAAGCTGTTGCAATGATATTTCCATGCTGAACTGAGTTGTTCTGGGTCAAATATGAAGGCAAACCAACTTTCCTTTCAGTATTTTGCTGCAATTGGAAGATATCAGCTCATTTGGCCTGAAAATGCTTTTAAGCGCATAAAAACTTACACTCTTGATTTCTGGCTAAATAAAAGCTGTTGCAATGATATTTCCATGCTGAACTGAGTTGTTCTGGGTCAAATATGAAGGCAAACCCACTTTCCTTTCAGTATTTTGCTGCAATTCGCAGAAACAAGCATATTTGCTCATTCGGCCTGAAAATGCTTTTAAGCGCATAAAAACTTACACTCTTGATTTCTGGCTAAATAAAAGCTGTTGCAATGATATTTCCATGCTGAACTGAGTTGTTCTGGGTCAAATATGAAGGAAAACCCACTTTCCTTTCAGTATTTTGCTGCAATTGGCAGAAACAAGCATATTTGCTCATTCGGCCTGAAAATGCTTTTAAGCGCATAAAAACTTACACTCTTGATTTCTGGCTAAATAAAAGCTGTTGCAATGATATTTCCATGCTGAACTGAGTTGTTCTGGGTCAAATATGAAGGCAAACCCACTTTCCTTTCAGTATTTTGCTGCAATTGGCAGAAACAAGCATATTTGCTCATTTGGCCTGAAAATGCTTTTAAGCGCATAAAAACTTACACTCTTGATTTCTGGCTAAATAAAAGCTGTTGCAATGATATTTCCATGCTGAACTGAGTTGTTCTGGGTCAAATATGAAGGCAAATCCACTTTCCTTTCAGAATTTTGCTGCAATTGGAAGATATCAGCTCATTCGGCCTGAAAATGCTTTTAAGCGCATAAAAACTTACACTCTTGATTTCTTGCTAAAAAAAAGCTGTTGCAATGATATTTCCATGCTGAACTGAGTTGTTCTGGGTCAAATATGAAGGCAAACCCACTTTCCTTTCAGTATTTTGCTGCAATTGGAAGATATCAGCTCATTTGGCCTGAAAATGCTTTTAAGCGCATAAAAACTTACACTCTTGATTTCTGGCTAAATAAAAGCTGTTGCAATGATATTTCCATGCTGACCTGAGTTGTTCTGGGTCAAAAATGAAGGCAAACCCACTTTCCTTTCAGTATTTTGCTGCAATTGGCAGAAACAAGCATATTTGCTCATTCGGCCTGAAAATGCTTTTAAGCGCATAAAAACTTACACTCTTGATTTCTGGCTAAATAAAAGCTGTTGCAATGATATTTCCATGCTGAACTGAGTTGTTCTGGGTCAAATATGAAGGCAAACCCACTTTCCTTTCAGTATTTTGCTGCAATTGGAAGATATCAGCTCATTTGGCCTGAAAATGCTTATAAGCGCATAAAAACTTACACTCTTGATTTCTGGCTAAATAAAAGCTGTTGCAATGATATTTCCATGCTGAACTGAGTTGTTCTGGGTCAAATATGAAGGCAAACCCACTTTCCTTTCAGTATTTTGCTGCAATTCGCAGAAACAAGAATATTTGCTCATTCGGCCTGAAAATGCTTTTAAGCGCATAAAAACTTACACTCTTGATTTCTGGCTAAATAAAAGCTGTTGCAATGATATTTCCATGCTGAAATGAGTTGTTCTGGTTCAAATATGAAGGCAAACCCACTTTCCTTTCAGTATTTTGCTGCAATTGGCAGAAACAAGCATATTTGCTCATTCGGCCTGAAAATGCTTTTAAACGCATAAAAACTTACAATCTTGATTTCTGGCTAAATAAAAGCTGTTGCAATGATATTTCCATGCTGAAATGAGTTGTTCTGGGTCAAATATGAAGGCAAACCCACTTTCCTTTCAGTATTTTGCTGCAATTGGAAGATATCAGCTCATTTGGCCTGAAAATGCTTTTAAGCGCATAAAAATTTACACTCTTGATTTCTGGCTAAATAAAAGCTGTTGCAATGATATTTCCATGCTGAACTGAGTTGTTCTGGGTCAAATATGAAGGCAAACCCACTTTCTTTTCAGTATTTTGCTGCAATTGGCAGAAACAAGCAAATTTGCTCATTCGGCCTGAAAATGCTTTTAAACGCATAAAAGCTTACACTCTTGATTTCTGGCTAAATAAAAGCTGTTGCAATGATATTTCCATGCTGAACTGAGTTGTTCTGGGTCAAATATGAAGGCAAACCCACTTTCCTTTCAGTATTTTGCTGCAATTGGCAGAAACAAGCATATTTGCTCATTCGGCCTGAAAATGCTTTTAAGCGCATAAAAACTTACACTCTTGATTTCTTGCTAAAAAAAAGCTGTTGCAATGATATTTCGATGCTGAACTGAGTTGTTCTGGGTCAAATATGAAGGCAAACCCACTTTCCTTTCAGTATTTTGCTGCAATTGGAAGATATCAGCTCATTTGGCCTGAAAATGCTTATAAGCGCATAAAAACTTACACTCTTGATTTCTGGCTAAATAAAAGCTGTTGCAATGATATTTCCATGCTGAACTGAGTTGTTCTGGGTCAAATATGAAGGCAAACCCACTTTCCTTTCAGTATTTTGCTGCAATTCGCAGAAACAAGCATATTTGCTCATTCGGCCTGAAAATGCTTTTAAGCGCATAAAAACTTACACTCTTGATTTCTGGCTAAATAAAAGCTGTTGCAATGATATTTCCATGCTGAAATGAGTTGTTCTGGGTCAAATATGAAGGCAAACCCACTTTCCTTTCAGTATTTTGCTGCAATTGGCAGAAACAAGCATATTTGCTCATTCGGCCTGAAAATGCTTTTAAACGCATAAAAACTTACAATCTTGATTTCTGGCTAAATAAAAGCTGTTACAATGATATTTCCATGCTGAAATGAGTTGTTCTGGGTCAAATATGAAGGCAAACCCACTTTCCTTTCAGTATTTTGCTGCAATTGGAAGATATCAGCTCATTTGGCCTGAAAATGCTTTTAAGCGCATAAAAACTTACACTCTTGATTTCTGGCTAAATAAAAGCTGTTGCAATGATATTTCCATGCTGAACTGAGTTGTTCTGGGTCAAATATGAAGGCAAACCCACTTTCCTTTCAGTATTTTGCTGCAATTGGAAGATATCAGCTCATTTGGCCTGAAAATGCTTTTAAGCGCATAAAAACTTACACTCTTGATTTCTGGCTAAATAAAAGCTGTTGCAATGATATTTCCATGCTGAACTGAGTTGTTCTGGGTCAAAAATGAAGGCAAACCCACTTTCCTTTCAGTATTTTGCTGCAATTGGCAGGAACAAGCATATTTGCTCATTCGGCCTGAAAATGCTTTTAAGCGCATAAAAACTTACACTCTTGATTTCTGGCTAAATAAAAGCTGTTGCAATGATATTTCCATGCTGAACTGAGTTGTTCTGGGTCAAATATGAAGGCAAACCCAATTTCCTTTCAGTATTTTGCTGCAATTGGCAGAAACAAGCATATTTGCTCATTCGGCTTGAAAATGCTTTTAAGCGCATAAAAACTTACACCCTTGATTTCTGGATAAATAAAAGCTGTTGCAATGATATTTCCATGCTGAACTGAGTTGTTCTGGGTCAAATATGAAGGCAAACCCACTTTCCTTTCAGTATTTTGCTGCAATTGGAAGATATCAGCTCATTTGGCCTGAAAATGCTTATAAGCGCATAAAAACTTACACTCTTGATTTCTGGCTAAATAAAA
The DNA here is from genome assembly GCF_033026475.1 of Channa argus. Lineage (NCBI taxonomy): Eukaryota > Metazoa > Chordata > Actinopteri > Anabantiformes > Channidae > Channa > Channa argus. Next base: position 369,664 of record NW_027125225.1, read on the forward strand.
GCTGTTGCAATGATATTTCCATGCTGAACTGAGTTGTTCTGGGTCAAATATGAAGGCAAACCCACTTTCCTTTCAGTATTTTGCTGCAATTCGCAGAAACAAGCATATTTGCTCATTCGGCCTGAAAATGCTTTTAAGCGCATAAAAACTTACACTCTTGATTTCTGGCTAAATAAAAGCTGTTGCAATGATATTTCCATGCTGAAATGAGTTGTTCTGGGTCAAATATGAAGGTAAACCCACTTTCCTTTCAGTATTTTGCTGCAATTGGCAGAAACAAGCATATTTGCTCATTCGGCCTGAAAATGCTTTTAAACGCATAAAAACTTACAATCTTGATTTCTGGCTAAATAAAAGCTGTTGCAATGATATTTCCATGCTGAAATGAGTTGTTCTGGGTCAAATATGAAGGCAAACCCACTTTCCTTTCAGTATTTTGCTGCAATTGGAAGATATCAGCTCATTTGGCCTGAAAATGCTTTTAAGCGCATAAAAACTTACACTCTTGATTTCTGGCTAAATAAAAGCTGTTGCAATGATATTTCCATGCTGAACTGAGTTGTTCTGGGTCAAATATGAAGGCAAACCCACTTTCTTTTCAGTATTTTGCTGCAATTGGCAGAAACAAGCAAATTTGCTCATTCGGCCTGAAAATGCTTTTAAACGCATAAAAACTTACACTCTTGATTTCTGGCTAAATAAAAGCTGTTGCAATGATATTTCCATGCTGAAATGAGTTGTTCTGTGTCAAATATGAAGGCAAACCCACTTTCCTTTCAGTATTTTGCTGCAATTGGCAGAAACAAGCATATTTGCTCATTCGGCCTGAAAATGCTTTTAAACGCATAAAAACTTACACTCTTGATTTCTGGCTAAATAAAAGCTGTTGCAATGATATTTCCATGCTGAACTGAGTTGTTCTGGGTCAAATATGAAAGAAAACCCACTTTCCTTTCAGTATTTTGCTGCAATTGGAAGATATCAGCTCATTTGGCCTGAAAATGCTTTTAAGCGCATAAAAACTTACACTCTTGATTTCTGGCTAAATAAAAGCTGTTGCAATGATATTTCCATGCTGAACTGAGTTGTTCTGGGTCAAATATGAAGGCAAACCCACTTTCCTTTAAGTATTTTGCTGCAATTGGCAGAAACAAGCATATTTGCTCATTCGGCCTGAAAATGCTTTTAAGCGCATAAAAACTTACACTCTTGATTTCTGGCTAAATAAAAGCTGTTGCAATGATATTTCCATGCTGAACTGAGTTGTTCTGGGTCAAATATGAAGGCAAACCCAATTTCCTTTCAGTATTTTGCTGCAATTGGCAGAAACAAGCATATTTGCTCATTCGGCTTAAAAATGCTTTTAAGCGCATAAAAACTTACACCCTTGATTTCTGGATAAATAAAAGCTGTTGCAATGATATTTCCATGCTGAACTGAGTTGTTCTGGGTCAAATATGAAGGCAAACCCACTTTCCTTTCAGTATTTTGCTGCAATTGGAAGATATCAGCTCATTTGGCCTGAAAATGCTTTTAAGCGCATAAAAACTTACACTCTTGATTTCTGGCTAAATAAAAGCTGTTGCAATGATATTTCCATGCTGAACTGAGTTGTTCTGGGTCAAATATGAAGGCAAACCCACTTTCCTTTAAGTATTTTGCTGCAATTGGCAGAAACAAGCATATTTGCTCATTCGCCCTGAAAATGCTTTTAAGCGCATAAAAACTTACACTCTTGATTTCTGGCTAAATAAAAGCTGTTGCAATGATATTTCCATGCTGAACTGAGTTGTTCTGGGTCAAATATGAAGGCAAACCCAATTTCCTTTCAGTATTTTGCTGCAATTGGCAGAAACAAGCATATTTGCTCATTCGGCTTGAAAATGCTTTTAAGCGCATAAAAACTTACACCCTTGATTTCTGGATAAATAAAAGCTGTTGCAATGATATTTCCATGCTGAACTGAGTTGTTCTGGGTCAAATATGAAGGCAAACCCACTTTCCTTTCAGTATTTTGCTGCAATTGGAAGATATCAGCTCATTTGGCCTGAAAATGCTTATAAGCGCATAAAAACTTACACTCTTGATTTCTTGCTAAATAAAAGCTGTTGCAATGATATTTCCATGCTGAACTGAGTTGTTCTGGGTCAAATATGAAGGCAAACCCACTTTCCTTTCAGTATTTTGCTGCAATTCGCAGAAACAAGCATATTTGCTCATTCGGCCTGAAAATGCTTTTAAGCGCATAAAAACTTACACTCTTGATTTCTGGCTAAATAAAAGCTGTTGCAATGATATTTCCATGCTGAAATGAGTTGTTCTGGGTCAAATATGAAGGCAAACCCACTTTCCTTTCAGTATTTTGCTGCAATTGGCAGAAACAAGCATATTTGCTCATTCGGCCTGAAAATGCTTTTAAACGCATAAAAACTTACACTCTTGATTTCTGGCTAAATAAAAGCTGTTGCAATGATATTTCCATGCTGAAATGAGTTGTTCTGGGTCAAATATGAAGGCAAACCCACTTTCCTTTCAGTATATTGCTGCAATTGGAAGATATCAGCTCATTTGGCCTGAAAATGCTTTTAAGCGCATAAAAACTTACACTCTTGATTTCTGGCTAAATAAAAGCTGTTGCAATGATATTTCCATGCTGAAATGAGTTGTTCTGGGTCAAATATGAAGGCAAACCCACTTTCTTTTCAGTATTTTGCTGCAATTGGCAGAAACAAGCATATTTGCTCATTCGGCCTGAAAATGCTTTTAAACGCATAAAAACTTACACTCTTGATTTCTGGCTAAATAAAAGCTGTTGCAATGATATTTCCATGCTGAACTGAGTTGTTCTGGGTCAAATATGAAAGAAAACCCACTTTCCTTTCAGTATTTTGCTGCAATTGGAAGATATCAGCTCATTTGGCCTGAAAATGCTTTTAAGCGCATAAAAACTTACACTCTTGATTTCTGGCTAAATAAAAGCTGTTGCAATGATATTTCCATGCTGAACTGAGTTGTTCTGGGTCAAATATGAAGGCAAACCCACTTTCCTTTAAGTATTTTGCTGCAATTGGCAGAAACAAGCATATTTGCTCATTCGGCCTGAAAATGCTTTTAAGCGCATAAAAACTTACACTCTTGATTTCTGGCTAAATAAAAGCTGTTGCAATGATATTTCCATGCTGAACTGAGTTGTTCTGGGTCAAATATGAAGGCAAACCCACTTTCCTTTCAGTATTTTGCTGTAATTGGCAGAAACAAGCATATTTGCTCATTCGGCCTGAAAATGCTTTTAAGCGCATAAAAACTTACACTCTTGATTTCTGGCTAAATAAAAGCTGTTGCAATGATATTTCCATGCTGAACTGAGTTGTTCTGGGTCAAATATGAAGGCAAACCCACTTTCCTTTCAGTATTTTGCTGCAATTGGCAGAAACAAGCATATTTGCTCATTCGGCCTGAAAATGCTTTTAAGCGCATAAAAACTTACACTCTTGATTTCTGGCTAAATAAAAGCTGTTGCAATGATATTTCCATGCTGAAATGAGTTGTTCTGGGTCAAATATGAAGGCAAACCCACTTTCCTTTCAGTATTTTGCTGCAATTGGCAGAAACAAGCATATTTGCTCATTCGGCCTGAAAATGCTTTTAAGCGCATAAAAACTTACACTCTTGATTTCTGGCTAAATAAAAGCTGTTGCAATGATATTTCCATGCTGAACTGAGTTGTTCTGGGTCAAATATGAAGGCAAACCCACTTTCCTTTCAGTATTTTGCTGCAATTGGCAGAAACAAGCATATTTGCTCATTCGGCCTGAAAATGCTTTTAAGCGCATAAAAACTTACACTCTTGATTTCTGGCTAAATAAAAGCTGTTGCAATGATATTTCCATGCTGAACTGAGTTGTTCTGGGTCAAATATGAAGGCAAACCCACTTTCCTTTCAGTATTTTGCTGCAATTGGCAGAAACAAGCATATTTGCTCATTTGGCCTGAAAATGCTTTTAAGCGCATAAAAACTTACACTCTTGATTTCTGGCTAAATAAAAGCTGTTGCAATGATATTTCCATGCTGAACTGAGTTGTTCTGGGTCAAATATGAAGGCAAACCCACTTTCCTTTCAGTATTTTGCTGCAATTGGCAGAAACAAGCATATTTGCTCATTCGGCCTGAAAATGCTTTTAAGCGCATAAAAACTTACACTCTTGATTTCTGGCTAAATAAAAGCTGTTGCAATGATATTTCCATGCTGAACTGAGTTGTTCTGGGTCAAATATGAAGGCAAACCCACTTTCCTTTCAGTATTTTGCTGCAATTGGCAGAAACAAGCATATTTGCTCATTCGGCCTGAAAATGCTTTTAAGCGCATAAAAACTTACACTCTTGATTTCTGGCTAAATAAAAGCTGTTGCAATGATATTTCCATGCTGAACTGAGTTGTTCTGGGTCAAATATGAAAGAAAACCCACTTTCCTTTCAGTATTTTGCTGCAATTGGAAGATATCAGCTCATTTGGCCTGAAAATGCTTTTAAGCGCATAAAAACTTACACTCTTGATTTCTGGCTAAATAAAAGCTGTTGCAATGATATTTCCATGCTGAACTGAGTTGTTCTGGGTCAAATATGAAGGCAAACCCACTTTCCTTTCAGTATTTTGCTGCAATTGGCAGAAACAAGCATATTTGCTCATTCGGCCTGAAAATGCTTTTAAGCGCATAAAAACTTACACTCTTGATTTCTGGCTAAATAAAAGCTGTTGCAATGATATTTCCATGCTGAACTGAGTTGTTCTGGGTCAAATATGAAGGCAAACCCACTTTCCTTTCAGTATTTTGCTGCAATTGGCAGAAACAAGCATATTTGCTCATTCGGCCTGAAAATGCTTTTAAGCGCATAAAAACTTACACTCTTGATTTCTGGCTAAATAAAAGCTGTTGCAATGATATTTCCATGCTGAACTGAGTTGTTCTGGATCAAATATGAAGGCAAACCCACTGTCCTTTCAGTATTTTGCTGCAATTGGAAGATATCAGCTCATTTGGCATGAAAATGCTTTTAAGCGCATAAAAACTTACACTCTTGATTTCTGACTAAATAAAAGCTGTTGCAATGATATTTTCATGCTGAACTGAGTTGTTCTGGGTCAAATATGAAGGAAAACCCACTTTCCTTTCAGTATTTTGCTGCAATTGGCAGAAACAAGCATATTTGCTCATTCGGCCTGAAAATGCTTTTAAGCGCATAAAAACTTACACTCTTGATTTCTGGCTAAATAAAAGCTGTTGCAATGATATTTCCATGCTGAACTGAGTTGTTCTGGGTCAAATATGAAGGAAAACCCACTTTCCTTTCAGTATTTTGCTGCAATTGGCAGAAACAAGCATATTTGCTCATTCGGCCTGAAAATGCTTTTAAGCGCATAAAAACTTACACTCTTGATTTCTGGCTAAATAAAAGCTGTTGCAATGATATTTCCATGCTGAACTGAGTTGTTCTGGGTCAAATATGAAGGCAAACCCACTTTCCTTTCAGTATTTTGCTGCAATTGGCAGAAACAAGCATATTTGCTCATTCGGCCTGAAAATGCTTTTAAGCGCATAAAAACTTACACTCTTGATTTCTGGCTAAATAAAAGCTGTTGCAATGATATTTCCATGCTGAACTGAGTTGTTCTGGGTCAAATATGAAGGCAAATCCACTTTCCTTTCAGAATTTTGCTGCAATTGGAAGATATCAGCTCATTCGGCCTGAAAATGCTTTTAAGCGCATAAAAACTTACACTCTTGATTTCTTGCTAAAAAAAAGCTGTTGCAATGATATTTCCATGCTGAACTGAGTTGTTCTGGGTCAAATATGAAGGCAAACCCACTTTCCTTTCAGTATTTTGCTGCAATTGGAAGATATCAGCTCATTTGGCCTGAAAATGCTTTTAAGCGCATAAAAACTTACACTCTTGATTTCTGGCTAAATAAAAGCTGTTGCAATGATATTTCCATGCTGACCTGAGTTGTTCTGGGTCAAAAATGAAGGCAAACCCACTTTCCTTTCAGTATTTTGCTGCAATTGGCAGAAACAAGCATATTTGCTCATTCGGCCTGAAAATGCTTTTAAGCGCATAAAAACTTACACTCTTGATTTCTGGCTAAATAAAAGCTGTTGCAATGATATTTCCATGCTGAACTGAGTTGTTCTGGGTCAAATATGAAGGCAAACCCACTTTCCTTTCAGTATTTTGCTGCAATTGGAAGATATCAGCTCATTTGGCCTGAAAATGCTTATAAGCGCATAAAAACTTACACTCTTGATTTCTGGCTAAATAAAAGCTGTTGCAATGATATTTCCATGCTGAACTGAGTTGTTCTGGGTCAAATATGAAGGCAAACCCACTTTCCTTTCAGTATTTTGCTGCAATTCGCAGAAACAAGAATATTTGCTCATTCGGCCTGAAAATGCTTTTAAGCGCATAAAAACTTACACTCTTGATTTCTGGCTAAATAAAAGCTGTTGCAATGATATTTCCATGCTGAAATGAGTTGTTCTGGTTCAAATATGAAGGCAAACCCACTTTACTTTCAGTATTTCACTGCAATTGGCAGAAACAAGCATATTTGCTCATTCGGCCTGAAAATGCTTTTAAACGCATAAAAACTTACAATCTTGATTTCTGGCTAAATAAAAGCTGTTGCAATGATATTTCCATGCTGAAATGAGTTGTTCTGGGTCAAATATGAAGGCAAACCCACTTTCCTTTCAGTATTTTGCTGCAATTGGAAGATATCAGCTCATTTGGCCTGAAAATGCTTTTAAGCGCATAAAAACTTACACTCTTGATTTCTGGCTAAATAAAAGCTGTTGCAATGATATTTCCATGCTGAACTGAGTTGTTCTGGGTCAAATATGAAGGCAAACCCACTTTCTTTTCAGTATTTTGCTGCAATTGGCAGAAACAAGCAAATTTGCTCATTCGGCCTGAAAATGCTTTTAAACGCATAAAAACTTACACTCTTGATTTCTGGCTAAATAAAAGCTGTTGCAATGATATTTCCATGCTGAACTGAGTTGTTCTGGGTCAAATATGAAGGCAAACCCACTTTCCTTTCAGTATTTTGCTGCAATTGGCAGAAACAAGCATATTTGCTCATTCGGCCTGAAAATGCTTTTAAGCGCATAAAAACTTACACTCTTGATTTCTGGCTAAATAAAAGCTGTTGCAATGATATTTCCATGCTGAACTGAGTTGTTCTGGGTCAAATATGAAGGCAAACCCACTTTCCTTTCAGTATTTTGCTGCAATTGGCAGAAACAAGCATATTTGCTCATTCGGCCTGAAAATGCTTTTAAGCGCATAAAAACTTACACTCTTGATTTCTGGCTAAATAAAAGCTGTTGCAATGATATTTCCATGCTGAACTGAGTTGTTCTGGGTCAAATATGAAGGCAAACCCACTTTCCTTTCAGTATTTTGCTGCAATTGGCAGAAACAAGCATATTTGCTCATTCGGCCTGAAAATGCTTTTAAGCGCATAAAAACTTACACTCATGATTTCTGGCTAAATAAAAGCTGTTGCAATGATATTTCCATGCTGAACTGAGTTGTTTTGGGTCAAATATGAAGGCAAACCCAATTTCCTTTCAGTATTTTGCTGCAATTGGCAGAAACAAGCATATTTGCTCATTCGGCCTGAAAATGCTTTTAAGCGCATAAAAACTTACACCCTTGATTTCTGGATAAATAAAAGCTGTTGCAATGATATTTCCATGCTGAACTGAGTTGTTCTGGGTCAAATATGAAGGCAAACCCACTTTCCTTTCAGAATTTTGCTGCAATTGGAAGATATCAGCTCATTCGGCCTGAAAATGCTTTTAAGCGCATAAAAACTTACACTCTTGATTTCTTGCTAAAAAAAAGCTGTTGCAATGATATTTCCATGCTGAACTGAGTTGTTCTGGGTCAAATATGAAGGCAAACCCACTTTCCTTTCAGTATTTTGCTGCAATTGGAAGATATCAGCTCATTTGGCCTGAAAATGCTTTTAAGCGCATAAAAACTTACACTCTTGATTTCTGGCTAAATAAAAGCTGTTGCAATGATATTTCCATGCTGAACTGAGTTGTTCTGGGTCAAATATGAAGGCAAACCCACTTTCCTTTCAGTATTTTGCTGCAATTGGCAGAAACAAGCATATTTGCTCATTTGGCCTGAAAATGCTTTTAAGCGCATAAAAACTTACACTCTTGATTTCTGGCTAAATAAAAGCTGTTGCAATGATATTTCCATGCTGAAATGAGTTGTTCTGGGTCAAATATGAAGGCAAACCCACTTTCCTTTCAGTATTTTGCTGCAATTGGCAGAAACAAGCATATTTGCTCATTCGGCCTGAAAATGCTTTTAAACTCATAAAAACTTACACTCTTGATTTCTGGCTAAATAAAAGCTGTTGCAATGATATTTCCATGCTGAAATGAGTTGTTCTGGGTCAAATATGAAGGCAAACCCACATTCCTTTCAGTATATTGCTGCAATTGGAAGATATCAGCTCATTTGGCCTGAAAATGCTTTTAAGCGCATAAAAACTTACACTCTTGATTTCTGGCTAAATAAAAGCTGTTGCAATGATATTTCCATGCTGAACTGAGTTGTTCTGGGTCAAATATGAAGGAAAACCCACTTTCCTTTCAGTATTTTGCTGCAATTGGCAGAAACAAGCATATTTGCTCATTCGGCCTGAAAATGCTTTTAAGCGCATAAAAACTTACACTCTTGATTTCTGGCTAAATAAAAGCTGTTGCAATGATATTTCCATGCTGAACTGAGTTGTTCAGAGTCAAATATGAAGGAAAACCCACTTTCCTTTCAGTATTTTGCTGCAATTGGCAGAAACAAGCATATTTGCTCATTCGGCCTGAAAATGCTTTTAAGCGCATAAAAACTTACACTCTTGATTTCTGGCTAAATAAAAGCTGTTGCAATGATATTTCCATGCTGAACTGAGTTGTTCTGGGTCAAATATGAAGGCAAACCCACTTTCCTTTCAGTATTTTGCTGCAATTGGCAGAAACAAGCATATTTGCTCATTCGGCCTGAAAATGCTTTTAAGCGCATAAAAACTTACACTCTTGATTTCTGGCTAAATAAAAGCTGTTGCAATGATATTTCCATGCTGAACTGAGTTGTTCTGGGTCAAATATGAAGGCAAATCCACTTTCCTTTCAGAATTTTGCTGCAATTGGAAGATATCAGCTCATTCGGCCTGAAAATGCTTTTAAGCGCATAAAAACTTACACTCTTGATTTCTTGCTAAAAAAAAGCTGTTGCAATGATATTTCCATGCTGAACTGAGTTGTTCTGGGTCAAATATGAAGGCAAACCCACTTTCCTTTCAGTATTTTGCTGCAATTGGAAGATATCAGCTCATTTGGCCTGAAAATGCTTTTAAGCGCATAAAAACTTACACTCTTGATTTCTGGCTAAATAAAAGCTGTTGCAATGATATTTCCATGCTGACCTGAGTTGTTCTGGGTCAAAAATGAAGGCAAACCCACTTTCCTTTCAGTATTTTGCTGCAATTGGCAGAAACAAGCATATTTGCTCATTCGGCCTGAAAATGCTTTTAAGCGCATAAAAACTTACACTCTTGATTTCTGGCTAAATAAAAGCTGTTGCAATGATATTTCCATGCTGAACTGAGTTGTTCTGGGTCAAATATGAAGGCAAACCCACTTTCCTTTCAGTATTTTGCTGCAATTGGAAGATATCAGCTCATTTGGCCTGAAAATGCTTATAAGCGCATAAAAACTTACACTCTTGATTTCTGGCTAAATAAAAGCTGTTGCAATGATATTTCCATGCTGAAATGAGTTGTTCTGGTTCAAATATGAAGGCAAACCCACTTTCCTTTCAGTATTTTGCTGCAATTGGCAGAAACAAGCATATTTGCTCATTCGGCCTGAAAATGCTTTTAAACGCATAAAAACTTACAATCTTGATTTCTGGCTAAATAAAAGCTGTTGCAATGATATTTCCATGCTGAAATGAGTTGTTCTGGGTCAAATATGAAGGCAAACCCACTTTCCTTTCAGTATTTTGCTGCAATTGGAAGATATCAGCTCATTTGGCCTGAAAATGCTTTTAAGCGCATAAAAACTTACACTCTTGATTTCTGGCTAAATAAAAGCTGTTGCAATGATATTTCCATGCTGAACTGAGTTGTTCTGGGTCAAATATGAAGGCAAACCCACTTTCTTTTCAGTATTTTGCTGCAATTGGCAGAAACAAGCAAATTTGCTCATTCGGCCTGAAAATGCTTTTAAACGCATAAAAACTTACACTCTTGATTTCTGGCTAAATAAAAGCTGTTGCAATGATATTTCCATGCTGAACTGAGTTGTTCTGGGTCAAATATGAAGGCAAACCCACTTTCCTTTCAGTATTTTGCTGCAATTGGCAGAAACAAGCATATTTGCTCATTCGGCCTGAAAATGCTTTTAAGCGCATAAAAACTTACACTCTTGATTTCTGGCTAAATAAAAGCTGTTGCAATGATATTTCCATGCTGAACTGAGTTGTTCTGGGTCAAATATGAAGGCAAACCCACTTTCCTTTCAGTATTTTGCTGCAATTGGCAGAAACAAACATATTTGCTCATTCGGCCTGAAAATGCTTTTAAGCGCATAAAAACTTACACTCTTGATTTCTGGCTAAATAAAAGCTGTTGCAATGATATTTCCATGCTGAACTGAGTTGTTCTGGGTCAAATATGAAGGCAAACCCACTTTCCTTTCAGTATTTTGCTGCAATTGGCAGAAACAAGCATATTTGCTCATTCGGCCTGAAAATGCTTTTAAGCGCATAAAAACTTACACTCATGATTTCTGGCTAAATAAAAGCTGTTGCAATGATATTTCCATGCTGAACTGAGTTGTTTTGGGTCAAATATGAAGGCAAACCCAATTTCCTTTCAGTATTTTGCTGCAATTGGCAGAAACAAGCATATTTGCTCATTCGGCCTGAAAATGCTTTTAAGCGCATAAAAACTTACACCCTTGATTTCTGGATAAATAAAAGCTGTTGCAATGATATTTCCATGCTGAACTGAGTTGTTCTGGGTCAAATATGAAGGCAAACCCACTTTCCTTTCAGAATTTTGCTGCAATTGGAAGATATCAGCTCATTCGGCCTGAAAATGCTTTTAAGCGCATAAAAACTTACACTCTTGATTTCTTGCTAAAAAAAAGCTGTTGCAATGATATTTCCATGCTGAACTGAGTTGTTCTGGGTCAAATATGAAGGCAAACCCACTTTCCTTTCAGTATTTTGCTGCAATTGGAAGATATCAGCTCATTTGGCCTGAAAATGCTTTTAAGCGCATAAAAACTTACACTCTTGATTTCTGGCTAAATAAAAGCTGTTGCAATGATATTTCCATGCTGAACTGAGTTGTTCTGGGTCAAATATGAAGGCAAACCCACTTTCCTTTCAGTATTTTGCTGCAATTGGCAGAAACAAGCATATTTGCTCATTTGGCCTGAAAATGCTTTTAAGCGCATAAAAACTTACACTCTTGATTTCTGGCTAAATAAAAGCTGTTGCAATGATATTTCCATGCTGAAATGAGTTGTTCTGGGTCAAATATGAAGGCAAACCCACTTTCCTTTCAGTATTTTGCTGCAATTGGCAGAAACAAGCATATTTGCTCATTCGGCCTGAAAATGCTTTTAAACTCATAAAAACTTACACTCTTGATTTCTGGCTAAATAAAAGCTGTTGCAATGATATTTCCATGCTGAAATGAGTTGTTCTGGGTCAAATATGAAGGCAAACCCACTTTCCTTTCAGTATATTGCTGCAATTGGAAGATATCAGCTCATTTGGCCTGAAAATGCTTTTAAGCGCATAAAAACTTACACTCTTGATTTCTGGCTAAATAAAAGCTGTTGCAATGATATTTCCATGCTGACCTGAGTTGTTCTGGGTCAAAAATGAAGGCAAACCCCCTTTCCTTTCAGTATTTTGCTGCAATTGGCAGAAACAAGCATATTTGCTCATTCGGCCTGAAAATGCTTTTAAGCGCATAAAAACTTACACCCTTGATTTCTGGATAAATAAAAGCTGTTGCAATGATATTTCCATGCTGAACTGAGTTGTTCTGGGTCAAATATGAAGGCAAACCCACTTTCCTTTCAGTATTTTGCTGCAATTGGAAGATATCAGCTCATTTGGCCTGAAAATGCTTTTAAGCGCATAAAAACTTACACTCTTGATTTCTGGCTAAATAAAAGCTGTTGCAATGATATTTCCATGCTGAACTGAGTTGTTCTGGGTCAAATATGAAGGCAAACCCACTTTCCTTTCAGTATTTTGCTGCAATTCGCAGAAACAAGCATATTTGCTCATTCGGCCTGAAAATGCTTTTAAGCGCATAAAAACTTACACTCTTGATTTCTGGCTAAATAAAAGCTGTTGCAATGATATTTCCATGCTGAAATGAGTTGTTCTGGGTCAAATATGAAGGCAAACCCACTTTCCTTTCAGTATTTTGCTGCAATTGGCAGAAACAAGCATATTTGCTCATTCGGCCTGAAAATGCTTTTAAACGCATAAAAACTTACAATCTTGATTTCTGGCTAAATAAAAGCTGTTGCAATGATATTTCCATGCTGAACTGAGTTGTTCTGGGTCAAATATGAAGGCAAACCCACTTTCCTTTCAGTATTTTGCTGCAATTGGAAGATATCAGCTCATTTGGCCTGAAAATGCTTTTAAGCGCATAAAAACTTACACTCTTGATTTCTGGCTAAATAAAAGCTGTTGCAATGATATTTCCATGCTGAACTGAGTTGTTCTGGGTCAAATATGAAGGCAAACCCACTTTCTTTTCAGTATTTTGCTGCAATTGGCAGAAACAAGCAAATTTGCTCATTCGGCCTGAAAATGCTTTTAAACGCATAAAAACTTACACTCTTGATTTCTGGCTAAATAAAAGCTGTTGCAATGATATTTCCATGCTGAACTGAGTTGTTCTGGGTCAAATATGAAGGCAAACCCACTTTCCTTTCAGTATTTTGCTGCAATTGGCAGAAACAAGCATATTTGCTCATTCGGCCTGAAAATGCTTTTAAGCGCATAAAAACTTACACTCTTGATTTCTGGCCAAATAAAAGCTGTTGCAATGATATTTCCATGCTGAACTGAGTTGTTCTGGGTCAAATATGAAGGCAAACCCACTTTCCTTTCAGTATTTTGCTGCAATTGGCAGAAACAAGCATATTTGCTCATTCGGCCTGAAAATGCTTTTAAGCGCATAAAAACTTACACTCTTGATTTCTGGCTAAATAAAAGCTGTTGCAATGATATTTCCATGCTGAACTGAGTTGTTCTGGGTCAAATATGAAGGCAAACCCACTTTCCTTTCAGTATTTTGCTGCAATTGGCAGAAACAAGCATATTTGCTCATTCGGCCTGAAAATGCTTTTAAGCGCATAAAAACTTACACTCATGATTTCTGGCTAAATAAAAGCTGTTGCAATGATATTTCCATGCTGAACTGAGTTGTTTTGGGTCAAATATGAAGGCAAACCCAATTTCCTTTCAGTATTTTGCTGCAATTGGCAGAAACAAGCATATTTGCTCATTCGGCCTGAAAATGCTTTTAAGCGCATAAAAACTTACACCCTTGATTTCTGGATAAATAAAAGCTGTTGCAATGATATTTCCATGCTGAACTGAGTTGTTCTGGGTCAAATATGAAGGCAAACCCACTTTCCTTTCAGAATTTTGCTGCAATTGGAAGATATCAGCTCATTCGGCCTGAAAATGCTTTTAAGCGCATAAAAACTTACACTCTTGATTTCTTGCTAAAAAAAAGCTGTTGCAATGATATTTCCATGCTGAACTGAGTTGTTCTGGGTCAAATATGAAGGCAAACCCACTTTCCTTTCAGTATTTTGCTGCAATTGGAAGATATCAGCTCATTTGGCCTGAAAATGCTTTTAAGCGCATAAAAACTTACACTCTTGATTTCTGGCTAAATAAAAGCTGTTGCAATGATATTTCCATGCTGAACTCAGTTGTTCTGGGTCAAATATGAAGGCAAACCCACTTTCCTTTCAGTATTTTGCTGCAATTGGCAGAAACAAGCATATTTGCTCATTTGGCCTGAAAATGCTTTTAAGCGCATAAAAACTTACACTCTTGATTTCTGGCTAAATAAAAGCTGTTGCAATGATATTTCCATGCTGAAATGAGTTGTTCTGGGTCAAATATGAAGGCAAACCCACTTTCCTTTCAGTATTTTGCTGCAATTGGCAGAAACAAGCATATTTGCTCATTCGGCCTGAAAATGCTTTTAAACGCATAAAAACTTACACTCTTGATTTCTGGCTAAATAAAAGCTGTTGCAATGATATTTCCATGCTGAAATGAGTTGTTCTGGGTCAAATATGAAGGCAAACCCACTTTCCTTTCAGTATATTGCTGCAATTGGAAGATATCAGCTTATTTGGCCTGAAAATGCTTTTAAGCGCATAAAAACTTACACTCTTGATTTCTGGCTAAATAAAAGCTGTTGCAATGATATTTCCATGCTGACCTGAGTTGTTCTGGGTCAAAAATGAAGGCAAACCCACTTTCCTTTCAGTATTTTGCTGCAATTGGCAGAAACAAGCATATTTGCTCATTCGGCCTGAAAATGCTTTTAAGCGCATAAAAACTTACACTCTTGATTTCTGGCTAAATAAAAGCTGTTGCAATGATATTTCCATGCTGAACTGAGTTGTTCTGGGTCAAATATGAAGGCAAACCCAATTTCCTTTCAGTATTTTGCTGCAATTGGCAGAAACAAGCATATTTGCTCATTCGGCTTGAAAATGCTTTTAAGCGCATAAAAACTTACACCCTTGATTTCTGGATAAATAAAAGCTGTTGCAATGATATTTCCATGCTGAACTGAGTTGTTCTGGGTCAAATATGAAGGCAAACCCACTTTCCTTTCAGTATTTTGCTGCAATTGGAAGATATCAGCTCATTTGGCCTGAAAATGCTTTTAAGCGCATAAAAACTTACACTCTTGATTTCTGGCTAAATAAAAGCTGTTGCAATGATATTTCCATGCTGAACTGAGTTGTTCTGGGTCAAATATGAAGGCAAACCCACTTTCCTTTCAGTATTTTGCTGCAATTCGCAGAAACAAGCATATTTGCTCATTCGGCCTGAAAATGCTTTTAAGCGCATAAAAACTTACACTCTTGATTTCTGGCTAAATAAAAGCTGTTGCAATGATATTTCCATGCTGAAATGAGTTGTTCTGGGTCAAATATGAAGGCAAACCCACTTTCCTTTCAGTATTTTGCTGCAATTGGCAGAAACAAGCATATTTGCTCATTCGGCCTGAAAATGCTTTTAAACGCATAAAAACTTACACTCTTGATTTCTGGCTAAATAAAAGCTGTTGCAATGATATTTCCATGCTGAAATGAGTTGTTCTGGGTCAAATATGAAGGCAAACCCACTTTCCTTTCAGTATTTTGCTGCAATTGGCAGAAACAAGCATATTTGCTAATTCGGCCTGAAAATGCTTTTAAGCGCATAAAAACTTACACTCTTGATTTCTGGCTAAATAAAAGCTGTTGCAATGATATTTCCATGCTGAACTGAGTTGTTCTGGGTCAAATATGAAGGCAAACCCACTTTCCTTTCAGTATTTTGCTGCAATTGGCAGAAACAAGCATATTTGCTCATTCGGCCTGAAAATGCTTTTAAGCGCATAAAAACTTACACTCTTGATTTCTGGATAAATAAAAGCTGTTGCAATGATATTTCCATGCTGAACTGAGTTGTTCTGGGTCAAATATGAAGGCAAACCCACTTTCCTTTCAGAATTTTGCTGCAATTGGAAGATATCAGCTCATTCGGCCTGAAAATGCTTTTAAGCGCATAAAAACTTACACTCTTGATTTCTTGCTAAAAAAAAGCTGTTGCAATGATATTTCCATGCTGAACTGAGTTGTTCTGGGTCAAATATGAAGGCAAACCCACTTTCCTTTCAGTATTTTGCTGCAATTGGAAGATATCAGCTCATTTGGCCTGAAAATGCTTTTAAGCGCATAAAAACTTACACTCTTGATTTCTGGCTAAATAAAAGCTGTTGCAATGATATTTCCATGCTGACCTGAGTTGTTCTGGGTCAAAAATGAAGGCAAACCCACTTTCCTTTCAGTATTTTGCTGCAATTGGCAGAAACAAGCATATTTGCTCATTCGGCCTGAAAATGCTTTTAAGCGCATAAAAACTTACACTCTTGATTTCTGGCTAAATAAAAGCTGTTGCAATGATATTTCCATGCTGAACTGAGTTGTTCTGGGTCAAATATGAAGGCAAACCCAATTTCCTTTCAGTATTTTGCTGCAATTGGCAGAAACAAGCATATTTGCTCATTCGGCTTGAAAATGCTTTTAAGCGCATAAAAACTTACACCCTTGATTTCTGGATAAATAAAAGCTGTTGCAATGATATTTCCATGCTGAACTGAGTTGTTCTGGGTCAAATATGAAGGCAAACCCACTTTCCTTTCAGTATTTTGCTGCAATTGGAAGATATCAGCTCATTTGGCCTGAAAATGCTTTTAAGCGCATAAAAACTTACACTCTTGATTTCTGGCTAAATAAAAGCTGTTGCAATGATATTTCCATGCTGAACTGAGTTGTTCTGGGTCAAATATGAAGGCAAACCCACTTTCCTTTCAGTATTTTGCTGCAATTGGCAGAAACAAGCATATTTGCTCATTCGGCCTGAAAATGCTTTTAAGCGCATAAAAACTTACACTCTTGATTTCTGGCTAAATAAAAGCTGTTGCAATGATATTTCCATGCTGAAATGAGTTGTTCTGGGTCAAATATGAAGGCAAACCCACTTTCCTTTCAGTATTTTGCTGCAATTGGAAGATATCAGCTCATTTGGCCTGAAAATGCTTTTAAGCGCATAAAAACTTACACTCTTGATTTCTGGCTAAATAAAAGCTGTTGCAATGATATTTCCATGCTGAACTGAGTTGTTCTGGGTCAAATATGAAGGCAAACCCACTTTCCTTTCAGTATTTTGCTGCAATTGGCAGAAACAAGCATATTTGCTCATTCGGCCTGAAAATGCTTTTAAGCGCATAAAAACTTACACTCTTGATTTCTGGATAAATAAAAGCTGTTGCAATGATATTTCCATGCTGAACTGAGTTGTTCTGGGTCAAATATGAAGGCAAACCCACTTTCCTTTCAGAATTTTGCTGCAATTGGAAGATATCAGCTCATTCGGCCTGAAAATGCTTTTAAGCGCATAAAAACTTACACTCTTGATTTCTTGCTAAAAAAAAGCTGTTGCAATGATATTTCCATGCTGAACTGAGTTGTTCTGGGTCAAATATGAAGGCAAACCCACTTTCCTTTCAGTATGTTGCTGCAATTGGAAGATATCAGCTCATTTGGCCTGAAAATGCTTTTAAGCGCATAAAAACTTACACTCTTGATTTCTGGCTAAATAAAA
Source organism: Channa argus (assembly GCF_033026475.1). NCBI lineage: Eukaryota > Metazoa > Chordata > Actinopteri > Anabantiformes > Channidae > Channa > Channa argus. The sequence continues at coordinate 387,192 of NW_027125225.1, forward strand.
GCTGTTGCAATGATATTTCCATGCTGAACTGAGTTGTTCTGGGTCAAATATGAAGGCAAACCCACTTTCCTTTCAGTATTTTGCTGCAATTGGCAGAAACAAGCATATTTGCTCGTTCGGCCTGAAAATGCTTTTAAACGCATAAAAACTTACACTCTTGATTTCTGGCTAAATAAAAGCTGTTGCAATGATATTTCCATGCTGAAATGAGTTGTTCTGGGTCAAATATGAAGGCAAACCCACTTTCCTTTCAGTATATTGCTGCAATTGGAAGATATCAGCTCATTTGGCCTGAAAATGCTTTTAAGCGCATAAAAACTTACACTCTTGATTTCTGGCTAAATAAAAGCTGTTGCAATGATATTTCCATGCTGACCTGAGTTGTTCTGGGTCAAAAATGAAGGCAAACCCACTTTCCTTTCAGTATTTTGCTGCAATTGGCAGAAACAAGCATATTTGCTCATTCGGCCTGAAAATGCTTTTAAGCGCATAAAAACTTACACTCTTGATTTCTGGCTAAATAAAAGCTGTTGCAATGATATTTCCATGCTGAACTGAGTTGTTCTGGGTCAAATATGAAGGCAAACCCACTTTCCTTTCAGTATTTTGCTGCAATTGGCAGAAACAAGCATATTTGCTCATTCGGCTTGAAAATGCTTTTAAGCGCATAAAAACTTACACCCTTGATTTCTGGATAAATAAAAGCTGTTGCAATGATATTTCCATGCTGAACTGAGTTGTTCTGGGTCAAATATGAAGGCAAACCCACTTTCCTTTCAGTATTTTGCTGCAATTGGAAGATATCAGCTCATTTGGCCTGAAAATGCTTTTAAGCGCATAAAAACTTACACTCTTGATTTCTGGCTAAATAAAAGCTGTTGCAATGATATTTCCATGCTGAACTGAGTTGTTCTGGGTCAAATATGAAGGCAAACCCACTTTCTTTTCAGTATTTTGCTGCAATTGGCAGAAACAAGCAAATTTGCTCATTCGGCCTGAAAATGCTTTTAAACGCATAAAAACTTACACTCTTGATTTCTGGCTAAATAAAAGCTGTTGCAATGATATTTCCATGCTGAACTGAGTTGTTCTGGGTCAAATATGAAGGCAAACCCACTTTCCTTTCAGTATTTTGCTGCAATTGGCAGAAACAAGCATATTTGCTCATTCGGCCTGAAAATGCTTTTAAGCGCATAAAAACTTACACTCTTGATTTCTGGCTAAATAAAAGCTGTTGCAATGATATTTCCATGCTGAACTGAGTTGTTCTGGGTCAAATATGAAGGCAAACCCACTTTCCTTTCAGTATTTTGCTGCAATTGGCAGAAACAAGCATATTTGCTAATTCGGCCTGAAAATGCTTTTAAGCGCATAAAAACTTACACTCTTGATTTCTGGCTAAATAAAAGCTGTTGCAATGATATTTCCATGCTGAACTGAGTTGTTCTGGGTCAAATATGAAGGCAAACCCACTTTCCTTTCAGAATTTTGCTGCAATTGGAAGATATCAGCTCATTCGGCCTGAAAATGCTTTTAAGCGCATAAAAACTTACACTCTTGATTTCTTGCTAAAAAAAAGCTGTTGCAATGATATTTCCATGCTGAACTGAGTTGTTCTGGGTCAAATATGAAGGCAAACCCACTTTCCTTTCAGTATTTTGCTGCAATTGGAAGATATCAGCTCATTTGGCCTGAAAATGCTTTTAAGTGCATAAAAACTTACACTCTTGATTTCTGGCTAAATAAAAGCTGTTGCAATGATATTTCCATGCTGAACTGAGTTGTTCTGGGTCAAATATGAAGGCAAACCCACTTTCCTTTCAGTATTTTGCTGCAATTGGCAGAAACAAGCATATTTGCTCATTTGGCCTGAAAATGCTTTTAAGCGCATAAAAACTTACACTCTTGATTTCTGGCTAAATAAAAGCTGTTGCAATGATATTTCCATGCTGAACTGAGTTGTTCTGGGTCAAATATGAAGGCAAACCCACTTTCCTTTCAGTATTTTGCTGCAATTCGCAGAAACAAGCATATTTGCTCATTCGGCCTGAAAATGCTTTTAAGCGCATAAAAACTTACACTCTTGATTTCTGGCTAAATAAAAGCTGTTGCAATGATATTTCCATGCTGAACTGAGTTGTTCTGGGTCAAATATGAAGGCAAACCCACTTTCTTTTCAGTATTTTGCTGCAATTGGCAGAAACAAGCATATTTGCTCATTCGGCCTGAAAATGCTTTTAAACGCATAAAAACTTACACTCTTGATTTCTGGCTAAATAAAAGCTGTTGCAATGATATTTCCATGCTGAACTGAGTTGTTCTGGGTCAAATATGAAAGAAAACCCACTTTCCTTTCAGTATTTTGCTGCAATTGGAAGATATCAGCTCATTTGGCCTGAAAATGCTTTTAAGCGCATAAAAACTTACACTCTTGATTTCTGGCTAAATAAAAGCTGTTGCAATGATATTTCCATGCTGAACTGAGTTGTTCTGGGTCAAATATGAAGGCAAACCCACTTTCCTTTCAGTATTTTGCTGCAATTGGCAGAAACAAGCATATTTCCTCATTTGGCCTGAAAATGCTTTTAAGCGCATAAAAACTTACACTCTTGATTTCTGGCTAAATAAAAGCTGTTGCAATGATATTTCCATGCTGAACTGAGTTGTTCTGGGTCAAATATGAAGGCAAACCCACTTTCCTTTCAGTATTTTGCTGCAATTGGAAGATATCAGCTCATTTGGCCTGAAAATGCTTTTAAGCGCATAAAAACTTACACTCTTGATTTCTGGCTAAATAAAAGCTGTTGCAATGATATTTCCATGCTGAACTGAGTTGTTCTGGGTCAAATATGAAGGCAAACCCACTTTCCTTTCAGTATTTTGCTGCAATTCGCAGAAACAAGCATATTTGCTCATTCGGCCTGAAAATGCTTTTAAGCGCATAAAAACTTACACTCTTGATTTCTGGCTAAATAAAAGCTGTTGCAATGATATTTCCATGCTGAACTGAGTTGTTCTGGGTCAAATATGAAGGCAAACCCACTTTCTTTTCAGTATTTTGCTGCAATTGGCAGAAACAAGCATATTTGCTCATTCGGCCTGAAAATGCTTTTAAACGCATAAAAACTTACACTCTTGATTTCTGGCTAAATAAAAGCTGTTGCAATGATATTTCCATGCTGAACTGAGTTGTTCTGGGTCAAATATGAAAGAAAACCCACTTTCCTTTCAGTATTTTGCTGCAATTGGAAGATATCAGCTCATTTGGCCTGAAAATGCTTTTAAGCGCATAAAAACTTACACTCTTGATTTCTGGCTAAATAAAAGCTGTTGCAATGATATTTCCATGCTGAACTGAGTTGTTCTGGGTCAAATATGAAGGAAAACCCACTTTCCTTTCAGTATTTTGCTGCAATTGGCAGAAACAAGCATATTTGCTCATTCGGCCTGAAAATGCTTTTAAGCGCATAAAAACTTACACTCTTGATTTCTGGCTAAATAAAACCTGTTGCAATGATATTTCCATGCTGAACTGAGTTGTTCTGGGTCAAATATGAAGGCAAATCCACTTTCCTTTCAGAATTTTGCTGCAATTGGAAGATATCAGCTCATTCGGCCTGAAAATGCTTTTAAGCGCATAAAAACTTACACTCTTGATTTCTTGCTAAAAAAAAGCTGTTGCAATGATATTTCCATGCTGAACTGAGTTGTTCTGGGTCAAATATGAAGGCAAACCCACTTTCCTTTCAGTATTTTGCTGCAATTGGAAGATATCAGCTCATTTGCCCTGAAAATGCTTTTAAGCGCATAAAAACTTACACTCTTGATTTCTGGCTAAATAAAAGCTGTTGCAATGATATTTCCATGCTGAACTGAGTTGTTCTGGGTCAAATATGAAGGCAAACCCACTTTCCTTTCAGTATTTTGCTGCAATTCGCAGAAACAAGCATATTTGCTCATTCGGCCTGAAAATGCTTTTAAGCGCATAAAAACTTACACTCTTGATTTCTGGCTAAATAAAAGCTGTTGCAATGATATTTCCATGCTGAAATGAGTTGTTCTGGGTCAAATATGAAGGCAAACCCACTTTCCTTTCAGTATTTTGCTGCAATTGGCAGAAACAAGCATATTTGCTCATTCGGCCTGAAAATGCTTTTAAACGCATAAAAACTTACACTCTTGATTTCTGGCTAAATAAAAGCTGTTGCAATGATATTTCCATGCTGAAATGAGTTGTTCTGGGTCAAATATGAAGGCAAACCCACTTTCCTTTCAGTATATTGCTGCAATTGGAAGATATCAGCTCATTTGGCCTGAAAATGCTTTTAAGCGCATAAAAACTTACACTCTTGATTTCTGGCTAAATAAAAGCTGTTGCAATGATATTTCCATGCTGACCTGAGTTGTTCTGGGTCAAAAATGAAGGCAAACCCACTTTCCTTTCAGTATTTTGCTGCAATTGGCAGAAACAAGCATATTTGCTCATTCGGCCTGAAAATGCTTTTAAGCGCATAAAAACTTACACTCTTGATTTCTGGCTAAATAAAAGCTGTTGCAATGATATTTCCATGCTGAACTGAGTTGTTCTGGGTCAAATATGAAGGCAAACCCACTTTCCTTTCAGTATTTTGCTGCAATTGGAAGATATCAGCTCATTTGGCCTGAAAATGCTTTTAAGCGCATAAAAACTTACACTCTTGATTTCTGGCTAAATAAAAGCTGTTGCAATGATATTTCCATGCTGAACTGAGTTGTTCTGGGTCAAATATGAAGGCAAACCCACTTTCCTTTCAGTATTTTGCTGCAATTGGAAGATATCAGCTCATTTGGCCTGAAAATGCTTTTAAGCGCATAAAAACTTACACTCTTGATTTCTGGCTAAATAAAAGCTGTTGCAATGATATTTCCATGCTGAACTGAGTTGTTCTGGGTCAAATATGAAGGCAAACCCACTTTCCTTTCAGTATTTTGCTGCAATTCGCAGAAACAAGCATATTTGCTCATTCGGCCTGAAAATGCTTTTAAGCGCATAAAAACTTACACTCTTGATTTCTGGCTAAATAAAAGCTGTTGCAATGATATTTCCATGCTGAACTGAGTTGTTCTGGGTCAAATATGAAGGCAAACCCACTTTCTTTTCAGTATTTTGCTGCAATTGGCAGAAACAAGCATATTTGGTCATTCGGCCTGAAAATGCTTTTAAACGCATAAAAACTTACACTCTTGATTTCTGGCTAAATAAAAGCTGTTGCAATGATATTTCCATGCTGAACTGAGTTGTTCTGGGTCAAATATGAAGGCAAACCCACTTTCCTTTCAGTATTTTGCTGCAATTGGAAGATATCAGCTCATTTGGCCTGAAAATGCTTTTAAGCGCATAAAAACTTACACTCTTGATTTCTGGCTAAATAAAAGCTGTTGCAATGATATTTCCATGCTGAACTGAGTTGTTCTGGGTCAAATATGAAGGCAAACCCACTTTCTTTTCAGTATTTTGCTGCAATTGGCAGAAACAAGCATATTTACTCATTCGGCCTGAAAATGCTTTTAAACGCATAAAAACTTACACTCTTGATTTCTGGCTAAATAAAAGCTGTTGCAATGATATTTCCATGCTGAACTGAGTTGTTCTGGGTCAAATATGAAAGAAAACCCACTTTCCTTTCAGTATTTTGCTGCAATTGGAAGATATCAGCTCATTTGGCCTGAAAATGCTTTTAAGCGCATAAAAACTTACACTCTTGATTTCTGGCTAAATAAAAGCTGTTGCAATGATATTTCCATGCTGAACTGAGTTGTTCTGGGTCAAATATGAAGGAAAACCCACTTTCCTTTCAGTATTTTGCTGCAATTGGCAGAAACAAGCATATTTGCTCATTCGGCCTGAAAATGCTTTTAAGCGCATAAAAACTTACACTCTTGATTTCTGGCTAAATAAAACCTGTTGCAATGATATTTCCATGCTGAACTGAGTTGTTCTGGGTCAAATATGAAGGCAAATCCACTTTCCTTTCAGAATTTTGCTGCAATTGGAAGATATCAGCTCATTCGGCCTGAAAATGCTTTTAAGCGCATAAAAACTTACACTCTTGATTTCTTGCTAAAAAAAAGCTGTTGCAATGATATTTCCATGCTGAACTGAGTTGTTCTGGGTCAAATATGAAGGCAAACCCACTTTCCTTTCAGTATTTTGCTGCAATTGGAAGATATCAGCTCATTTGCCCTGAAAATGCTTTTAAGCGCATAAAAACTTACACTCTTGATTTCTGGCTAAATAAAAGCTGTTGCAATGATATTTCCATGCTGAACTGAGTTGTTCTGGGTCAAATATGAAGGCAAACCCACTTTCCTTTCAGTATTTTGCTGCAATTCGCAGAAACAAGCATATTTGCTCATTCGGCCTGAAAATGCTTTTAAGCGCATAAAAACTTACACTCTTGATTTCTGGCTAAATAAAAGCTGTTGCAATGATATTTCCATGCTGAAATGAGTTGTTCTGGGTCAAATATGAAGGCAAACCCACTTTCCTTTCAGTATTTTGCTGCAATTGGCAGAAACAAGCATATTTGCTCATTCGGCCTGAAAATGCTTTTAAACGCATAAAAACTTACACTCTTGATTTCTGGCTAAATAAAAGCTGTTGCAATGATATTTCCATGCTGAAATGAGTTGTTCTGGGTCAAATATGAAGGCAAACCCACTTTCCTTTCAGTATATTGCTGCAATTGGAAGATATCAGCTCATTTGGCCTGAAAATGCTTTTAAGCGCATAAAAACTTACACTCTTGATTTCTGGCTAAATAAAAGCTGTTGCAATGATATTTCCATGCTGACCTGAGTTGTTCTGGGTCAAAAATGAAGGCAAACCCACTTTCCTTTCAGTATTTTGCTGCAATTGGCAGAAACAAGCATATTTGCTCATTCGGCCTGAAAATGCTTTTAAGCGCATAAAAACTTACACTCTTGATTTCTGGCTAAATAAAAGCTGTTGCAATGATATTTCCATGCTGAACTGAGTTGTTCTGGGTCAAATATGAAGGCAAACCCAATTTCCTTTCAGTATTTTGCTGCAATTGGCAGAAACAAGCATATTTGCTCATTCGGCTTGAAAATGCTTTTAAGCGCATAAAAACTTACACCCTTGATTTCTGGATAAATAAAAGCTGTTGCAATGATATTTCCATGCTGAACTGAGTTGTTCTGGGTCAAATATGAAGGCAAACCCACTTTCCTTTCAGTATTTTGCTGCAATTGGAAGATATCAGCTCATTTGGCCTGAAAATGCTTTTAAGCGCATAAAAACTTACACTCTTGATTTCTGGCTAAATAAAAGCTGTTGCAATGATATTTCCATGCTGAACTGAGTTGTTCTGGGTCAAATATGAAGGCAAACCCACTTTCCTTTCAGTATTTTGCTGCAATTGGAAGATATCAGCTCATTTGGCCTGAAAATGCTTTTAAGCGCATAAAAACTTACACTCTTGATTTCTGGCTAAATAAAAGCTGTTGCAATGATATTTCCATGCTGAACTGAGTTGTTCTGGGTCAAATATGAAGGCAAACCCACTTTCCTTTCAGTATTTTGCTGCAATTCGCAGAAACAAGCATATTTGCTCATTCGGCCTGAAAATGCTTTTAAGCGCATAAAAACTTACACTCTTGATTTCTGGCTAAATAAAAGCTGTTGCAATGATATTTCCATGCTGAACTGAGTTGTTCTGGGTCAAATATGAAGGCAAACCCACTTTCTTTTCAGTATTTTGCTGCAATTGGCAGAAACAAGCATATTTGGTCATTCGGCCTGAAAATGCTTTTAAACGCATAAAAACTTACACTCTTGATTTCTGGCTAAATAAAAGCTGTTGCAATGATATTTCCATGCTGAACTGAGTTGTTCTGGGTCAAATATGAAGGCAAACCCACTTTCCTTTCAGTATTTTGCTGCAATTGGAAGATATCAGCTCATTTGGCCTGAAAATGCTTTTAAGCGCATAAAAACTTACACTCTTGATTTCTGGCTAAATAAAAGCTGTTGCAATGATATTTCCATGCTGAACTGAGTTGTTCTGGGTCAAATATGAAGGCAAACCCACTTTCTTTTCAGAATTTTGCTGCAATTGGCAGAAACAAGCATATTTACTCATTCGGCCTGAAAATGCTTTTAAACGCATAAAAACTTACACTCTTGATTTCTGGCTAAATAAAAGCTGTTGCAATGATATTTCCATGCTGAACTGAGTTGTTCTGGGTCAAATATGAAAGAAAACCCACTTTCCTTTCAGTATTTTGCTGCAATTGGAAGATATCAGCTCATTTGGCCTGAAAATGCTTTTAAGCGCATAAAAACTTACACTCTTGATTTCTGGCTAAATAAAAGCTGTTGCAATGATATTTCCATGCTGAACTGAGTTGTTCTGGGTCAAATATGAAGGAAAACCCACTTTCCTTTCAGTATTTTGCTGCAATTGGCAGAAACAAGCATATTTGCTCATTCGGCCTGAAAATGCTTTTAAGCGCATAAAAACTTACACTCTTGATTTCTGGCTAAATAAAACCTGTTGCAATGATATTTCCATGCTGAACTGAGTTGTTCTGGGTCAAATATGAAGGCAAATCCACTTTCCTTTCAGAATTTTGCTGCAATTGGAAGATATCAGCTCATTCGGCCTGAAAATGCTTTTAAGCGCATAAAAACTTACACTCTTGATTTCTTGCTAAAAAAAAGCTGTTGCAATGATATTTCCATGCTGAACTGAGTTGTTCTGGGTCAAATATGAAGGCAAACCCACTTTCCTTTCAGTATTTTGCTGCAATTGGAAGATATCAGCTCATTTGCCCTGAAAATGCTTTTAAGCGCATAAAAACTTACACTCTTGATTTCTGGCTAAATAAAAGCTGTTGCAATGATATTTCCATGCTGAACTGAGTTGTTCTGGGTCAAATATGAAGGCAAACCCACTTTCCTTTCAGTATTTTGCTGCAATTCGCAGAAACAAGCATATTTGCTCATTCGGCCTGAAAATGCTTTTAAGCGCATAAAAACTTACACTCTTGATTTCTGGCTAAATAAAAGCTGTTGCAATGATATTTCCATGCTGAAATGAGTTGTTCTGGGTCAAATATGAAGGCAAACCCACTTTCCTTTCAGTATTTTGCTGCAATTGGCAGAAACAAGCATATTTGCTCATTCGGCCTGAAAATGCTTTTAAACGCATAAAAACTTACACTCTTGATTTCTGGCTAAATAAAAGCTGTTGCAATGATATTTCCATGCTGAAATGAGTTGTTCTGGGTCAAATATGAAGGCAAACCCACTTTCCTTTCAGTATATTGCTGCAATTGGAAGATATCAGCTCATTTGGCCTGAAAATGCTTTTAAGCGCATAAAAACTTACACTCTTGATTTCTGGCTAAATAAAAGCTGTTGCAATGATATTTCCATGCTGACCTGAGTTGTTCTGGGTCAAAAATGAAGGCAAACCCACTTTCCTTTCAGTATTTTGCTGCAATTGGCAGAAACAAGCATATTTGCTCATTCGGCCTGAAAATGCTTTTAAGCGCATAAAAACTTACACTCTTGATTTCTGGCTAAATAAAAGCTGTTGCAATGATATTTCCATGCTGAACTGAGTTGTTCTGGGTCAAATATGAAGGCAAACCCAATTTCCTTTCAGTATTTTGCTGCAATTGGCAGAAACAAGCATATTTGCTCATTCGGCTTGAAAATGCTTTTAAGCGCATAAAAACTTACACCCTTGATTTCTGGATAAATAAAAGCTGTTGCAATGATATTTCCATGCTGAACTGAGTTGTTCTGGGTCAAATATGAAGGCAAACCCACTTTCCTTTCAGTATTTTGCTGCAATTGGAAGATATCAGCTCATTTGGCCTGAAAATGCTTTTAAGCGCATAAAAACTTACACTCTTGATTTCTGGCTAAATAAAAGCTGTTGCAATGATATTTCCATGCTGAACTGAGTTGTTCTGGGTCAAATATGAAGGAAAACCCACTTTCCTTTCAGTATTTTGCTGCAATTGGCAGAAACAAGCATATTTGCTCATTCGGCCTGAAAATGCTTTTAAGCGCATAAAAACTTACACTCTTGATTTCTGGCTAAATAAAAGCTGTTGCAATGATATTTCCATGCTGAACTGAGTTGTTCTGGGTCAAATATGAAGGCAAACCCACTTTCCTTTCAGAATTTTGCTGCAATTGGAAGATATCAGCTCATTCGGCCTGAAAATGCTTTTAAGCGCATAAAAACTTACACTCTTGATTTCTTGCTAAAAAAAAGCTGTTGCAATGATATTTCCATGCTGAACTGAGTTGTTCTGGGTCAAATATGAAGGCAAACCCACTTTCCTTTCAGTATTTTGCTGCAATTGGAAGATATCAGCTCATTTGGCCTGAAAATGCTTTTAAGTACATAAAAACTTACACTCTTGATTTCTGGCTAAATAAAAGCTGTTGCAATGATATTTCCATGCTGAACTGAGTTGTTCTGGGTCAAATATGAAGGCAAACCCACTTTCCTTTCAGTATTTTGCTGCAATTGGCAGAAACAAGCATATTTGCTCATTTGGCCTGAAAATGCTTTTAAGCGCATAAAAACTTACACTCTTGATTTCTGGCTAAATAAAAGCTGTTGCAATGATATTTCCATGCTGAACTGAGTTGTTCTGGGTCAAATATGAAGGCAAACCCACTTTCCTTTCAGTATTTTGCTGCAATTGGAAGATATCAGCTCATTTGGCCTGAAAATGCTTTTAAGCGCATAAAAACTTACACTCTTGATTTCTGGCTAAATAAAAGCTGTTGCAATGATATTTCCATGCTGAACTGAGTTGTTCTGGGTCAAATATGAAGGCAAACCCACTTTCCTTTCAGTATTTTGCTGCAATTCGCAGAAACAAGCATATTTGCTCATTCGGCCTGAAAATGCTTTTAAGCGCATAAAAACTTACACTCTTGATTTCTGGCTAAATAAAAGCTGTTGCAATGATATTTCCATGCTGAACTGAGTTGTTCTGGGTCAAATATGAAGGCAAACCCACTTTCTTTTCAGTATTTTGCTGCAATTGGCAGAAACAAGCATATTTGGTCATTCGGCCTGAAAATGCTTTTAAACGCATAAAAACTTACACTCTTGATTTCTGGCTAAATAAAAGCTGTTGCAATGATATTTCCATGCTGAACTGAGTTGTTCTGGGTCAAATATGAAAGAAAACCCACTTTCCTTTCAGTATTTTGCTGCAATTGGAAGATATCAGCTCATTTGGCCTGAAAATGCTTTTAAGCGCATAAAAACTTACACTCTTGATTTCTGGCTAAATAAAAGCTGTTGCAATGATATTTCCATGCTGAACTGAGTTGTTCTGGGTCAAATATGAAGGCAAACCCACTTTCCTTTCAGTATTTTGCTGCAATTGGCAGAAACAAGCATATTTGCTCATTTGGCCTGAAAATGCTTTTAAGCGCATAAAAACTTACACTCTTGATTTCTGGCTAAATAAAAGCTGTTGCAATGATATTTCCATGCTGAACTGAGTTGTTCTGGGTCAAATATGAAGGCAAACCCACTTTCCTTTCAGTATTTTGCTGCAATTGGAAGATATCAGCTCATTTGGCCTGAAAATGCTTTTAAGCGCATAAAAACTTACACTCTTGATTTCTGGCTAAATAAAAGCTGTTGCAATGATATTTCCATGCTGAACTGAGTTGTTCTGGGTCAAATATGAAGGCAAACCCACTTTCCTTTCAGTATTTTGCTGCAATTCGCAGAAACAAGCATATTTGCTCATTCGGCCTGAAAATGCTTTTAAGCGCATAAAAACTTACACTCTTGATTTCTGGCTAAATAAAAGCTGTTGCAATGATATTTCCATGCTGAACTGAGTTGTTCTGGGTCAAATATGAAGGCAAACCCACTTTCTTTTCAGTATTTTGCTGCAATTGGCAGAAACAAGCATATTTGCTCATTCGGCCTGAAAATGCTTTTAAACGCATAAAAACTTACACTCTTGATTTCTGGCTAAATAAAAGCTGTTGCAATGATATTTCCATGCTGAACTGAGTTGTTCTGGGTCAAATATGAAAGAAAACCCACTTTCCTTTCAGTATTTTGCTGCAATTGGAAGATATCAGCTCATTTGGCCTGAAAATGCTTTTAAGCGCATAAAAACTTACACTCTTGATTTCTGGCTAAATAAAAGCTGTTGCAATGATATTTCCATGCTGAACTGAGTTGTTCTGGGTCAAATATGAAGGAAAACCCACTTTCCTTTCAGTATTTTGCTGCAATTGGCAGAAACAAGCATATTTGCTCATTCGGCCTGAAAATGCTTTTAAGCGCATAAAAACTTACACTCTTGATTTCTGGCTAAATAAAACCTGTTGCAATGATATTTCCATGCTGAACTGAGTTGTTCTGGGTCAAATATGAAGGCAAATCCACTTTCCTTTCAGAATTTTGCTGCAATTGGAAGATATCAGCTCATTCGGCCTGAAAATGCTTTTAAGCGCATAAAAACTTACACTCTTGATTTCTTGCTAAAAAAAAGCTGTTGCAATGATATTTCCATGCTGAACTGAGTTGTTCTGGGTCAAATATGAAGGCAAACCCACTTTCCTTTCAGTATTTTGCTGCAATTGGAAGATATCAGCTCATTTGCCCTGAAAATGCTTTTAAGCGCATAAAAACTTACACTCTTGATTTCTGGCTAAATAAAAGCTGTTGCAATGATATTTCCATGCTGAACTGAGTTGTTCTGGGTCAAATATGAAGGCAAACCCACTTTCCTTTCAGTATTTTGCTGCAATTCGCAGAAACAAGCATATTTGCTCATTCGGCCTGAAAATGCTTTTAAGCGCATAAAAACTTACACTCTTGATTTCTGGCTAAATAAAAGCTGTTGCAATGATATTTCCATGCTGAAATGAGTTGTTCTGGGTCAAATATGAAGGCAAACCCACTTTCCTTTCAGTATTTTGCTGCAATTGGCAGAAACAAGCATATTTGCTCATTCGGCCTGAAAATGCTTTTAAACGCATAAAAACTTACACTCTTGATTTCTGGCTAAATAAAAGCTGTTGCAATGATATTTCCATGCTGAAATGAGTTGTTCTGGGTCAAATATGAAGGCAAACCCACTTTCCTTTCAGTATATTGCTGCAATTGGAAGATATCAGCTCATTTGGCCTGAAAATGCTTTTAAGCGCATAAAAACTTACACTCTTGATTTCTGGCTAAATAAAAGCTGTTGCAATGATATTTCCATGCTGACCTGAGTTGTTCTGGGTCAAAAATGAAGGCAAACCCACTTTCCTTTCAGTATTTTGCTGCAATTGGCAGAAACAAGCATATTTGCTCATTCGGCCTGAAAATGCTTTTAAGCGCATAAAAACTTACACTCTTGATTTCTGGCTAAATAAAAGCTGTTGCAATGATATTTCCATGCTGAACTGAGTTGTTCTGGGTCAAATATGAAGGCAAACCCAATTTCCTTTCAGTATTTTGCTGCAATTGGCAGAAACAAGCATATTTGCTCATTCGGCTTGAAAATGCTTTTAAGCGCATAAAAACTTACACCCTTGATTTCTGGATAAATAAAAGCTGTTGCAATGATATTTCCATGCTGAACTGAGTTGTTCTGGGTCAAATATGAAGGCAAACCCACTTTCCTTTCAGTATTTTGCTGCAATTGGAAGATATCAGCTCATTTGGCCTGAAAATGCTTTTAAGCGCATAAAAACTTACACTCTTGATTTCTGGCTAAATAAAAGCTGTTGCAATGATATTTCCATGCTGAACTGAGTTGTTCTGGGTCAAATATGAAGGCAAACCCACTTTCCTTTCAGTATTTTGCTGCAATTCGCAGAAACAAGCATATTTGCTCATTCGGCCTGAAAATGCTTTTAAGCGCATAAAAACTTACACTCTTGATTTCTGGCTAAATAAAAGCTGTTGCAATGATATTTCCATGCTGAAATGAGTTGTTCTGGGTCAAATATGAAGGCAAACCCACTTTCCTTTCAGTATTTTGCTGCAATTGGCAGAAACAAGCATATTTGCTCATTCGGCCTGAAAATGCTTTTAAACGCATAAAAACTTACACTCTTGATTTCTGGCTAAATAAAAGCTGTTGCAATGATATTTCCATGCTGAAATGAGTTGTTCTGGGTCAAATATGAAGGCAAACCCACTTTCCTTTCAGTATTTTGCTGCAATTGGAAGATATCAGCTCATTTGGCCTGAAAATGCTTTTAAGCGCATAAAAACTTACACTCTTGATTTCTGGCTAAATAAAAGCTGTTGCAATGATATTTCCATGCTGAACTGAGTTGTTCTGGGTCAAATATGAAGGCAAACCCACTTTCCTTTCAGTATTTTGCTGCAATTGGAAGATATCAGCTCATTTGGCCTGAAAATGCTTTTAAGCGCATAAAAACTTACACTCTTGATTTCTGGCTAAATAAAAGCTGTTGCAATGATATTTCCATGCTGAACTGAGTTGTTCTGGGTCAAATATGAAGGCAAACCCACTTTCCTTTCAGTATTTTGCTGCAATTCGCAGAAACAAGCATATTTGCTCATTCGGCCTGAAAATGCTTTTAAGCGCATAAAAACTTACACTCTTGATTTCTGGCTAAATAAAACCTGTTGCAATGATATTTCCATGCTGAACTGAGTTGTTCTGGGTCAAATATGAAGGCAAACCCACTTTCTTTTCAGTATTTTGCTGCAATTGGCAGAAACAAGCATATTTGGTCATTCGGCCTGAAAATGCTTTTAAACGCATAAAAACTTACACTCTTGATTTCTGGCTAAATAAAAGCTGTTGCAATGATATTTCCATGCTGAACTGAGTTGTTCTGGGTCAAATATGAAGGCAAACCCACTTTCCTTTCAGTATTTTGCTGCAATTGGAAGATATCAGCTCATTTGGCCTGAAAATGCTTTTAAGCGCATAAAAACTTACACTCTTGATTTCTGGCTAAATAAAAGCTGTTGCAATGATATTTCCATGCTGAACTGAGTTGTTCTGGGTCAAATATGAAGGCAAACCCACTTTCTTTTCAGTATTTTGCTGCAATTGGCAGAAACAAGCATATTTGCTCATTCGGCCTGAAAATGCTTTTAAACGCATAAAAACTTACACTCTTGATTTCTGGCTAAATAAAAGCTGTTGCAATGATATTTCCATGCTGAACTGAGTTGTTCTGGGTCAAATATGAAAGAAAACCCACTTTCCTTTCAGTATTTTGCTGCAATTGGAAGATATCAGCTCATTTGGCCTGAAAATGCTTTTAAGCGCATAAAAACTTACACTCTTGATTTCTGGCTAAATAAAAGCTGTTGCAATGATATTTCCATGCTGAACTGAGTTGTTCTGGGTCAAATATGAAGGAAAACCCACTTTCCTTTCAGTATTTTGCTGCAATTGGCAGAAACAAGCATATTTGCTCATTCGGCCTGAAAATGCTTTTAAGCGCATAAAAACTTACACTCTTGATTTCTGGCTAAATAAAAGCTGTTGCAATGATATTTCCATGCTGAACTGAGTTGTTCTGGGTCAAATATGAAGGCAAACCCACTTTCCTTTCAGTATTTTGCTGCAATTGGCAGAAACAAGCATATTTGCTCATTTGGCCTGAAAATGCTTTTAAGCGCATAAAAACTTACACTCTTGATTTCTGGCTAAATAAAAGCTGTTGCAATGATATTTCCATGCTGAAATGAGTTGTTCTGGGTCAAATATGAAGGCAAACCCACTTTCCTTTCAGTATTTTGCTGCAATTGGCAGAAACAAGCATATTTGCTCATTCGGCCTGAAAATGCTTTTAAGCGCATAAAAACTTACACTCTTGATTTCTGGCTAAATAAAAGCTGTTGCAATGATATTTCCATGCTGAACTGAGTTGTTCTGGGTCAAATATGAAGGCAAACCCACTTTCCTTTCAGTATTTTGCTGCAATTGGAAGATATCAGCTCATTTGGCCTGAAAATGCTTTTAAGCGCATAAAAACTTACACTCTTGATTTCTGGCTAAATAAAAGCTGTTGCAATGATATTTCCATGCTGAACTGAGTTGTTCTGGGTCAAATATGAAGGCAAACCCACTTTCCTTTCAGTATTTTGCTGCAATTGGCAGAAACAAGCATATTTGCTCATTCGGCCTGAAAATGCTTTTAAGCGCATAAAAACTTACACTCTTGATTTCTGGCTAAATAAAAGCTGTTGCAATGATATTTCCATGCTGAACTGAGTTGTTCTGGGTCAAATATGAAGGCAAACCCACTTTCCTTTCAGTATTTTGCTGCAATTGGCAGAAACAAGCATATTTGCTCATTCGGCCTGAAAATGCTTTTAAGCGCATAAAAACTTACACTCTTGATTTCTGGCTAAATAAAAGCTGTTGCAATGATATTTCCATGCTGAACTGAGTTGTTCTGGGTCAAATATGAAAGAAAACCCACTTTCCTTTCAGTATTTTGCTGCAATTGGAAGATATCAGCTCATTTGGCCTGAAAATGCTTTTAAGCGCATAAAAACTTACACTCTTGATTTCTGGCTAAATAAAAGCTGTTGCAATGATATTTCCATGCTGAACTGAGTTGTTCTGGGTCAAATATGAAGGAAAACCCACTTTCCTTTCAGTATTTTGCTGCAATTGGCAGAAACAAGCATATTTGCTCATTCGGCCTGAAAATGCTTTTAAGCGCATAAAAACTTACACTCTTGATTTCTGGCTAAATAAAACCTGTTGCAATGATATTTCCATGCTGAACTGAGTTGTTCTGGGTCAAATATGAAGGCAAATCCACTTTCCTTTCAGAATTTTGCTGCAATTGGAAGATATCAGCTCATTCGGCCTGAAAATGCTTTTAAGCGCATAAAAACTTACACTCTTGATTTCTTGCTAAAAAAAAGCTGTTGCAATGATATTTCCATGCTGAACTGAGTTGTTCTGGGTCAAATATGAAGGCAAACCCACTTTCCTTTCAGTATTTTGCTGCAATTGGAAGATATCAGCTCATTTGCCCTGAAAATGCTTTTAAGCGCATAAAAACTTACACTCTTGATTTCTGGCTAAATAAAAGCTGTTGCAATGATATTTCCATGCTGAACTGAGTTGTTCTGGGTCAAATATGAAGGCAAACCCACTTTCCTTTCAGTATTTTGCTGCAATTCGCAGAAACAAGCATATTTGCTCATTCGGCCTGAAAATGCTTTTAAGCGCATAAAAACTTACACTCTTGATTTCTGGCTAAATAAAAGCTGTTGCAATGATATTTCCATGCTGAAATGAGTTGTTCTGGGTCAAATATGAAGGCAAACCCACTTTCCTTTCAGTATTTTGCTGCAATTGGCAGAAACAAGCATATTTGCTCATTCGGCCTGAAAATGCTTTTAAACGCATAAAAACTTACACTCTTGATTTCTGGCTAAATAAAAGCTGTTGCAATGATATTTCCATGCTGAAATGAGTTGTTCTGGGTCAAATATGAAGGCAAACCCACTTTCCTTTCAGTATATTGCTGCAATTGGAAGATATCAGCTCATTTGGCCTGAAAATGCTTTTAAGCGCATAAAAACTTACACTCTTGATTTCTGGCTAAATAAAAGCTGTTGCAATGATATTTCCATGCTGACCTGAGTTATTCTGGGTCAAAAATGAAGCAAACCCACTTTCCTTTCAGTATTTTGCTGCAATTGGCAGAAACAAGCATATTTGCTCATTCGGCCTGAAAATGCTTTTAAGCGCATAAAAACTTACACTCTTGATTTCTGGCTAAATAAAAGCTGTTGCAATGATATTTCCATGCTGAACTGAGTTGTTCTGGGTCAAATATGAAGGCAAACCCAATTTCCTTTCAGTATTTTGCTGCAATTGGCAGAAACAAGCATATTTGCTCATTCGGCTTGAAAATGCTTTTAAGCGCATAAAAACTTACACCCTTGATTTCTGGATAAATAAAAGCTGTTGCAATGATATTTCCATGCTGAACTGAGTTGTTCTGGGTCAAATATGAAGGCAAACCCACTTTCCTTTCAGTATTTTGCTGCAATTGGAAGATATCAGCTCATTTGGCCTGAAAATGCTTTTAAGCGCATAAAAACTTACACTCTTGATTTCTGGCTAAATAAAAGCTGTTGCAATGATATTTCCATGCTGAACTGAGTTGTTCTGGGTCAAATATGAAGGCAAACCCACTTTCCTTTCAGTATTTTGCTGCAATTCGCAGAAACAAGCATATTTGCTCATTCGGCCTGAAAATGCTTTTAAGCGCATAAAAACTTACACTCTTGATTTCTGGCTAAATAAAAGCTGTTGCAATGATATTTCCATGCTGAAATGAGTTGTTCTGGGTCAAATATGAAGGCAAACCCACTTTCCTTTCAGTATTTTGCTGCAATTGGCAGAAACAAGCATATTTGCTCATTCGGCCTGAAAATGCTTTTAAACGCATAAAAACTTACACTCTTGATTTCTGGCTAAATAAAAGCTGTTGCAATGATATTTCCATGCTGAAATGAGTTGTTCTGGGTCAAATATGAAGGCAAACCCACTTTCCTTTCAGTATTTTGCTGCAATTGGAAGATATCAGCTCATTTGGCCTGAAAATGCTTTTAAGCGCATAAAAACTTACACTGTTGATTTCTGGCTAAATAAAAGCTGTTGCAATGATATTTCCATGCTGAACTGAGTTGTTCTGGGTCAAATATGAAGGCAAACCCACTTTCTTTTCAGTATTTTGCTGCAATTGGAAGATATCAGCTCATTTGGCCTGAAAATGCTTTTAAGCGCATAAAAACTTACACTCTTGATTTCTGGCTAAATAAAAGCTGTTGCAATGATATTTCCATGCTGAACTGAGTTGTTCTGGGTCAAATATGAAGGCAAACCCACTTTCCTTTCAGTATTTTGCTGCAATTCGCAGAAACAAGCATATTTGCTCATTCGGCCTGAAAATGCTTTTAAGCGCATAAAAACTTACACTCTTGATTTCTGGCTAAATAAAAGCTGTTGCAATGATATTTCCATGCTGAAATGAGTTGTTCTGGGTCAAATATGAAGGCAAACCCACTTTCCTTTCAGTATTTTGCTGCAATTGGCAGAAACAAGCATATTTGCTCATTCGGCCTGAAAATGCTTTTAAACGCATAAAAACTTACACTCTTGATTTCTGGCTAAATAAAAGCTGTTGCAATGATATTTCCATGCTGAAATGAGTTGTTCTGGGTCAAATATGAAGGCAAACCCACTTTCCTTTCAGTATTTTGCTGCAATTGGAAGATATCAGCTCATTTGGCCTGAAAATGCTTTTAAGCGCATAAAAACTTACACTCTTGATTTCTGGCTAAATAAAAGCTGTTGCAATGATATTTCCATGCTGAACTGAGTTGTTCTGGGTCAAATATGAAGGCAAACCCACTTTCTTTTCAGTATTTTGCTGCAATTGGCAGAAACAAGCAAATTTGCTCATTCGGCCTGAAAATGCTTTTAAACGCATAAAAACTTACACTCTTGATTTCTGGCTAAATAAAAGCTGTTGCAATGATATTTCCATGCTGAACTGAGTTGTTCTGGGTCAAATATGAAGGCAAACCCACTTTCCTTTCAGTATTTTGCTGCAATTGGCAGAAACAAGCATATTTGCTCATTCGGCCTGAAAATGCTTTTAAGCGCATAAAAACTTACACTCTTGATTTCTGGCTAAATAAAAGCTGTTGCAATGATATTTCCATGCTGAACTGAGTTGTTCTGGGTCAAATATGAAGGCAAACCCACTTTCCTTTCAGTATTTTGCTGCAATTGGCAGAAACAAGCATATTTGCTCATTTGGCCTGAAAATGCTTTTAAGCGCATAAAAACTTACACTCTTGATTTCTGGCTAAATAAAAGCTGTTGCAATGATATTTCCATGCTGAACTGAGTTGTTCTGGGTCAAATATGAAAGAAAACCCACTTTCCTTTCAGTATTTTGCTGCAATTGGAAGATATCAGCTCATTTGGCCTGAAAATGCTTTTAAGCGCATAAAAACTTACACTCTTGATTTCTGGCTAAATAAAAGCTGTTGCAATGATATTTCCATGCTGAACTGAGTTGTTCTGGGTCAAATATGAAGGCAAACCCACTTTCCTTTAAGTATTTTGCTGCAATTGGCAGAAACAAGCATATTTGCTCATTCGGCCTGAAAATGCTTTTAAGCGCATAAAAACTTACACTCTTGATTTCTGGCTAAATAAAAGCTGTTGCAATGATATTTCCATGCTGAACTGAGTTGTTCTGGGTCAAATATGAAGGCAAACCCACTTTCCTTTCAGTATTTTGCTGCAATTGGCAGAAACAAGCATATTTGCTCATTCGGCCTGAAAATGCTTTTAAGCGCATAAAAACTTACACTCTTGATTTCTGGCTAAATAAAAGCTGTTGCAATGATATTTCCATGCTGAACTGAGTTGTTCTGGGTCAAATATGAAGGCAAACCCACTTTCCTTTCAGTATTTTGCTGCAATTGGCAGAAACAAGCATATTTGCTCATTTGGCCTGAAAATGCTTTTAAGCGCATAAAAACTTACACTCTTGATTTCTGGCTAAATAAAAGCTGTTGCAATGATATTTCCATGCTGAAATGAGTTGTTCTGGGTCAAATATGAAGGCAAACCCACTTTCCTTTCAGTATTTTGCTGCAATTGGCAGAAACAAGCATATTTGCTCATTCGGCCTGAAAATGCTTTTAAGCGCATAAAAACTTACACTCTTGATTTCTGGCTAAATAAAAGCTGTTGCAATGATATTTCCATGCTGAACTGAGTTGTTCTGGGTCAAATATGAAGGCAAACCCACTTTCCTTTCAGTATTTTGCTGCAATTGGAAGATATCAGCTCATTTGGCCTGAAAATGCTTTTAAGCGCATAAAAACTTACACTCTTGATTTCTGGCTAAATAAAAGCTGTTGCAATGATATTTCCATGCTGAACTGAGTTGTTCTGGGTCAAATATGAAGGCAAACCCACTTTCCTTTCAGTATTTTGCTGCAATTGGCAGAAACAAGCATATTTGCTCATTCGGCCTGAAAATGCTTTTAAGCGCATAAAAACTTACACTCTTGATTTCTGGCTAAATAAAAGCTGTTGCAATGATATTTCCATGCTGAACTGAGTTGTTCTGGGTCAAATATGAAGGCAAACCCACTTTCCTTTCAGTATTTTGCTGCAATTGGCAGAAACAAGCATATTTGCTCATTCGGCCTGAAAATGCTTTTAAGCGCATAAAAACTTACACTCTTGATTTCTGGCTAAATAAAAGCTGTTGCAATGATATTTCCATGCTGAACTGAGTTGTTCTGGGTCAAATATGAAGGCAAACCCACTGTCCTTTCAGTATTTTGCTGCAATTGGAAGATATCAGCTCATTTGGCCTGAAAATGCTTTTAAGCGCATAAAAACTTACACTCTTGATTTCTGACTAAATAAAAGCTGTTGCAATGATATTTTCATGCTGAACTGAGTTGTTCTGGGTCAAATATGAAGGAAAACCCACTTTCCTTTCAGTATTTTGCTGCAATTGGCAGAAACAAGCATATTTGCTCATTCGGCCTGAAAATGCTTTTAAGCGCATAAAAACTTACACTCTTGATTTCTGGCTAAATAAAAGCTGTTGCAATGATATTTCCATGCTGAACTGAGTTGTTCTGGGTCAAATATGAAGGAAAACCCACTTTCCTTTCAGTATTTTGCAGCAATTGGCAGAAACAAGCATATTTGCTCATTCGGCCTGAAAATGCTTTTAAGCGCATAAAAACTTACACTCTTGATTTCTGGCTAAATAAAAGCTGTTGCAATGATATTTCCATGCTGAACTGAGTTGTTCTGGGTCAAATATGAAGGAAAACCCACTTTCCTTTCAGTATTTTGCTGCAATTGGCAGAAACAAGCATATTTGCTCATTCGGCCTGAAAATGCTTTTAAGCGCATAAAAACTTACACTCTTGATTTCTGGCTAAATAAAAGCTGTTCCAATGATATTTCCATGCTGAACTGAGTTGTTCTGGGTCAAATATGAAGGCAAACCCACTTTCCTTTCAGTATTTTGCTGCAATTGGCAGAAACAAGCATATTTGCTCATTCGGCCTGAAAATGCTTTTAAGCGCATAAAAACTTACACTCTTGATTTCTGGCTAAATAAAAGCTGTTGCAATGATATTTCCATGCTGAACTGAGTTGTTCTGGGTCAAATATGAAGGCAAATCCACTTTCCTTTCAGTATTTTGCTGCAATTCGCAGAAACAAGCATATTTGCTCATTCGGCCTGAAAATGCTTTTAAGCGCATAAAAACTTACACTCTTGATTTCTGGCTAAATAAAAGCTGTTGCAATGATATTTCCATGCTGACCTGAGTTGTTCTGGGTCAAAAATGAAGGCAAACCCACTTTCCTTTCAGTATTTTGCTGCAATTGGCAGAAACAAGCATATTTGCTCATTCGGCTTGAAAATGCTTTTAAGCGCATAAAAACTTACACCCTTGATTTCTGGATAAATAAAAGCTGTTGCAATGATATTTCCATGCTGAACTGAGTTGTTCTGCGTCAAATATGAAGGCAAACCCACTTTCCTTTCAGTATTTTGCTGCAATTGGAAGATATCAGCTCATTTGGCCTGAAAATGCTTTTAAGCGCATAAAAACTTACACTCTTGATTTCTGGCTAAATAAAAGCTGTTGCAATGATATTTCCATGCTGAACTGAGTTGTTCTGGGTCAAATATGAAGGCAAACCCACTTTCCTTTCAGTATTTTGCTGCAATTGGCAGAAACAAGCATATTTGCTCATTCGGCCTGAAAATGCTTTTAAGCGCATAAAAACTTACACTCTTGATTTCTGGCTAAATAAAAGCTGTTGCAATGATATTTCCATGCTGAACTGAGTTGTTCTGGGTCAAATATGAAGGCAAACCCACTTTCCTTTCAGTATTTTGCTGCAATTGGCAGAAACAAGCATATTTGCTCATTCGGCCTGAAAATGCTTTTAAGCGCATAAAAACTTACACTCTTGATTTCTGGCTAAATAAAAGCTGTTGCAATGATATTTCCATGCTGAACTGAGTAGTTTTGGGTCAAATATGAAGGCAAACCCAATTTCCTTTCAGTATTTTGCTGCAATTGGCAGAAACAAGCATATTTGCTCATTCGGCCTGAAAATGCTTTTAAGCGCATAAAAACTTACACCCTTGATTTCTGGATAAATAAAAGCTGTTGCAATGATATTTCCATGCTGAACTGAGTTGTTCTGGGTCAAATATGAAGGCAAACCCACTTTCCTTTCAGAATTTTGCTGCAATTGGAAGATATCAGCTCATTCGGCCTGAAAATGCTTTTAAGCGCATAAAAACTTACACTCTTGATTTCTTGCTAAAAAAAAGCTGTTGCAATGATATTTCCATGCTGAACTGAGTTGTTCTGGGTCAAATATGAAGGCAAACCCACTTTCCTTTCAGTATTTTGCTGCAATTGGAAGATATCAGCTCATTTGGCCTGAAAATGCTTTTAAGCGCATAAAAACTTACACTCTTGATTTCTGGCTAAATAAAAGCTGTTGCAATGATATTTCCATGCTGAACTGAGTTGTTCTGGGTCAAATATGAAGGCAAACCCACTTTCCTTTCAGTATTTTGCTGCAATTGGCAGAAACAAGCATATTTGCTCATTCGGCCTGAAAATGCTTTTAAACGCATAAAAACTTACACTCTTGATTTCTGGCTAAATAAAAGCTGTTGCAATGATATTTCCATGCTGAAATGAGTTGTTCTGGGTCAAATATGAAGGCAAACCCACTTTCCTTTCAGTATATTGCTGCAATTGGAAGATATCAGCTCATTTGGCCTGAAAATGCTTTTAAGCGCATAAAAACTTACACTCTTGATTTCTGGCTAAATAAAAGCTGTTGCAATGATATTACCATGCTGAACTGAGTTGTTCTGGGTCAAAAATGAAGGCAAACCCACTTTCCTTTCAGTATTTTGCTGCAATTGGCAGAAACAAGCATATTTGCTCATTCGGCCTGAAAATGCTGTTAAACGCATAAAAACTTACACTCTTGATTTCTGGCTAAATAAAAGCTGTTGCAATGATATTTCCATGCTGAAATGAGTTGTTCTGGGTCAAATATGAAGGCAAACCCAATTTCTTTTCAGTATTTTGCTGCAATTGGAAGATATCAGCTCATTTGGCCTGAAAATGCTTTTAAGCGCATAAAAACTTACACTCTTGATTTCTGGCTAAATAAAAGCTGTTGCAATGATATTTCCATGCTGAACTGAGTTGTTCTGGGTCAAATATGAAGGCAAACCCACTTTCTTTTCAGTATTTTGCTGCAATTGGCAGAAACAAGCAAATTTGCTCATTCGGCCTGAAAATGCTTTTAAACGCATAAAAACTTACACTCTTGATTTCTGGCTAAATAAAAGCTGTTGCAATGATATTTCCATGCTGAACTGAGTTGTTCTGGGTCAAATATGAAGGCAAACCCACTTTCCTTTCAGTATTTTGCTGCAATTGGCAGAAACAAGCATATTTGCTCATTCGGCCTGAAAATGCTTTTAAGCGCATAAAAACTTACACTCTTGATTTCTGGCTAAATAAAAGCTGTTGCAATGATATTTCCATGCTGAACTGAGTTGTTCTGGGTCAAATATGAAGGCAAACCCACTTTCCTTTCAGTATTTTGCTGCAATTGGCAGAAACAAGCATATTTGCTCATTCGGCCTGAAAATGCTTTTAAGCGCATAAAAACTTACACTCTTGATTTCTGGCTAAATAAAAGCTGTTGCAATGATATTTCCATGCTGAACTGAGTTGTTCTGGGTCAAATATGAAGGCAAACCCACTTTCCTTTCAGTATTTTGCTGCAATTGGCAGAAACAAGCATATTTGCTCATTTGGCCTGAAAATGCTTTTAAGCGCATAAAAACTTACACTCTTGATTTCTGGCTAAATAAAAGCTGTTGCAATGATATTTCCATGCTGAACTGAGTTGTTCTGGGTCAAATATGAAAGAAAACCCACTTTCCTTTCAGTATTTTGCTGCAATTGGAAGATATCAGCTCATTTGGCCTGAAAATGCTTTTAAGCGCATAAAAACTTACACTCTTGATTTCTGGCTAAATAAAAGCTGTTGCAATGATATTTCCATGCTGAACTGAGTTGTTCTGGGTCAAATATGAAGGCAAACCCACTTTCCTTTAAGTATTTAGCTGCAATTGGCAGAAACAAGCATATTTGCTCATTCGGCCTGAAAATGCTTTTAAGCGCATAAAAACTTACACTCTTGATTTCTGGCTAAATAAAAGCTGTTGCAATGATATTTCCATGCTGAACTGAGTTGTTCTGGGTCAAATATGAAGGCAAACCCACTTTCCTTTCAGTATTTTGCTGCAATTGGCAGAAACAAGCATATTTGCTCATTCGGCCTGAAAATGCTTTTAAGCGCATAAAAACTTACACTCTTGATTTCTGGCTAAATAAAAGCTGTTGCAATGATATTTCCATGCTGAACTGAGTTGTTCTGGGTCAAATATGAAGGCAAACCCACTTTCCTTTCAGTATTTTGCTGCAATTGGCAGAAACAAGCATATTTGCTCATTTGGCCTGAAAATGCTTTTAAGCGCATAAAAACTTACACTCTTGATTTCTGGCTAAATAAAAGCTGTTGCAATGATATTTCCATGCTGAAATGAGTTGTTCTGGGTCAAATATGAAGGCAAACCCACTTTCCTTTCAGTATTTTGCTGCAATTGGCAGAAACAAGCATATTTGCTCATTCGGCCTGAAAATGCTTTTAAGCGCATAAAAACTTACACTCTTGATTTCTGGCTAAATAAAAGCTGTTGCAATGATATTTCCATGCTGAACTGAGTTGTTCTGGGTCAAATATGAAGGCAAACCCACTTTCCTTTCAGTATTTTGCTGCAATTGGAAGATATCAGCTCATTTGGCCTGAAAATGCTTTTAAGCGCATAAAAACTTACACTCTTGATTTCTGGCTAAATAAAAGCTGTTGCAATGATATTTCCATGCTGAACTGAGTTGTTCTGGGTCAAATATGAAGGCAAACCCACTTTCCTTTCAGTATTTTGCTGCAATTGGCAGAAACAAGCATATTTGCTCATTCGGCCTGAAAATGCTTTTAAGCGCATAAAAACTTACACTCTTGATTTCTGGCTAAATAAAAGCTGTTGCAATGATATTTCCATGCTGAACTGAGTTGTTCTGGGTCAAATATGAAGGCAAACCCACTTTCCTTTCAGTATTTTGCTGCAATTGGCAGAAACAAGCATATTTGCTCATTCGGCCTGAAAATGCTTTTAAGCGCATAAAAACTTACACTCTTGATTTCTGGCTAAATAAAAGCTGTTGCAATGATATTTCCATGCTGAACTGAGTTGTTCTGGGTCAAATATGAGGGCAAACCCACTGTCCTTTCAGTATTTTGCTGCAATTGGAAGATATCAGCTCATTTGGCCTGAAAATGCTTTTAAGCGCATAAAAACTTACACTCTTGATTTCTGACTAAATAAAAGCTGTTGCAATGATATTTTCATGCTGAACTGAGTTGTTCTGGGTCAAATATGAAGGAAAACTCACTTTCCTTTCAGTATTTTGCTGCAATTGGCAGAAACAAGCATATTTGCTCATTCGGCCTGAAAATGCTTTTAAGCGCATAAAAACTTACACTCTTGATTTCTGGCTAAATAAAAGCTGTTGCAATGATATTTCCATGCTGAACTGAGTTGTTCTGGGTCAAATATGAAGGAAAACCCACTTTCCTTTCAGTATTTTGCAGCAATTGGCAGAAACAAGCATATTTGCTCATTCGGCCTGAAAATGCTTTTAAGCGCATAAAAACTTACACTCTTGATTTCTGGCTAAATAAAAGCTGTTGCAATGATATTTCCATGCTGAACTGAGTTGTTCTGGGTCAAATATGAAGGAAAACCCACTTTCCTTTCAGTATTTTGCTGCAATTGGCAGAAACAAGCATATTTGCTCATTCGGCCTGAAAATGCTTTTAAGCGCATAAAAACTTACACTCTTGATTTCTGGCTAAATAAAAGCTGTTGCAATGATATTTCCATGCTGAACTGAGTTGTTCTGGGTCAAATATGAAGGCAAATCCACTTTCCTTTCAGTATTTTGCTGCAATTCGCAGAAACAAGCATATTTGCTCATTCGGCCTGAAAATGCTTTTAAGCGCATAAAAACTTACACTCTTGATTTCTGGCTAAATAAAAGCTGTTGCAATGATATTTCCATGCTGACCTGAGTTGTTCTGGGTCAAAAATGAAGGCAAACCCACTTTCCTTTCAGTATTTTGCTGCAATTGGCAGAAACAAGCATATTTGCTCATTCGGCTTGAAAATGCTTTTAAGCGCATAAAAACTTACACCCTTGATTTCTGGATAAATAAAAGCTGTTGCAATGATATTTCCATGCTGAACTGAGTTGTTCTGCGTCAAATATGAAGGCAAACCCACTTTCCTTTCAGTATTTTGCTGCAATTGGAAGATATCAGCTCATTTGGCCTGAAAATGCTTTTAAGCGCATAAAAACTTACACTCTTGATTTCTGGCTAAATAAAAGCTGTTGCAATGATATTTCCATGCTGAACTGAGTTGTTCTGGGTCAAATATGAAGGCAAACCCACTTTCCTTTCAGTATTTTGCTGCAATTGGCAGAAACAAGCATATTTGCTCATTCGGCCTGAAAATGCTTTTAAGCGCATAAAAACTTACACTCTTGATTTCTGGCTAAATAAAAGCTGTTGCAATGATATTTCCATGCTGAACTGAGTTGTTCTGGGTCAAATATGAAGGCAAACCCACTTTCCTTTCAGTATTTTGCTGCAATTGGCAGAAACAAGCATATTTGCTCATTCGGCCTGAAAATGCTTTTAAGCGCATAAAAACTTACACTCTTGATTTCTGGCTAAATAAAAGCTGTTGCAATGATATTTCCATGCTGAACTGAGTTGTTTTGGGTCAAATATGAAGGCAAACCCAATTTCCTTTCAGTATTTTGCTGCAATTGGCAGAAACAAGCATATTTGCTCATTCGGCCTGAAAATGCTTTTAAGCGCATAAAAACTTACACCCTTGATTTCTGGATAAATAAAAGCTGTTGCAATGATATTTCCATGCTGAACTGAGTTGTTCTGGGTCAAATATGAAGGCAAACCCACTTTCCTTTCAGAATTTTGCTGCAATTGGAAGATATCAGCTCATTCGGCCTGAAAATGCTTTTAAGCGCATAAAAACTTACACTCTTGATTTCTTGCTAAAAAAAAGCTGTTGCAATGATATTTCCATGCTGAACTGAGTTGTTCTGGGTCAAATATGAAGGCAAACCCACTTTCCTTTCAGTATTTTGCTGCAATTGGAAGATATCAGCTCATTTGGCCAGAAAATGCTTTTAAGCGCATAAAAACTTACACTCTTGATTTCTGGCTAAATAAAAGCTGTTGCAATGATATTTCCATGCTGAACTGAGTTGGTCTGGGTCAAATATGAAGGCAAACCCACTTTCCTTTCAGTATTTTGCTGCATTTGGTAGAAATCAGCTCATTCGGCCTGAAAATGCTTTTAAGCGCATAAAAACTTACACTCTTGATTTCTGGCTAAATAAAAGCTGTTGCAATGATATTTCCATGCTGAACTGAGTTGTTCTGGGTCAAATATGAAGGCAAACCCAATTTCCTTTCAGTATTTTGCTGCAATTGGCAGAAACAAGCAAATTTGCTCATTTGGCCTGAAAATGCTTTTAAGCGCATAAAAACTTACACTCTTGATTTCTGGCTAAATAAAAGCTGTTGCAATGATATTTCCATGCTGAACTGAGTTGTTCTGGGTCAAATATGAAGGCAAACCCACTTTCCTTTCAGTATTTTGCTGCAATTGGAAGATATCAGCTCATTTGGCCTGAAAATGCTTTTAAGCGCATAAAAACTTACACTCTTGATTTCTGGCTAAATAAAAGCTGTTGCAATGATATTTCCATGCTGAACTGAGTTGTTCTGGGTCAAATATGAAGGCAAACCCACTTTCCTTTCAGTATTTTGCTGCAATTCGCAGAAACAAGTATATTTGCTCATTCGGCCTGAAAATGCTTTTAAGCGCATAAAAACTTACACTCTTGATTTCTGGCTAAATAAAAGCTGTTGCAATGATATTTCCATGCTGAAATTAGTTGTTCTGGGTCAAATATGAAGGCAAACCCACTTTCCTTTCAGTATTTTGCTGCAATTGGCAGAAACAAGCATATTTGCTCATTCGGCCTGAAAATGCTTTTAAACGCATAAAAACTTACACTCTTGATTTCTGGCTAAATAAAAGCTGTTGCAATGATATTTCCATGCTGAAATGAGTTGTTCTGGGTCAAATATGAAGGCAAACCCACTTTCCTTTCAGTATATTACTGCAATTGGAAGATATCAGCTCATTTGGCCTGAAAATGCTTTTAAGCGCATAAAAACTTACACTCTTGATTTCTGGCTAAATAAAAGCTGTTGCAATGATATTACCATGCTGAACTGAGTTGTTCTGGGTCAAAAATGAAGGCAAACCCACTTTCCTTTCAGTATTTTGCTGCAATTGGCAGAAACAAGCATATTTGCTCATTCGGCCTGAAAATGCTTTTAAACGCATAAAAACTTACACTCTTGATTTCTGGCTAAATAAAAGCTGTTGCAATGATATTTCCATGCTGAAATGAGTTGTTCTGGGTCAAATATGAAGGCAAACCCAATTTCTTTTCAGTATTTTGCTGCAATTGGCAGAAACAAGCATATTTGCTCATTCGGCCTGAAAATGCTTTTAAACGCATAAAAACTTACACTCTTGATTTCTGGCTAAATAAAAGCTGTTGCAATGATATTTCCATGCTGAACTGAGTTGTTCTGGGTCAAATATGAAAGAAAACCCACTTTCCTTTCAGTATTTTGCTGCAATTGGAAGATATCAGCTCATTTGGCCTGAAAATGCTTTTAAGCGCATAAAAACTTACACTCTTGATTTCTGGCTAAATAAAAGCTGTTGCAATGATATTTCCATGCTGAACTGAGTTGTTCTGGGTCAAATATGAAGGCAAACCCACTTTCCTTTCAGTATTTTGCTGCAATTGGCAGAAACAAGCATATTTGCTCATTCGGCCTGAAAATGCTTTTAAGCGCATAAAAACTTACACTTTTGATTTCTGGCTAAATAAAAGCTGTTGCAATGATATTTCCATGCTGAACTGAGTTGTTCTGGGTCAAATATGAAGGCAAACCCACTTTCCTTTCAGTATTTTGCTGCAATTGGCAGAAACAAGCATATTTGCTCATTCGGCCTGAAAATGCTTTTAAGCGCATAAAAACTTACACTCTTGATTTCTGGCTAAATAAAAGCTGTTGCAATGATATTTCCATGCTGAACTGAGTTGTTCTGGGTCAAATATGAAGGCAAACCCACTTTCCTTTCAGTATTTTGCTGCAATTGGCAGAAACAAGCATATTTGCTCATTCGGTCTGAAAATGCTTTTAAGCGCATAAAAACTTACACTCTTGATTTCTGGCTAAATAAAAGCTGTTGCAATGATATTTTCATGCTGAACTGAGTTGTTCTGGGTCAAATATGAAGGCAAACCCACTTTCCTTTCAGTATTTTGCTGCAATTGGCAGAAACAAGCATATTTGCTCATTCGGGCTGAAAATGCTTTTAAACGCATAAAAACTTACACTCTTGATTTCTGGCTAAATAAAAGCTGTTGCAATGATATTTCCATGCTGAAATGAGTTGTTCTGGGTCAAATATGAAGGCAAACCCACTTTCCTTTCAGTATTTTGCTGCAATTGGCAGAAACAAGCATATTTGCTCATTCGGCCTGAAAATACTTTTAAACGCATAAAAACTTACACTCTTGATTTCTGGCTAAATAAAAGCTGTTGCAATGATATTTCCATGCTGAACTGAGTTGTTCTGGGTCAAATATGAAGGCAAACCCACTTTCCTTTCAGTATTTTGCTGCAATTGGCAGAAACAAGCATATTTGCTCATTCGGCCTGAAAATGCTTTTAAGCGCATAAAAACTTACACTCTTGATTTCTGGCTAAATAAAAGCTGTTGCAATGATATTTCCATGCTGAACTGAGTTGTTCTGGGTCAAATATGAAGGCAAACCCACTTTTCTTTTCAGTATTTTGCTGCAAATGGCAGAAACAAGCATATTTGCTCATTCGGCCTGAAAATGCTTTTAAGCGCATAAAAACTTACACTCTTGATTTCTGGCTAAATAAAAGCTGTTGCAATGATATTTCCATGCTGAACTGAGTTGTTCTGGGTCAAAGTTGAAGGCAAACCCACTTTCCTTTCAGTATTTTGCTGCAATTGGCAGAAACAAGCATATTTGGTCATTCGGCCTGAAAATGCTTTTAAGCGCATAAAAACTTACACTCTTGATTTCTGGCTAAATAAAAGCTGTTGCAATGATAATTCCATGCTGAACTGAGTTGTTCTGGGTCAAATATGAAGGCAAACCCACTTTCCTTTCAGTATTTTGCTGCAATTGGAAGATATCAGCTCATTTGGCCTGAAAATGCTTTTAAGCGCATAAAAACTTACACTCTTGATTTCTGGCTAAATAAAAGCTGTTGCAATGATATTTCCATGCTGAAATGAGTTGTTCTGGGTCAAATATGAAGGCAAACCCACTTTCCTTTCAGTATTTTGCTGCAATTGGAAGATATCAGCTCATTCGGCCTGAAAATGCTTTTAAGCGCATAAAAACTTACACTCTTGATTTCTGGCTAAATAAAAGCTGTTGCAATGATATTTCCATGCTGAACTGAGTTGTTCTGGGTCAAATATGAAGGCAAACCCACTTTCCTTTCAGTATTTTGCTGCAATTGGCAGAAACAAGCATATTTGCTCATTGGGCCTGAAAATGCTTTTAAGCGCATAAAAACTTACACTCTTGATTTCTGGCTAAATAAAAGCTGTTGCAATGATATTTCCATGCTGAACTGAGTTGTTCTGGGTCAAATATGAAGGCAAACCCACTTTCCTTTCAGTATTTTGCTGCAATTGGCAGAAACAAGCATATTTGCTCATTCGGCCTGAAAATGCTTTTAAGCGCATAAAAACTTACACTCTTGATTTCTGGCTAAATAAAAGCTGTTGCAATGATATTTCCATGCTGAACTGAGTTGTTCTGGGTCAAATATGAAGGCAAACCCACTTTCCTTTCAGTATTTTGCTGCAATTGGAAGATATCAGCTCATTCGGCCTGAAAATGCTTTTAAGCGCATAAAAACTTACACTCTTGATTTCTGGCTAAATAAAAGCTGTTGCAATGATATTTCCATGCTGAACTGAGTTGTTCTGGGTCAAATATGAAGGCAAACCCACTTTCCTTTCAGTATTTTGCTGCAATTGGCAGAAACAAGCATATTTGCTCATTCGGCCTGAAAATGCTTTTAAACGCATAAAAACTTACACTCTTGATTTCTGGCTAAATAAAAGCTGTTGCAATGATATTTCCATGCTGAAATGAGTTGTTCTGGGTCAAATATGAAGGCAAACCCACTTCCCTTTCAGTATTTTGCTGCAATTGGCAGAAACAAGCATATTTGCTCATTCGGCCTGAAAATGCTTTTAAACGCATAAAAACTTACACTCTTGATTTCTGGCTAAATAAAAGCTGTTGCAATGATATTTCCATGCAAAACTGAGTTGTACTGGGTTAAATATGAAGGCAAACCCACTTTCCCTTCGGTATTTTGCTGCAATTGGCAGAAACAAGCATATTTGCTCATTAGGTCTGAAAATGCTTTTAAGGGCATTAAAACTTCTTCAATTCTGGCTAAATAATAGCTGTTGCAATGATATTTCCATGCTGAACTGAGTTGTTCTGGGTCAAATATGAAAGCAAACCCACCTTCACTTCAGTATTTTGCTGCAATTGGCAGACATCAGCTCATTTGGCGTGAAAATGCTTTTAAGCGCATAAAAACTTACACTCTTGATTTCTGGCTAAATAAAAGCTGTTGCAATGATATTTCCATGCTGAACTGAGTTGTTCTGGGTCAAATATGAAGGAAAACCCACTTTCCTTTCAGTATTTTGCTGCAATTGGCAGAAACAAGCATATTTGCTCATTCGGCCTGAAAATGCTTTTAAGCGCATAAAAACTTACACTCTTGATTTCTGGCTAAATAAAAGCTGTTGCAATGATATTTCCATACTGAACTGAGTTGTTCTGGGTCAAATATGAAGGCAAACCCACTTTCCTTTCAGTATTTTGCTGCAATTGGCAGAAACAAGCATATTTGCTCATTCGGCCTGAAAATGCTTTTAAGCGCATAAAAACTTAAACTCTTGATTTCTGGCTAAATAAAAGCTGTTGCAATGATATTTCCATGCTGAACTGAGTTGTTCTGGGTCAAATATGAAGGCAAACCCACTTTCCTTTCAGTATTTTGCTGCAATTGGAAGATATCAGCTCATTCGGCCTGAAAATGCTTTTAAGCGCATAAAAACTTACACTCTTGATTTCTGGCTAAATAAAAGCTGTTGCAATGATATTTCCATGCTGAACTGAGTTGTTCTGGGTCAAATATGAAGGCAAACCCACTTTCCTTTCAGTATTTTGCTGCAATTGGCAGAAACAAGCATATTTGCTCATTCGGCCTGAAAATGCTTTTAAGCGCATAAAAACTTACACTCTTGATTTCTGGCTAAATAAAAGCTGTTGCAATGATATTTCCATGCTGAACTGAGTTGTTCTGGGTCAAATATGAAGGCAAACCCACTTTCCTTTCAGTATTTTGCTGCAATTGGCAGAAACAAGCATATTTGCTCATTTGGCCTGAAAATGCTTTTAAGCGCATAAAAACTTACACTCTTGATTTCTGGCTAAATAAAAGCTGTTGCAATGATATTTCCATGCTGAACTGAGTTGTTCTGGGTCAAATATGAAAGAAAACCCACTTTCCTTTCAGTATTTTGCTGCAATTGGAAGATATCAGCTCATTTGGCCTGAAAATGCTTTTAAGCGCATAAAAACTTACACTCTTGATTTCTGGCTAAATAAAAGCTGTTGCAATGATATTTCCATGCTGAACTGAGTTGTTCTGGGTCAAATATGAAGGCAAACCCACTTTCCTTTAAGTATTTTGCTGCAATTGGCAGAAACAAGCATATTTGCTCATTCGGCCTGAAAATGCTTTTAAGCGCATAAAAACTTACACTCTTGATTTCTGGCTAAATAAAAGCTGTTGCAATGATATTTCCATGCTGAACTGAGTTGTTCTGGGTCAAATATGAAGGCAAACCCACTTTCCTTTCAGTATTTTGCTGCAATTGGCAGAAACAAGCATATTTGCTCATTTGGCCTGAAAATGCTTTTAAGCGCATAAAAACTTACACTCTTGATTTCTGGCTAAATAAAAGCTGTTGCAATGATATTTCCATGCTGAAATGAGTTGTTCTGGGTCAAATATGAAGGCAAACCCACTTTCCTTTCAGTATTTTGCTGCAATTGGCAGAAACAAGCAAATTTGCTCATTCGGCCTGAAAATGCTTTTAAGCGCATAAAAACTTACACTCTTGATTTCTGGCTAAATAAAAGCTGTTGCAATGATATTTCCATGCTGAACTGAGTTGTTCTGGGTCAAATATGAAGGCAAACCCACTTTCCTTTCAGTATTTTGCTGCAATTGGAAGATATCAGCTCATTTGGCCTGAAAATGCTTTTAAGCGCATAAAAACTTACACTCTTGATTTCTGGCTAAATAAAAGCTGTTGCAATGATATTTCCATGCTGAACTGAGTTGTTCTGGGTCAAATATGAAGGCAAACCCACTTTCCTTTCAGTATTTTGCTGCAATTGGCAGAAACAAGCATATTTGCTCATTCGGCCTGAAAATGCTTTTAAGCGCATAAAAACTTACACTCTTGATTTCTGGCTAAATAAAAGCTGTTGCAATGATATTTCCATGCTGAACTGAGTTGTTCTGGGTCAAATATGAAGGCAAACCCACTTTCCTTTCAGTATTTTGCTGCAATTGGCAGAAACAAGCATATTTGCTCATTCGGCCTGAAAATGCTTTTAAGCGCATAAAAACTTACACTCTTGATTTCTGGCTAAATAAAAGCTGTTGCAATGATATTTCCATGCTGAACTGAGTTGTTCTGGGTCAAATATGAAGGCAAACCCACTGTCCTTTCAGTATTTTGCTGCAATTGGAAGATATCAGCTCATTTGGCCTGAAAATGCTTTTAAGCGCATAAAAACTTACACTCTTGATTTCTGACTAAATAAAAGCTGTTGCAATGATATTTTCATGCTGAACTGAGTTGTTCTGGGTCAAATATGAAGGAAAACCCACTTTCCTTTCAGTATTTTGCTGCAATTGGCAGAAACAAGCATATTTGCTCATTCGGCCTGAAAATGCTTTTAAGCGCATAAAAACTTACACTCTTGATTTCTGGCTAAATAAAAGCTGTTGCAATGATATTTCCATGCTGAACTGAGTTGTTCTGGGTCAAATATGAAGGAAAACCCACTTTCCTTTCAGTATTTTGCAGCAATTGGCAGAAACAAGCATATTTGCTCATTCGGCCTGAAAATGCTTTTAAGCGCATAAAAACTTACACTCTTGATTTCTGGCTAAATAAAAGCTGTTGCAATGATATTTCCATGCTGAACTGAGTTGTTCTGGGTCAAATATGAAGGCAAACCCACTTTCCTTTCAGTATTTTGCTGCAATTGGCAGAAACAAGCATATTTGCTCATTCGGCCTGAAAATGCTTTTAAGCGCATAAAAACTTACACTCTTGATTTCTGGCTAAATAAAAGCTGTTGCAATGATAATTCCATGCTGAACTGAGTTGTTCTGGGTCAAATATGAAGGCAAACCCACTTTCCTTTCAGTATTTTGCTGCAATTGGCAGAAACAAGCATATTTGCTCATTCGGCCTGAAAATGCTTTTAAGCGCATAAAAACTTACACTCTTGATTTCTGGCTAAATAAAAGCTGTTGCAATGATATTTCCATGCTGAACTGAGTTGTTCTGCGTCAAATATGAAGGCAAACCCACTTTCCTTTCAGTATTTTGCTGCAATTGGAAGATATCAGCTCATTTGGCCTGAAAATGCTTTTAAGCGCATAAAAACTTACACTCTTGATTTCTGGCTAAATAAAAGCTGTTGCAATGATATTTCCATGCTGAACTGAGTTGTTCTGGGTCAAATATGAAGGCAAACCCACTTTCCTTTCAGTATTTTGCTGCAATTGGCAGAAACAAGCATATTTGCTCATTCGGCCTGAAAATGCTTTTAAGCGCATAAAAACTTACACTCTTGATTTCTGGCTAAATAAAAGCTGTTGCAATGATATTTCCATGCTGAACTGAGTTGTTCTGGGTCAAATATGAAGGCAAACCCAATTTCCTTTCAGTATTTTGCTGCAATTGGCAGAAACAAGCATATTTGCTCATTCGGCCTGAAAATGCTTTTAAGCGCATAAAAACTTACACCCTTGATTTCTGGATAAATAAAAGCTGTTGCAATGATATTTCCATGCTGAACTGATTTGTTCTGGGTCAAATATGAAGGCAAACCCACTTTCCTTTCAGAATTTTGCTGCAATTGGAAGATATCAGCTCATTTGGCCTGAAAATGCTTTTAAGCGCATAAAAACTTACACTCTTGATTTCTGGCTAAATAAAAGCTGTTGCAATGATATTTCCATGCTGAACTGAGTTGGTCTGGGTCAAATATGAAGGCAAACCCACTTTCCTTTCAGTATTTTGCTGCAATTGGCAGAAACAAGCATATTTGCTCATTCGGCCTGAAAATGCTTTTAAGCGCATAAAAACTTACACTCTTGATTTCTGGCTAAATAAAAGCTGTTGCAATGATAATTCCATGCTGAACTGAGTTGTTCTGGGTCAAATATGAAGGCAAACCCACTTTCCTTTCAGTATTTTGCTGCAATTGGCAGAAACAAGCATATTTGCTCATTCGGCCTGAAAATGCTTTTAAGCGCATAAAAACTTACACTCTTGATTTCTGGCTAAATAAAAGCTGTTGCAATGATATTTCCATGCTGAACTGAGTTGTTCTGGGTCAAATATGAAGGCAAATCCACTTTCCTTTCAGTATTTTGCTGCAATTCGCAGAAACAAGCATATTTGCTCATTCGGCCTGAAAATGCTTTTAAGCGCATAAAAACTTACACTCTTGATTTCTGGCTAAATAAAAGCTGTTGCAATGATATTTCCATGCTGACCTGAGTTGTTCTGGGTCAAAAATGAAGGCAAACCCACTTTCCTTTCAGTATTTTGCTGCAATTGGCAGAAACAAGCATATTTGCTCATTCGGCTTGAAAATGCTTTTAAGCGCATAAAAACTTACACCCTTGATTTTTGGATAAATAAAAGCTGTTGCAATGATATTTCCATGCTGAACTGAGTTGTTCTGCGTCAAATATGAAGGCAAACCCACTTTCCTTTCAGTATTTTGCTGCAATTGGAAGATATCAGCTCATTTGGCCTGAAAATGCTTTTAAGCGCATAAAAACTTACACTCTTGATTTCTGGCTAAATAAAAGCTGTTGCAATGATATTTCCATGCTGAACTGAGTTGTTCTGGGTCAAATATGAAGGCAAACCCACTTTCCTTTCAGTATTTTGCTGCAATTGGCAGAAACAAGCATATTTGCTCATTCGGCCTGAAAATGCTTTTAAGCGCATAAAAACTTACACTCTTGATTTCTGGCTAAATAAAAGCTGTTGCAATGATATTTCCATGCTGAACTGAGTTGTTTTGGGTCAAATATGAAGGCAAACCCAATTTCCTTTCAGTATTTTGCTGCAATTGGCAGAAACAAGCATATTTGCTCATTCGGCCTGAAAATGCTTTTAAGCGCATAAAAACTTACACCCTTGATTTCTGGATAAATAAAAGCTGTTGCAATGATATTTCCATGCTGAACTGATTTGTTCTGGGTCAAATATGAAGGCAAACCCACTTTCCTTTCAGAATTTTGCTGCAATTGGAAGATATCAGCTCATTCGGCCTGAAAATGCTTTTAAGCGCATAAAAACTTACACTCTTGATTTCTTGCTAAAAAAAAGCTGTTGCAATGATATTTCCATGCTGAACTGAGTTGTTCTGGGTCAAATATGAAGGCAAACCCACTTTCCTTTCAGTATTTTGCTGCAATTGGAAGATATCAGCTCATTTGGCCTGAAAATGCTTTTAAGCGCATAAAAACTTACACTCTTGATTTCTGGCTAAATAAAAGCTGTTGCAATGATATTTCCATGCTGAACTGAGTTGGTCTGGGTCAAATATGAAGGCAAACCCACTTTCCTTTCAGTATTTTGCTGCATTTGGTAGAAATCAGCTCATTCGGCCTGAAAATGCTTTTAAGCGCATAAAAACTTACACTCTTGATTTCTGGCTAAATAAAAGCTGTTGCAATGA
Source organism: Channa argus (assembly GCF_033026475.1). Lineage (NCBI taxonomy): Eukaryota > Metazoa > Chordata > Actinopteri > Anabantiformes > Channidae > Channa > Channa argus. The sequence continues at coordinate 425,720 of NW_027125225.1, forward strand.
TATTTCCATGCTGAACTGAGTTGTTCTGGGTCAAATATGAAGGCAAACCCAATTTCCTTTCAGTATTTTGCTGCAATTGGCAGAAACAAGCATATTTGCTCATTTGGCCTGAAAATGCTTTTAAGCGCATAAAAACTTACACTCTTGATTTCTGGCTAAATAAAAGCTGTTGCAATGATATTTCCATGCTGAACTGAGTTGTTCTGGGTCAAATATGAAGGCAAACCCACTTTCCTTTCAGTATTTTGCTGCAATTGGAAGATATCAGCTCATTTGGCCTGAAAATGCTTTTAAGCGCATAAAAACTTACACTCTTGATTTCTGGCTAAATAAAAGCTGTTGCAATGATATTTCCATGCTGAACTGAGTTGTTCTGGGTCAAATATGAAGGCAAACCCACTTTCCTTTCAGTATTTTGCTGCAATTCGCAGAAACAAGCATATTTGCTCATTCGGCCTGAAAATGCTTTTAAGCGCATAAAAACTTACACTCTTGATTTCTGGCTAAATAAAAGCTGTTGCAATGATATTTCCATGCTGAAATGAGTTGTTCTGGGTCAAATATGAAGGCAAACCCACTTTCCTTTCAGTATTTTGCTGCAATTGGCAGAAACAAGCATATTTGCTCATTCGGCCTGAAAATGCTTTTAAACGCATAAAAACTTACACTCTTGATTTCTGGCTAAATAAAAGCTGTTGCAATGATATTTCCATGCTGAAATGAGTTGTTCTGGGTCAAATATGAAGGCAAACCCAATTTCTTTTCAGTATTTTGCTGCAATTGGCAGAAACAAGCATATTTGCTCATTCGGCCTGAAAATGCTTTTAAACGCATAAAAACTTACACTCTTGATTTCTGGCTAAATAAAAGCTGTTGCAATGATATTTCCATGCTGAACTGAGTTGTTCTGGGTCAAATATGAAAGAAAACCCACTTTCCTTTCAGTATTTTGCTGCAATTGGAAGATATCAGCTCATTTGGCCTGAAAATGCTTTTAAGCGCATAAAAACTTACACTCTTGATTTCTGGCTAAATAAAAGCTGTTGCAATGATATTTCCATGCTGAAATGAGTTGTTCTGGGTCAAATATGAAGGCAAACCCACTTTCCTTTCAGTATATTGCTGCAATTGGAAGATATCAGCTCATTTGGCCTGAAAATGCTTTTAAGCGCATAAAAACTTACACTCTTGATTTCTGGCTAAATAAAAGCTGTTGCAATGATATTACCATGCTGAACTGAGTTGTTCTGGGTCAAAAATGAAGGCAAACCCACTTTCCTTTTAGTATTTTGCTGCAATTGGCAGAAACAAGCATATTTGCTCATTCGGCCTGAAAATGCTTTTAAACGCATAAAAACTTACACTCTTGATTTCTGGCTAAATAAAAGCTGTTGCAATGATATTTCCATGCTGAAATGAGTTGTTCTGGGTCAAATATGAAGGCAAACCCAATTTCTTTTCAGTATTTTGCTGCAATTGGCAGAAACAAGCATATTTGCTCATTCGGCCTGAAAATGCTTTTAAACGCATAAAAACTTACACTCTTGATTTCTGGCTAAATAAAAGCTGTTGCAATGATATTTCCATGCTGAACTGAGTTGTTCTGGGTCAAATATGAAGGCAAACCCACTTTCCTTTCAGTATTTTGCTGCAATTGGCAGAAACAAGCATATTTGCTCATTCGGCCTGAAAATGCTTTTAAGCGCATAAAAACTTACACTCTTGATTTCTGGCTAAATAAAAGCTGTTGCAATGATATTTCCATGCTGAACTGAGTTGTTCTGGGTCAAATATGAAGGCAAACCCACTTTCCTTTCAGTATTTTGCTGCAATTGGCAGAAACAAGCATATTTGCTCATTCGGCCTGAAAATGCTTTTAAGCGCATAAAAACTTACACTCTTGATTTCTGGCTAAATAAAAGCTGTTGCAATGATATTTCCATGCTGAACTGAGTTGTTCTGGGTCAAATATGAAGGCAAACCCACTTTCCTTTCAGTATTTTGCTGCAATTGGCAGAAACAAGCATATTTGCTCATTCGGCCTGAAAATGCTTTTCAACGCATAAAAACTTACACTCTTGATTTCTGGCTAAATAAAAGCTGTTGCAATGATATTTCCATGCTGAAATGAGTTGTTCTGGGTCAAATATGAAGGCAAACCCACTTTCCTTTCAGTATATTGCTGCAATTGGAAGATATCAGCTCATTTGGCCTGAAAATGCTTTTAAGCGCATAAAAACTTACACTCTTGATTTCTGGCTAAATAAAAGCTGTTGCAATGATATTACCATGCTGAACTGAGTTGTTCTGGGTCAAAAATGAAGGCAAACCCACTTTCCTTTCAGTATTTTGCTGCAATTGGCAGAAACAAGCATATTTGCTCATTCGGCCTGAAAATGCTTTTAAACGCATAAAAACTTACACTCTTGATTTCTGGCTAAATAAAAGCTGTTGCAATGATATTTCCATGCTGAAATGAGTTGTTCTGGGTCAAATATGAAGGCAAACCCAATTTCTTTTCAGTATTTTGCTGCAATTGGCAGAAACAAGCATATTTGCTCATTCGGCCTGAAAATGCTTTTAAACGCATAAAAACTTACACTCTTGATTTCTGGCTAAATAAAAGCTGTTGCAATGATATTTCCATGCTGAACTGAGTTGTTCTGGGTCAAATATGAAAGAAAACCCACTTTCCTTTCAGTATTTTGCTGCAATTGGAAGATATCAGCTCATTTGGCCTGAAAATGCTTTTAAGCGCATAAAAACTTACACTCTTGATTTCTGGCTAAATAAAAGCTGTTGCAATGATATTTCCATGCTGAACTGAGTTGTTCTGGGTCAAATATGAAGGCAAACCCACTTTCCTTTAAGTATTTTGCTGCAATTGGCAGAAACCAGCATATTTGCTCATTCGGCCTGAAAATGCTTTTAAGCGCATAAAAACTTACACTCTTGATTTCTGGCTAAATAAAAGCTGTTGCAATGATATTTCCATGCTGAACTGAGTTGTTCTGGGTCAAATATGAAGGCAAACCCACTTTCCTTTCAGTATTTTGCTGCAATTGGCAGAAACAAGCATATTTGCTCATTCGGCCTGAAAATGCTTTTAAGCGCATAAAAACTTACACTCTTGATTTCTGGCTAAATAAAAGCTGTTGCAATGATATTTCCATGCTGAACTGAGTTGTTCTGGGTCAAATATGAAGGCAAACCCACTTTCCTTTCAGTATTTTGCTGCAATTGGCAGAAACAAGCATATTTGCTCATTCGGCCTGAAAATGCTTTTAAGCGCATAAAAACTTACACTCTTGATTTCTGGCTAAATAAAAGCTGTTGCAATGATATTTCCATGCTGAACTGAGTTGTTCTGGGTCAAATATGAAGGCAAACCCACTTTCCTTTCAGTATTTTGCTGCAATTGGCAGAAACAAGCATATTTGCTCATTCGGCCTGAAAATGCTTTTAAACGCATAAAAACTTACACTCTTGATTTCTGGCTAAATAAAAGCTGTTGCAATGATATTTCCATGCTGAACTGAGTTGTTCTGGGTCAAATATGAAGGCAAACCCACTTTCCTTTCAGTATTTTGCTGCAATTGGCAGAAACAAGCATATTTGCTCATTCGGCCTGAAAATGCTTTTAAGCGCATAAAAACTTACACTCTTGATTTCTGGCTAAATAAAAGCTGTTGCAATGATATTTCCATGCTGAACTGAGTTGTTCTGGGTCAAATATGAAGGCAAACCCACTTTCCTTTCAGTATTTTGCTGCAATTGGCAGAAACAAGCATATTTGCTCATTCGGCCTGAAAATGCTTTTAAGCGCATAAAAACTTACACTCTTGATTTCTGGCTAAATAAAAGCTGTTGCAATGATATTTCCATGCTGAACTGAGTTGTTCTGGGTCAAATATGAAGGCAAACCCACTTTCCTTTCAGTATTTTGCTGCAATTGGCAGAAACAAGCATATTTGCTCATTCGGCCTGAAAATGCTTTTAAGCGCATAAAAACTTACACTCTTGATTTCTGGCTAAATAAAAGCTGTTGCAATGATATTTCCATGCTGAAATGAGTTGTTCTGGGTCAAATATGAAGGCAAACCCACTTTCCTTTCAGTATTTTGCTGCAATTGGCAGAAACAAGCATATTTCCTCATTCGGCCTGAAAATGCTTTTAAGCGCATAAAAACTTACACTCTTGATTTCTGGCTAAATAAAAGCTGTTGCAAAGATATTTCCATGCTGAACTGAGTTGTTCTGGGTCAAATATGAAGGCAAACCCACTTTCCTTTCAGTATTTTGCTGCAATTGGCAGAAACAAGCATATTTGCTCATTCGGTCTGAAAATGCTTTTAAGCGCATAAAAACTTACACTCTTGATTTCTGGCTAAATAAAAGCTGTTGCAATGATATTTTCATGCTGAACTGAGTTGTTCTGGGTCAAATATGAAGGCAAACCCACTTTCCTTTCAGTATTTTGCTGCAATTGGCAGAAACAAGCATATTTGCTCATTCGGGCTGAAAATGCTTTTAAACGCATAAAAACTTACACTCTTGATTTCTGGCTAAATAAAAGCTGTTGCAATGATATTTCCATGCTGAACTGAGTTGTTCTGGGTCAAATATGAAGGCAAACCCACTTTCCTTTCAGTATTTTGCTGCAATTGGCAGAAACAAACATATTTGCTCATTCGGCCTGAAAATGCTTTTAAGCGCATAAAAACTTACACTCTTGATTTCTGGCTAAATAAAAGCTGTTGCAATGATATTTCCATGCTGAACTGAGTTGTTCTGGGTCAAATATGAAGGCAAACCCACTTTCCTTTCAGTATTTTGCTGCAATTGGCAGAAACAAGCATATTTGCTCATTCGGCCTGAAAATGCTTTTAAGCGCATAAAAACTTACACTCTTGATTTCTGGCTAAATAAAAGCTGTTGCAATGATATTTCCATGCTGAAATGAGTTGTTCTGGGTCAAATATGAAGGCAAACACACTTTCCTTTCAGTATTTTGCTGAAATTGGCAGAAACAAGCATATTTGCTCATTCGGCCTGAAAATGCTTTTAAACGCATAAAAACTTACACTCTTGATTTCTGGCTAAATAAAAGCTGTTGCAATGATATTTCCATGCTGAAATGAGTTGTTCTGGGTCAAATATGAAGGCAAACCCACTTTCCTTTCAGTATTTTGCTGCAATTGGAAGATATCAGCTCATTTGGCCTGAAAATGCTTTTAAGCGCATAAAAACTTACACTCTTGATTTCTGGCTAAATAAAAGCTGTTGCAATGATATTTCCATGCTGAACTGAGTTGTTCTGGGTCAAATATGAAGGCAAACCCACTTTCTTTTCAGTATTTTGCTGCAATTGGCAGAAACAAGCATATTTGCTCATTCGGCCTGAAAATGCTTTTAAACGCATAAAAACTTACACTCTTGATTTCTGGCTAAATAAAAGCTGTTGCAATGATATTTCCATGCTGAACTGAGTTGTTCTGGGTCAAATATGAAAGAAAACCCACTTTCCTTTCAGTATTTTGCTGCAATTGGAAGATATCAGCTCATTTGGCCTGAAAATGCTTTTAAGCGCATAAAAACTTACACTCTTGATTTCTGGCTAAATAAAAGCTGTTGCAATGATATTTCCATGCTGAACTGAGTTGTTCTGGGTCAAATATGAAAGAAAACCCACTTTCCTTTCAGTATTTTGCTGCAATTGGAAGATATCAGCTCTTTTGGCCTGAAAATGCTTTTAAGCGCATAAAAACTTACACTCTTGATTTCTGGCTAAATAAAAGCTGTTGCAATGATATTTCCATGCTGAACTGAGTTGTTCTGGGTCAAATATGAAGGCAAACCCACTTTCCTTTAAGTATTTTGCTGCAATTGGCAGAAACAAGCATATTTGCTCATTCGGCCTGAAAATGCTTTTAAGCGCATAAAAACTTACACTCTTGATTTCTGGCTAAATAAAAGCTGTTGCAATGATATTTCCATGCTGAACTGAGTTGTTCTGGGTCAAATATGAAGGCAAAACCACTTTCCTTTCAGTATTTTGCTGCAATTGGCAGAAACAAGCATATTTGCTCATTCGGCCTGAAAATGCTTTTAAGCGCATAAAAACTTACACTCTTGATTTCTGGCTAAATAAAAGCTGTTGCAATGATATTTCCATGCTGAACTGAGTTGTTCTGGGTCAAATATGAAGGCAAACCCACTTTCCTTTCAGTATTTTGCTGCAATTGGCAGAAACAAGCATATTTGCTCATTCGGCCTGAAAATGCTTTTAAGCGCATAAAAACTTACACTCTTGATTTCTGGCTAAATAAAAGCTGTTGCAATGATATTTCCATGCTGAACTGAGTTGTTCTGGGTCAAATATGAAGGCAAACCCACTTTCCTTTCAGTATTTTGCTGCAATTGGAAGATATCAGCTCATTTGGCCTGAAAATGCTGTTAAGCGCATAAAAACTTACACTCTTGATTTCTGGCTAAATAAAAGCTGTTGCAATGATATTTCCATGCTGAACTGAGTTGTTCTGGGTCAAATATGAAGGCAAACCCACTTTCCTTTCAGTATTTTGCTGCAATTGGCAGAAACAAGCATATTTGCTCATTCGGCCTGAAAATGCTTTTAAGCGCATAAAAACTTACACTCTTGATTTCTGGCTAAATAAAAGCTGTTGCAATGATATTTCCATGCTGAACTGAGTTGTTCTGGGTCAAATATGAAGGCAAACCCACTTTCCTTTCAGTATTTTGCTGCAATTGGCAGAAACAAGCATATTTGCTCATTCGGCCTGAAAATGCTTTTAAGCGCATAAAAACTTACACTCTTGATTTCTGGCTAAATAAAAGCTGTTGCAATGATATTTCCATGCTGAACTGAGTTGTTCTGGGTCAAATATGAAGGCAAACCCACTGTCCTTTCAGTATTTTGCTGCAATTGGAAGATATCAGCTCATTTGGCCTGAAAATGCTTTTAAGCGCATAAAAACTTACACTCTTGATTTCTGACTAAATAAAAGCTGTTGCAATGATATTTTCATGCTGAACTGAGTTGTTCTGGGTCAAATATGAAGGAAAACCCACTTTCCTTTCAGTATTTTGCTGCAATTGGCAGAAACAAGCATATTTGCTCATTCGGCCTGAAAATGCTTTTAAGCGCATAAAAACTTACACTCTTGATTTCTGGCTAAATAAAAGCTGTTGCAATGATATTTCCATGCTGAACTGAGTTGTTCTGGGTCAAATATGAAGGAAAACCCACTTTCCTTTCAGTATTTTGCAGCAATTGGCAGAAACAAGCATATTTGCTCATTCGGCCTGAAAATGCTTTTAAGCGCATAAAAACTTACACTCTTGATTTCTGGCTAAATAAAAGCTGTTGCAATGATATTTCCATGCTGAACTGAGTTGTTCTGGGTCAAATATGAAGGAAAACCCACTTTCCTTTCAGTATTTTGCTGCAATTGGCAGAAACAAGCATATTTGCTCATTCGGCCTGAAAATGCTTTTAAGCGCATAAAAACTTACACTCTTGATTTCTGGCTAAATAAAAGCTGTTGCAATGATATTTCCATGCTGAACTGAGTTGTTCTGGGTCAAATATGAAGGCAAACCCACTTTCCTTTCAGTATTTTGCTGCAATTGGCAGAAACAAGCATATTTGCTCATTCGGCCTGAAAATGCTTTTAAGCGCATAAAAACTTACACTCTTGATTTCTGGCTAAATAAAAGCTGTTGCAATGATATTTCCATGCTGAACTGAGTTGTTCTGGGTCAAATATGAAGGCAAATCCACTTTCCTTTCAGTATTTTGCTGCAATTCGCAGAAACAAGCATATTTGCTCATTCGGCCTGAAAATGCTTTTAAGCGCATAAAAACTTACACTCTTGATTTCTGGCTAAATAAAAGCTGTTGCAATGATATTTCCATGCTGACCTGAGTTGTTCTGGGTCAAAAATGAAGGCAAACCCACTTTCCTTTCAGTATTTTGCTGCAATTGGCAGAAACAAGCATATTTGCTCATTCGGCTTGAAAATGCTTTTAAGCGCATAAAAACTTACACCCTTGATTTCTGGATAAATAAAAGCTGTTGCAATGATATTTCCATGCTGAACTGAGTTGTTCTGCGTCAAATATGAAGGCAAACCCACTTTCCTTTCAGTATTTTGCTGCAATTGGAAGATATCAGCTCATTTGGCCTGAAAATGCTTTTAAGCGCATAAAAACTTACACTCTTGATTTCTGGCTAAATAAAAGCTGTTGCAATGATATTTCCATGCTGAACTGAGTTGTTCTGGGTCAAATATGAAGGCAAACCCACTTTCCTTTCAGTATTTTGCTGCAATTGGCAGAAACAAGCATATTTGCTCATTCGGCCTGAAAATGCTTTTAAGCGCATAAAAACTTACACTCTTGATTTCTGGCTAAATAAAAGCTGTTGCAATGATATTTCCATGCTGAACTGAGTTGTTCTGGGTCAAATATGAAGGCAAACCCACTTTCCTTTCAGTATTTTGCTGCAATTGGCAGAAACAAGCATATTTGCTCATTCGGCCTGAAAATGCTTTTAAGCGCATAAAAACTTACACTCTTGATTTCTGGCTAAATAAAAGCTGTTGCAATGATATTTCCATGCTGAACTGAGTTGTTTTGGGTCAAATATGAAGGCAAACCCAATTTCCTTTCAGTATTTTGCTGCAATTGGCAGAAACAAGCATATTTGCTCATTCGGCCTGAAAATGCTTTTAAGCGCATAAAAACTTACACCCTTGATTTCTGGATAAATAAAAGCTGTTGCAATGATATTTCCATGCTGAACTGAGTTGTTCTGGGTCAAATATGAAGGCAAACCCACTTTCCTTTCAGTATTTTGCTGCAATTGGAAGATATCAGCTCATTTGGCCTGAAAATGCTTTTAAGCGCATAAAAACTTACACTCTTGATTTCTGGCTAAATAAAAGCTGTTGCAATGATATTTCCATGCTGAACTGAGTTGTTCTGGGTCAAATATGAAGGCAAACCCACTTTCCTTTCAGTATTTTGCTGCAATTCGCAGAAACAAGCATATTTGCTCATTCGGCCTGAAAATGCTTTTAAGCGCATAAAAACTTACACTCTTGATTTCTGGCTAAATAAAAGCTGTTGCAATGATATTTCCATGCTGAAATGAGTTGTTCTGGGTCAAATATGAAGGCAAACCCACTTTCCTTTCAGTATTTTGCTGCAATTGGCAGAAACAAGCATATTTGCTCATTCGGCCTGAAAATGCTTTTAAACGCATAAAAACTTACACTCTTGATTTCTGGCTAAATAAAAGCTGTTGCAATGATATTTCCATGCTGAAATGAGTTGTTCTGGGTCAAATATGAAGGCAAACCCACTTTCCTTTCAGTATATTGCTGCAATTGGAAGATATCAGCTCATTTGGCCTGAAAATGCTTTTAAGCGCATAAAAACTTACACTCTTGATTTCTGGCTAAATAAAAGCTGTTGCAATGATATTTCCATGCTGAAATGAGTTGTTCTGGGTCAAATATGAAGGCAAACCCAATTTCTTTTCAGTATTTTGCTGCAATTGGCAGAAACAAGCATATTTGCTCATTCGGCCTGAAAATGCTTTTAAACGCATAAAAACTTACACTCTTGATTTCTGGCTAAATAAAAGCTGTTGCAATGATATTTCCATGCTGAACTGAGTTGTTCTGGGTCAAATATGAAAGAAAACCCACTTTCCTTTCAGTATTTTGCTGCAATTGGAAGATATCAGCTCATTTGGCCTGAAAATGCTTTTAAGCGCATAAAAACTTACACTCTTGATTTCTGGCTAAATAAAAGCTGTTGCAATGATATTTCCATGCTGAACTGAGTTGTTCTGGGTCAAATATGAAGGCAAACCCACTTTCCTTTAAGTATTTTGCTGCAATTGGCAGAAACAAGCATATTTGCTCATTCGGCCTGAAAATGCTTTTAAGCGCATAAAAACTTACACTCTTGATTTCTGGCTAAATAAAAGCTGTTGCAATGATATTTCCATGCTGAACTGAGTTGTTCTGGGTCAAATATGAAGGCAAACCCACTTTCCTTTCAGTATTTTGCTGCAATTGGCAGAAACAAGCATATTTGCTCATTCGGCCTGAAAATGCTTTTAAGCGCATAAAAACTTACACTCTTGATTTCTGGCTAAATAAAAGCTGTTGCAATGATATTTCCATGCTGAACTGAGTTGTTCTGGGTCAAATATGAAGGCAAACCCACTTTCCTTTCAGTATTTTGCTGCAATTGGCAGAAACAAGCATATTTGCTCATTCGGCCTGAAAATGCTTTTAAGCGCATAAAAACTTACACTCTTGATTTCTGGCTAAATAAAAGCTGTTGCAATGATATTTCCATGCTGAACTGAGTTGTTCTGGCTCAAATATGAAGGCAAACCCACTTTCCTTTCAGTATTTTGCTGCAATTGGCAGAAACAAGCATATTTGCTCATTCGGCCTGAAAATGCTTTTAAGCGCATAAAAACTTACACTCTTGATTTCTGGCTAAATAAAAGCTGATGCAATGATATTTCCATGCTGAACTGAGTTGTTCTGGGTCAAATATGAAGGCAAACCCACTTTCCTTTCAGTATTTTGCTGCAATTGGCAGAAACAAGCATATTTGCTCATTCGGCCTGAAAATGCTTTTAAGCGCATAAAAACTTACACTCTTGATTTCTGGCTAAATAAAAGCTGTTGCAATGATATTTCCATGCTGAACTGAGTTGTTCTGGGTCAAATATGAAGGCAAACCCACTTTCCTTTCAGTATTTTGCTGCAATTGGCAGAAACAAGCATATTTGCTCATTCGGCCTGAAAATGCTTTTAAGCGCATAAAAACTTACACTCTTGATTTCTGGCTAAATAAAAGCTGTTGCAATGATATTTCCATGCTGAACTGAGTTGTTCTGGGTCAAATATGAAGGCAAACCCACTTTCCTTTCAGTATTTTGCTGCAATTGGCAGAAACAAGCATATTTGCTCATTCGGCCTGAAAATGCTTTTAAGCGCATAAAAACTTACACTCTTGATTTCTGGCTAAATAAAAGCTGTTGCAATGATATTTCCATGCTGAAATGAGTTGTTCTGGGTCAAATATGAAGGCAAACCCACTTTCCTTTCAGTATTTTGCTGCAATTGGCAGAAACAAGCATATTTGCTCATTCGGCCTGAAAATGCTTTTAAGCGCATAAAAACTTACACTCTTGATTTCTGGCTAAATAAAAGCTGTTGCAATGATATTTCCATGCTGAACTGAGTTGTTCTGGGTCAAATATGAAGGCAAACCCACTTTCCTTTCAGTATTTTGCTGCAATTGGCAGAAACAAGCATATTTGCTCATTCGGTCTGAAAATGCTTTTAAGCGCATAAAAACTTACACTCTTGATTTCTGGCTAAATAAAAGCTGTTGCAATGATATTTTCATGCTGAACTGAGTTGTTCTGGGTCAAATATGAAGGCAAACCCACTTTCCTTTCAGTATTTTGCTGCAATTGGCAGAAACAAGCATATTTGCTCATTCGGGCTGAAAATGCTTTTAAACGCATAAAAACTTACACTCTTGATTTCTGGCTAAATAAAAGCTGTTGCAATGATATTTCCATGCTGAACTGAGTTGTTCTGGGTCAAATATGAAGGCAAACACACTTTCCTTTCAGTATTTTGCTGAAATTGGCAGAAACAAGCATATTTGCTCATTCGGCCTGAAAATGCTTTTAAACGCATAAAAACTTACACTCTTGATTTCTGGCTAAATAAAAGCTGTTGCAATGATATTTCCATGCTGAAATGAGTTGTTCTGGGTCAAATATGAAGGCAAACCCACTTTCCTTTCAGTATTTTGCTGCAATTGGAAGATTTGGCCTGAAAATGCTTTTAAGCGCATAAAAACTTACACTCTTGATTTCTGGCTAAATAAAAGCTGTTGCAATGATATTTCCATGCTGAACTGAGTTGTTCTGGGTCAAATATGAAGGCAAACCCACTTTCTTTTCAGTATTTTGCTGCAATTGGCAGAAACAAGCATATTTGCTCATTCGGCCTGAAAATGCTTTTAAACGCATAAAAACTTACACTCTTGATTTCTGGCTAAATAAAAGCTGTTGCAATGATATTTCCATGCTGAACTGAGTTGTTCTGGGTCAAATATGAAAGAAAACCCACTTTCCTTTCAGTATTTTGCTGCAATTGGAAGATATCAGCTCATTTGGCCTGAAAATGCTTTTAAGCGCATAAAAACTTACACTCTTGATTTCTGGCTAAATAAAAGCTGTTGCAATGATATTTCCATGCTGAACTGAGTTGTTCTGGGTCAAATATGAAGGCAAACCCACTTTCCTTTAAGTATTTTGCTGCAATTGGCAGAAACAAGCATATTTGCTCATTCGGCCTGAAAATGCTTTTAAGCGCATAAAAACTTACACTCTTGATTTCTGGCTAAATAAAAGCTGTTGCAATGATATTTCCATGCTGAACTGAGTTGTTCTGGGTCAAATATGAAGGCAAACCCACTTTCCTTTCAGTATTTTGCTGCAATTGGCAGAAACAAGCATATTTGCTCATTCGGCCTGAAAATGCTTTTAAACGCATAAAAACTTACACTCTTGATTTCTGGCTAAATAAAAGCTGTTGCAATGATATTTCCATGCTGAAATGAGTTGTTCTGGGTCAAATACGAAGGCAAACCCACTTTCCTTTCAGTATTTTGCTGCAATTGGCAGAAACAAGCATATTTGCTCATTCGGCCTGAAAATGCTTTTAAACGCATAAAAACTTACACTCTTGATTTCTGGCTAAATAAAAGCTGTTGCAATGATATTTCCATGCTGAAATGAGTTGTTCTGGGTCAAATACGAAGGCAAACCCACTTTCCTTTCAGTATTTTGCTGCAATTGGCAGAAACAAGCATATTTGCTCATTCGGCCTGAAAATGCTTTTAAACGCATAAAAACTTACACTCTTGATTTCTGGCTAAATAAAAGCTGTTGCAATGATATTTCCATGCTGAAATGAGTTGTTCGGGGTCAAATATGAAGGTAAACCCACTTTCCTTTCAGAATTTTGCTGCAATTGGCAGAAACAAGCATATTTGCTCATTCGGCCTGAAAATGCTTTTAAGCGCATAAAAACTTACACTCTTGATTTCTGGCTAAATAAAAGCTGTTGCAATGATATTTCCATGCTGAACTGAGTTGTTCTGGGTCAAATATGAAGGCAAACCCACTTTCCTTTCATTATTTTGCTGCAATTGGCAGAAACAAGCATATTTGCTCATTCGGCCTGAAAATGCTTTTAAGCGCATAAAAACTTACACTCTTGATTTCTGGCTAAATAAAAGCTGTTGCAATGATATTTCCATGCTGAACTGAGTTGTTCTGGGTCAAATATGAAGGCAAACCCACTTTCCTTTCAGTATTTTGCTGCAATTGGCAGAAACAAGCATATTTGCTCATTCGGCCTGAAAATGCTTTTAAGCGCATAAAAACTTACACTCTTGATTTCTGGCTAAATAAAAGCTGTTGCAATGATATTTCCATGCTGAACTGAGTTGTTCTGGGTCAAATATGAAGGCAAACCCACTTTCCTTTCAGTATTTTGCTGCAATTGGCAGAAACAAGCATATTTGCTCATTCGGCCTGAAAATGCTTTTAAGCGCATAAAAACTTACACTCTTGATTTCTGGCTAAATAAAAGCTGTTGCAATGATATTTCCATGCTGAAATGAGTTGTTCTGGGTCAAATATGAAGGCAAACCCACTTTCCTTTCAGTATTTTGCTGCAATTGGAAGATATCAGCTCATTTGGCCTGAAAATGCTTTTAAGCGCATAAAAACTTACACTCTTGATTTCTGGCTAAATAAAAGCTGTTGCAATGATATTTCCATGCTGAACTGAGTTGTTCTGGGTCAAATATGAAGGCAAACCCACTTTCTTTTCAGTATTTTGCTGCAATTGGCAGAAACAAGCATATTTGCTCATTCGGCCTGAAAATGCTTTTAAACGCATAAAAACTTACACTCTTGATTTCTGGCTAAATAAAAGCTGTTGCAATGATATTTCCATGCTGAACTGAGTTGTTCTGGGTCAAATATGAAAGAAAACCCACTTTCCTTTCAGTATTTTGCTGCAATTGGAAGATATCAGCTCATTTGGCCTGAAAATGCTTTTAAGCGCATAAAAACTTACACTCTTGATTTCTGGCTAAATAAAAGCTGTTGCAATGATATTTCCATGCTGAACTGAGTTGTTCTGGGTCAAATATGAAGGCAAACCCACTTTCCTTTAAGTATTTTGCTGCAATTGGCAGAAACAAGCATATTTGCTCATTCGGCCTGAAAATGCTTTTAAGCGCATAAAAACTTACACTCTTGATTTCTGGCTAAATAAAAGCTGTTGCAATGATATTTCCATGCTGAACTGAGTTGTTCTGGGTCAAATATGAAGGCAAACCCACTTTCCTTTCAGTATTTTGCTGCAATTGGCAGAAACAAGCATATTTGCTCATTCGGCCTGAAAATGCTTTTAAGCGCATAAAAACTTACACTCTTGATTTCTGGCTAAATAAAAGCTGTTGCAATGATATTTCCATGCTGAACTGAGTTGTTCTGGGTCAAATATGAAGGCAAACCCACTTTCCTTTAAGTATTTTGCTGCAATTGGCAGAAACAAGCATATTTGCTCATTCGGCCTGAAAATGCTTTTAAGCGCATAAAAACTTACACTCTTGATTTCTGGCTAAATAAAAGCTGTTGCAATGATATTTCCATGCTGAACTGAGTTGTTCTGGGTCAAATATGAAGGCAAACCCACTTTCCTTTCAGTATTTTGCTGCAATTGGCAGAAACAAGCATATTTGCTCATTTGGCCTGAAAATGCTTTTAAGCGCATAAAAACTTACACTCTTGATTTCTGGCTAAATAAAAGCTGTTGCAATGATATTTCCATGCTGAAATGAGTTGTTCTGGGTCAAATATGAAGGCAAACCCACTTTCCTTTCAGTATTTTGCTGCAATTGGCAGAAACAAGCAAATTTGCTCATTCGGCCTGAAAATGCTTTTAAGCGCATAAAAACTTACACTCTTGATTTCTGGCTAAATAAAAGCTGTTGCAATGATATTTCCATGCTGAACTGAGTTGTTCTGGGTCAAATATGAAGGCAAACCCACTTTCCTTTCAGTATTTTGCTGCAATTGGAAGATATCAGCTCATTTGGCCTGAAAATGCTTTTAAGCGCATAAAAACTTACACTCTTGATTTCTGGCTAAATAAAAGCTGTTGCAATGATATTTCCATGCTGAACTGAGTTGTTCTGGGTCAAATATGAAGGCAAACCCACTTTCCTTTCAGTATTTTGCTGCAATTGGCAGAAACAAGCATATTTGCTCATTCGGCCTGAAAATGCTTTTAAGCGCATAAAAACTTACACTCTTGATTTCTGGCTAAATAAAAGCTGTTGCAATGATATTTCCATGCTGAACTGAGTTGTTCTGGGTCAAATATGAAGGCAAACCCACTTTCCTTTCAGTATTTTGCTGCAATTGGCAGAAACAAGCATATTTGCTCATTCGGCCTGAAAATGCTTTTAAGCGCATAAAAACTTACACTCTTGATTTCTGGCTAAATAAAAGCTGTTGCAATGATATTTCCATGCTGAACTGAGTTGTTCTGGGTCAAATATGAAGGCAAACCCACTGTCCTTTCAGTATTTTGCTGCAATTGGAAGATATCAGCTCATTTGGCCTGAAAATGCTTTTAAGCGCATAAAAACTTACACTCTTGATTTCTGACTAAATAAAAGCTGTTGCAATGATATTTTCATGCTGAACTGAGTTGTTCTGGGTCAAATATGAAGGAAAACCCACTTTCCTTTCAGTATTTTGCTGCAATTGGCAGAAACAAGCATATTTGCTCATTCGGCCTGAAAATGCTTTTAAGCGCATAAAAACTTACACTCTTGATTTCTGGCTAAATAAAAGCTGTTGCAATGATATTTCCATGCTGAACTGAGTTGTTCTGGGTCAAATATGAAGGAAAACCCACTTTCCTTTCAGTATTTTGCAGCAATTGGCAGAAACAAGCATATTTGCTCATTCGGCCTGAAAATGCTTTTAAGCGCATAAAAACTTACACTCTTGATTTCTGGCTAAATAAAAGCTGTTGCAATGATATTTCCATGCTGAACTGAGTTGTTCTGGGTCAAATATGAAGGCAAACCCACTTTCCTTTCAGTATTTTGCTGCAATTGGCAGAAACAAGCATATTTGCTCATTCGGCCTGAAAATGCTTTTAAGCGCATAAAAACTTACACTCTTGATTTCTGGCTAAATAAAAGCTGTTGCAATGATAATTCCATGCTGAACTGAGTTGTTCTGGGTCAAATATGAAGGCAAACCCACTTTCCTTTCAGTATTTTGCTGCAATTGGCAGAAACAAGCATATTTGCTCATTCGGCCTGAAAATGCTTTTAAGCGCATAAAAACTTACACTCTTGATTTCTGGCTAAATAAAAGCTGTTGCAATGATATTTCCATGCTGAACTGAGTTGTTCTGGGTCAAATATGAAGGCAAATCCACTTTCCTTTCAGTATTTTGCTGCAATTCGCAGAAACAAGCATATTTGCTCATTCGGCCTGAAAATGCTTTTAAGCGCATAAAAACTTACACTCTTGATTTCTGGCTAAATAAAAGCTGTTGCAATGATATTTCCATGCTGACCTGAGTTGTTCTGGGTCAAAAATGAAGGCAAACCCACTTTCCTTTCAGTATTTTGCTGCAATTGGCAGAAACAAGCATATTTGCTCATTCGGCTTGAAAATGCTTTTAAGCGCATAAAAACTTACACCCTTGATTTCTGGATAAATAAAAGCTGTTGCAATGATATTTCCATGCTGAACTGAGTTGTTCTGCGTCAAATATGAAGGCAAACCCACTTTCCTTTCAGTATTTTGCTGCAATTGGAAGATATCAGCTCATTTGGCCTGAAAATGCTTTTAAGCGCATAAAAACTTACACTCTTGATTTCTGGCTAAATAAAAGCTGTTGCAATGATATTTCCATGCTGAACTGAGTTGTTCTGGGTCAAATATGAAGGCAAACCCACTTTCCTTTCAGTATTTTGCTGCAATTGGCAGAAACAAGCATATTTGCTCATTCGGCCTGAAAATGCTTTTAAGCGCATAAAAACTTACACTCTTGATTTCTGGCTAAATAAAAGCTGTTGCAATGATATTTCCATGCTGAACTGAGTTGTTCTGGGTCAAATATGAAGGCAAACCCACTTTCCTTTCAGTATTTTGCTGCAATTGGCAGAAACAAGCATATTTGCTCATTCGGCCTGAAAATGCTTTTAAGCGCATAAAAACTTACACTCTTGATTTCTGGCTAAATAAAAGCTGTTGCAATGATATTTCCATGCTGAACTGAGTTGTTTTGGGTCAAATATGAAGGCAAACCCAATTTCCTTTCAGTATTTTGCTGCAATTGGCAGAAACAAGCATATTTGCTCATTCGGCCTGAAAATGCTTTTAAGCGCATAAAAACTTACACCCTTGATTTCTGGATAAATAAAAGCTGTTGCAATGATATTTCCATGCTGAACTGATTTGTTCTGGGTCAAATATGAAGGCAAACCCACTTTCCTTTCAGAATTTTGCTGCAATTGGAAGATATCAGCTCATTCGGCCTGAAAATGCTTTTAAGCGCATAAAAACTTACACTCTTGATTTCTTGCTAAAAAAAAGCTGTTGCAATGATATTTCCATGCTGAACTGAGTTGTTCTGGGTCAAATATGAAGGCAAACCCACTTTCCTTTCAGTATTTTGCTGCAATTGGAAGATATCAGCTCATTTGGCCTGAAAATGCTTTTAAGCGCATAAAAACTTACACTCTTGATTTCTGGCTAAATAAAAGCTGTTGCAATGATATTTCCATGCTGAACTGAGTTGGTCTGGGTCAAATATGAAGGCAAACCCACTTTCCTTTCAGTATTTTGCTGCATTTGGTAGAAATCAGCTCATTCGGCCTGAAAATGCTTTTAAGCGCATAAAAACTTACACTCTTGATTTCTGGCTAAATAAAAGCTGTTGCAATGATATTTCCATGCTGAACTGAGTTGTTCTGGGTCAAATATGAAGGCAAACCCAATTTCCTTTCAGTATTTTGCTGCAATTGGCAGAAACAAGCATATTTGCTCATTTGGCCTGAAAATGCTTTTAAGCGCATAAAAACTTACACTCTTGATTTCTGGCTAAATAAAAGCTGTTGCAATGATATTTCCATGCTGAACTGAGTTGTTCTGGGTCAAATATGAAGGCAAACCCACTTTCCTTTCAGTATTTTGCTGCAATTGGAAGATATCAGCTCATTTGGCCTGAAAATGCTTTTAAGCGCATAAAAACTTACACTCTTGATTTCTGGCTAAATAAAAGCTGTTGCAATGATATTTCCATGCTGAACTGAGTTGTTCTGGGTCAAATATGAAGGCAAACCCACTTTCCTTTCAGTATTTTGCTGCAATTCGCAGAAACAAGCATATTTGCTCATTCGGCCTGAAAATGCTTTTAAGCGCATAAAAACTTACACTCTTGATTTCTGGCTAAATAAAAGCTGTTGCAATGATATTTCCATGCTGAAATGAGTTGTTCTGGGTCAAATATGAAGGCAAACCCACTTTCCTTTCAGTATTTTGCTGCAATTGGCAGAAACAAGCATATTTGCTCATTCGGCCTGAAAATGCTTTTAAACGCATAAAAACTTACACTCTTGATTTCTGGCTAAATAAAAGCTGTTGCAATGATATTTCCATGCTGAAATGAGTTGTTCTGGGTCAAATATGAAGGCAAACCCAATTTCTTTTCAGTATTTTGCTGCAATTGGCAGAAACAAGCATATTTGCTCATTCGGCCTGAAAATGCTTTTAAACGCATAAAAACTTACACTCTTGATTTCTGGCTAAATAAAAGCTGTTGCAATGATATTTCCATGCTGAACTGAGTTGTTCTGGGTCAAATATGAAAGAAAACCCACTTTCCTTTCAGTATTTTGCTGCAATTGGAAGATATCAGCTCATTTGGCCTGAAAATGCTTTTAAGCGCATAAAAACTTACACTCTTGATTTCTGGCTAAATAAAAGCTGTTGCAATGATATTTCCATGCTGAAATGAGTTGTTCTGGGTCAAATATGAAGGCAAACCCACTTTCCTTTCAGTATATTGCTGCAATTGGAAGATATCAGCTCATTTGGCCTGAAAATGCTTTTAAGCGCATAAAAACTTACACTCTTGATTTCTGGCTAAATAAAAGCTGTTGCAATGATATTACCATGCTGAACTGAGTTGTTCTGGGTCAAAAATGAAGGCAAACCCACTTTCCTTTTAGTATTTTGCTGCAATTGGCAGAAACAAGCATATTTGCTCATTCGGCCTGAAAATGCTTTTAAACGCATAAAAACTTACACTCTTGATTTCTGGCTAAATAAAAGCTGTTGCAATGATATTTCCATGCTGAAATGAGTTGTTCTGGGTCAAATATGAAGGCAAACCCAATTTCTTTTCAGTATTTTGCTGCAATTGGCAGAAACAAGCATATTTGCTCATTCGGCCTGAAAATGCTTTTAAACGCATAAAAACTTACACTCTTGATTTCTGGCTAAATAAAAGCTGTTGCAATGATATTTCCATGCTGAACTGAGTTGTTCTGGGTCAAATATGAAAGAAAACCCACTTTCCTTTCAGTATTTTGCTGCAATTGGAAGATATCAACTCATTTGGCCTGAAAATGCTTTTAAGCGCATAAAAACTTACACTCTTGATTTCTGGCTAAATAAAAGCTGTTGCAATGATATTTCCATGCTGAACTGAGTTGTTCTGGGTCAAATATGAAGGCAAACCCACTTTCCTTTAAGTATTTTGCTGCAATTGGCAGAAACAAGCATATTTGCTCATTCGGCCTGAAAATGCTTTTAAGCGCATAAAAACTTACACTCTTGATTTCTGGCTAAATAAAAGCTGTTGCAATGATATTTCCATGCTGAACTGAGTTGTTCTGGGTCAAATATGAAGGCAAACCCACTTTCCTTTCAGTATTTTGCTGCAATTGGCAGAAACAAGCATATTTGCTCATTCGGCCTGAAAATGCTTTTAAGCGCATAAAAACTTACACTCTTGATTTCTGGCTAAATAAAAGCTGTTGCAATGATATTTCCATGCTGAACTGAGTTGTTCTGGGTCAAATATGAAGGCAAACCCACTTTCCTTTCAGTATTTTGCTGCAATTGGCAGAAACAAGCATATTTGCTCATTCGGCCTGAAAATGCTTTTAAGCGCATAAAAACTTACACTCTTGATTTCTGGCTAAATAAAAGCTGTTGCAATGATATTTCCATGCTGAACTGAGTTGTTCTGGGTCAAATATGAAGGCAAACCCACTTTCCTTTCAGTATTTTGCTGCAATTGGCAGAAACAAGCATATTTGCTCATTCGGCCTGAAAATGCTTTTAAGCGCATAAAAACTTACACTCTTGATTTCTGGCTAAATAAAAGCTGTTGCAATGATATTTCCATGCTGAACTGAGTTGTTCTGGGTCAAATATGAAGGCAAACCCACTTTCCTTTCAGTATTTTGCTGCAATTGGCAGAAACAAGCATATTTGCTCATTCGGCCTGAAAATGCTTTTCAACGCATAAAAACTTACACTCTTGATTTCTGGCTAAATAAAAGCTGTTGCAATGATATTTCCATGCTGAAATGAGTTGTTCTGGGTCAAATATGAAGGCAAACCCACTTTCCTTTCAGTATATTGCTGCAATTGGAAGATATCAGCTCATTTGGCCTGAAAATGCTTTTAAGCGCATAAAAACTTACACTCTTGATTTCTGGCTAAATAAAAGCTGTTGCAATGATATTACCATGCTGAACTGAGTTGTTCTGGGTCAAAAATGAAGGCAAACCCACTTTCCTTTCAGTATTTTGCTGCAATTGGCAGAAACAAGCATATTTGCTCATTCGGCCTGAAAATGCTTTTAAACGCATAAAAACTTACACTCTTGATTTCTGGCTAAATAAAAGCTGTTGCAATGATATTTCCATGCTGAAATGAGTTGTTCTGGGTCAAATATGAAGGCAAACCCAATTTCTTTTCAGTATTTTGCTGCAATTGGCAGAAACAAGCATATTTGCTCATTCGGCCTGAAAATGCTTTTAAACGCATAAAAACTTACACTCTTGATTTCTGGCTAAATAAAAGCTGTTGCAATGATATTTCCATGCTGAACTGAGTTGTTCTGGGTCAAATATGAAAGAAAACCCACTTTCCTTTCAGTATTTTGCTGCAATTGGAAGATATCAGCTCATTTGGCCTGAAAATGCTTTTAAGCGCATAAAAACTTACACTCTTGATTTCTGGCTAAATAAAAGCTGTTGCAATGATATTTCCATGCTGAACTGAGTTGTTCTGGGTCAAATATGAAGGCAAACCCACTTTCCTTTAAGTATTTTGCTGCAATTGGCAGAAACCAGCATATTTGCTCATTCGGCCTGAAAATGCTTTTAAGCGCATAAAAACTTACACTCTTGATTTCTGGCTAAATAAAAGCTGTTGCAATGATATTTCCATGCTGAACTGAGTTGTTCTGGGTCAAATATGAAGGCAAACCCACTTTCCTTTCAGTATTTTGCTGCAATTGGCAGAAACAAGCATATTTGCTCATTCGGCCTGAAAATGCTTTTAAGCGCATAAAAACTTACACTCTTGATTTCTGGCTAAATAAAAGCTGTTGCAATGATATTTCCATGCTGAACTGAGTTGTTCTGGGTCAAATATGAAGGCAAACCCACTTTCCTTTCAGTATTTTGCTGCAATTGGCAGAAACAAGCATATTTGCTCATTCGGCCTGAAAATGCTTTTAAGCGCATAAAAACTTACACTCTTGATTTCTGGCTAAATAAAAGCTGTTGCAATGATATTTCCATGCTGAACTGAGTTGTTCTGGGTCAAATATGAAGGCAAACCCACTTTCCTTTCAGTATTTTGCTGCAATTGGCAGAAATAAGCATATTTGCTCATTCGGCCTGAAAATGCTTTTAAACGCATAAAAACTTACACTCTTGATTTCTGGCTAAATAAAAGCTGTTGCAATGATATTTCCATGCTGAACTGAGTTGTTCTGGGTCAAATATGAAGGCAAACCCACTTTCCTTTCAGTATTTTGCTGCAATTGGCAGAAACAAGCATATTTGCTCATTCGGCCTGAAAATGCTTTTAAGCGCATAAAAACTTACACTCTTGATTTCTGGCTAAATAAAAGCTGTTGCAATGATATTTCCATGCTGAACTGAGTTGTTCTGGGTCAAATATGAAGGCAAACCCACTTTCCTTTCAGTATTTTGCTGCAATTGGCAGAAACAAGCATATTTGCTCATTCGGCCTGAAAATGCTTTTAAGCGCATAAAAACTTACACTCTTGATTTCTGGCTAAATAAAAGCTGTTGCAATGATATTTCCATGCTGAACTGAGTTGTTCTGGGTCAAATATGAAGGCAAACCCACTTTCCTTTCAGTATTTTGCTGCAATTGGCAGAAACAAGCATATTTGCTCATTCGGCCTGAAAATGCTTTTAAGCGCTTAAAAACTTACACTCTTGATTTCTGGCTAAATAAAAGCTGTTGCAATGATATTTCCATGCTGAAATGAGTTGTTCTGGGTCAAATATGAAGGCAAACCCACTTTCCTTTCAGTATTTTGCTGCAATTGGCAGAAACAAGCATATTTGCTCATTCGGCCTGAAAATGCTTTTAAGCGCATAAAAACTTACACTCTTGATTTCTGGCTAAATAAAAGCTGTTGCAAAGATATTTCCATGCTGAACTGAGTTGTTCTGGGTCAAATATGAAGGCAAACCCACTTTCCTTTCAGTATTTTGCTGCAATTGGCAGAAACAAGCATATTTGCTCATTCGGTCTGAAAATGCTTTTAAGCGCATAAAAACTTACACTCTTGATTTCTGGCTAAATAAAAGCTGTTGCAATGATATTTTCATGCTGAACTGAGTTGTTCTGGGTCAAATATGAAGGCAAACCCACTTTCCTTTCAGTATTTTGCTGCAATTGGCAGAAACAAGCATATTTGCTCATTCGGGCTGAAAATGCTTTTAAACGCATAAAAACTTACACTCTTGATTTCTGGCTAAATAAAAGCTGTTGCAATGATATTTCCATGCTGAACTGAGTTGTTCTGGGTCAAATATGAAGGCAAACCCACTTTCCTTTCAGTATTTTGCTGCAATTGGCAGAAACAAACATATTTGCTCATTCGGCCTGAAAATGCTTTTAAGCGCATAAAAACTTACACTCTTGATTTCTGGCTAAATAAAAGCTGTTGCAATGATATTTCCATGCTGAACTGAGTTGTTCTGGGTCAAATATGAAGGCAAACCCACTTTCCTTTCAGTATTTTGCTGCAATTGGCAGAAACAAGCATATTTGCTCATTCGGCCTGAAAATGCTTTTAAGCGCATAAAAACTTACACTCTTGATTTCTGGCTAAATAAAAGCTGTTGCAATGATATTTCCATGCTGAAATGAGTTGTTCTGGGTCAAATATGAAGGCAAACCCACTTTCCTTTCAGTATTTTGCTGCAATTGGCAGAAACAAGCATATTTGCTCATTCGGCCTGAAAATGCTTTTAAACGCATAAAAACTTACACTCTTGATTTCTGGCTAAATAAAAGCTGTTGCAATGATATTTCCATGCTGAAATGAGTTGTTCTGGGTCAAATATGAAGGCAAACCCACTTTCCTTTCAGTATATTGCTGCAATTGGAAGATATCAGCTCATTTGGCCTGAAAATGCTTTTAAGCGCATAAAAACTTACACTCTTGATTTCTGGCTAAATAAAAGCTGTTGCAATGATATTTCCATGCTGAAATGAGTTGTTCTGGGTCAAATATGAAGGCAAACCCAATTTCTTTTCAGTATTTTGCTGCAATTGGCAGAAACAAGCATATTTGCTCATTCGGCCTGAAAATGCTTTTAAACGCATAAAAACTTACACTCTTGATTTCTGGCTAAATAAAAGCTGTTGCAATGATATTTCCATGCTGAACTGAGTTGTTCTGGGTCAAATATGAAAGAAAACCCACTTTCCTTTCAGTATTTTGCTGCAATTGGAAGATATCAGCTCATTTGGCCTGAAAATGCTTTTAAGCGCATAAAAACTTACACTCTTGATTTCTGGCTAAATAAAAGCTGTTGCAATGATATTTCCATGCTGAACTGAGTTGTTCTGGGTCAAATATGAAGGCAAACCCACTTTCCTTTAAGTATTTTGCTGCAATTGGCAGAAACAAGCATATTTGCTCATTCGGCCTGAAAATGCTTTTAAGCGCATAAAAACTTACACTCTTGATTTCTGGCTAAATAAAAGCTGTTGCAATGATATTTCCATGCTGAACTGAGTTGTTCTGGGTCAAATATGAAGGCAAACCCACTTTCCTTTCAGTATTTTGCTGCAATTGGCAGAAACAAGCATATTTGCTCATTCGGCCTGAAAATGCTTTTAAGCGCATAAAAACTTACACTCTTGATTTCTGGCTAAATAAAAGCTGTTGCAATGATATTTCCATGCTGAACTGAGTTGTTCTGGGTCAAATATGAAGGCAAACCCACTTTCCTTTCAGTATTTTGCTGCAATTGGCAGAAACAAGCATATTTGCTCATTCGGCCTGAAAATGCTTTTAAGCGCATAAAAACTTACACTCTTGATTTCTGGCTAAATAAAAGCTGTTGCAATGATATTTCCATGCTGAACTGAGTTGTTCTGGCTCAAATATGAAGGCAAACCCACTTTCCTTTCAGTATTTTGCTGCAATTGGCAGAAACAAGCATATTTGCTCATTCGGCCTGAAAATGCTTTTAAGCGCATAAAAACTTACACTCTTGATTTCTGGCTAAATAAAAGCTGATGCAATGATATTTCCATGCTGAACTGAGTTGTTCTGGGTCAAATATGAAGGCAAACCCACTTTCCTTTCAGTATTTTGCTGCAATTGGCAGAAACAAGCATATTTGCTCATTCGGCCTGAAAATGCTTTTAAGCGCATAAAAACTTACACTCTTGATTTCTGGCTAAATAAAAGCTGTTGCAATGATATTTCCATGCTGAACTGAGTTGTTCTGGGTCAAATATGAAGGCAAACCCACTTTCCTTTCAGTATTTTGCTGCAATTGGCAGAAACAAGCATATTTGCTCATTCGGCCTGAAAATGCTTTTAAGCGCATAAAAACTTACACTCTTGATTTCTGGCTAAATAAAAGCTGTTGCAATGATATTTCCATGCTGAACTGAGTTGTTCTGGGTCAAATATGAAGGCAAACCCACTTTCCTTTCAGTATTTTGCTGCAATTGGCAGAAACAAGCATATTTGCTCATTCGGCCTGAAAATGCTTTTAAGCGCATAAAAACTTACACTCTTGATTTCTGGCTAAATAAAAGCTGTTGCAATGATATTTCCATGCTGAAATGAGTTGTTCTGGGTCAAATATGAAGGCAAACCCACTTTCCTTTCAGTATTTTGCTGCAATTGGCAGAAACAAGCATATTTGCTCATTCGGCCTGAAAATGCTTTTAAGCGCATAAAAACTTACACTCTTGATTTCTGGCTAAATAAAAGCTGTTGCAATGAT
Source organism: Channa argus (assembly GCF_033026475.1). NCBI lineage: Eukaryota > Metazoa > Chordata > Actinopteri > Anabantiformes > Channidae > Channa > Channa argus. Next base: position 451,443 of record NW_027125225.1, read on the forward strand.
ATTTCCATGCTGAACTGAGTTGTTCTGGGTCAAATATGAAGGCAAACCCACTTTCCTTTCAGTATTTTGCTGCAATTGGCAGAAACAAGCATATTTGCTCATTCGGTCTGAAAATGCTTTTAAGCGCATAAAAACTTACACTCTTGATTTCTGGCTAAATAAAAGCTGTTGCAATGATATTTTCATGCTGAACTGAGTTGTTCTGGGTCAAATATGAAGGCAAACCCACTTTCCTTTCAGTATTTTGCTGCAATTGGCAGAAACAAGCATATTTGCTCATTCGGGCTGAAAATGCTTTTAAACGCATAAAAACTTACACTCTTGATTTCTGGCTAAATAAAAGCTGTTGCAATGATATTTCCATGCTGAACTGAGTTGTTCTGGGTCAAATATGAAGGCAAACACACTTTCCTTTCAGTATTTTGCTGAAATTGGCAGAAACAAGCATATTTGCTCATTCGGCCTGAAAATGCTTTTAAACGCATAAAAACTTACACTCTTGATTTCTGGCTAAATAAAAGCTGTTGCAATGATATTTCCATGCTGAAATGAGTTGTTCTGGGTCAAATATGAAGGCAAACCCACTTTCCTTTCAGTATTTTGCTGCAATTGGAAGATATCAGCTCATTTGGCCTGAAAATGCTTTTAAGCGCATAAAAACTTACACTCTTGATTTCTGGCTAAATAAAAGCTGTTGCAATGATATTTCCATGCTGAACTGAGTTGTTCTGGGTCAAATATGAAGGCAAACCCACTTTCTTTTCAGTATTTTGCTGCAATTGGCAGAAACAAGCATATTTGCTCATTCGGCCTGAAAATGCTTTTAAACGCATAAAAACTTACACTCTTGATTTCTGGCTAAATAAAAGCTGTTGCAATGATATTTCCATGCTGAACTGAGTTGTTCTGGGTCAAATATGAAAGAAAACCCACTTTCCTTTCAGTATTTTGCTGCAATTGGAAGATATCAGCTCATTTGGCCTGAAAATGCTTTTAAGCGCATAAAAACTTACACTCTTGATTTCTGGCTAAATAAAAGCTGTTGCAATGATATTTCCATGCTGAACTGAGTTGTTCTGGGTCAAATATGAAGGCAAACCCACTTTCCTTTAAGTATTTTGCTGCAATTGGCAGAAACAAGCATATTTGCTCATTCGGCCTGAAAATGCTTTTAAGCGCATAAAAACTTACACTCTTGATTTCTGGCTAAATAAAAGCTGTTGCAATGATATTTCCATGCTGAACTGAGTTGTTCTGGGTCAAATATGAAGGCAAACCCACTTTCCTTTCAGTATTTTGCTGCAATTGGCAGAAACAAGCATATTTGCTCATTCGGCCTGAAAATGCTTTTAAGCGCATAAAAACTTACACTCTTGATTTCTGGCTAAATAAAAGCTGTTGCAATGATATTTCCATGCTGAACTGAGTTGTTCTGGGTCAAATATGAAGGCAAACCCACTTTCCTTTCAGTATTTTGCTGCAATTGGCAGAAACAAGCATATTTGCTCATTCGGCCTGAAAATGCTTTTAAGCGCATAAAAACTTACACTCTTGATTTCTGGCTAAATAAAAGCTGTTGCAATGATATTTCCATGCTGAACTGAGTTGTTCTGGGTCAAATATGAAGGCAAACCCACTTTCCTTTCAGTATTTTGCTGCAATTGGAAGATATCAGCTCATTTGGCCTGAAAATGCTTTTAAGCGCATAAAAACTTACACTCTTGATTTCTGGCTAAATAAAAGCTGTTGCAATGATATTTCCATGCTGAACTGAGTTGTTCTGGGTCAAATATGAAGGCAAACCCACTTTCCTTTCAGTATTTTGCTGCAATTGGCAGAAACAAGCATATTTGCTCATTCGGCCTGAAAATGCTTTTAAGCGCATAAAAACTTACACTCTTGATTTCTGGCTAAATAAAAGCTGTTGCAATGATATTTCCATGCTGAACTGAGTTGTTCTGGGTCAAATATGAAGGCAAACCCACTTTCCTTTCAGTATTTTGCTGCAATTGGCAGAAACAAGCATATTTGCTCATTCGGCCTGAAAATGCTTTTAAGCGCATAAAAACTTACACTCTTGATTTCTGGCTAAATAAAAGCTGTTGCAATGATATTTCCATGCTGAACTGAGTTGTTCTGGGTCAAATATGAAGGCAAACCCACTGTCCTTTCAGTATTTTGCTGCAATTGGAAGATATCAGCTCATTTGGCCTGAAAATGCTTTTAAGCGCATAAAAACTTACACTCTTGATTTCTGACTAAATAAAAGCTGTTGCAATGATATTTTCATGCTGAACTGAGTTGTTCTGGGTCAAATATGAAGGAAAACCCACTTTCCTTTCAGTATTTTGCTGCAATTGGCAGAAACAAGCATATTTGCTCATTCGGCCTGAAAATGCTTTTAAGCGCATAAAAACTTACACTCTTGATTTCTGGCTAAATAAAAGCTGTTGCAATGATATTTCCATGCTGAACTGAGTTGTTCTGGGTCAAATATGAAGGAAAACCCACTTTCCTTTCAGTATTTTGCAGCAATTGGCAGAAACAAGCATATTTGCTCATTCGGCCTGAAAATGCTTTTAAGCGCATAAAAACTTACACTCTTGATTTCTGGCTAAATAAAAGCTGTTGCAATGATATTTCCATGCTGAACTGAGTTGTTCTGGGTCAAATATGAAGGAAAACCCACTTTCCTTTCAGTATTTTGCTGCAATTGGCAGAAACAAGCATATTTGCTCATTCGGCCTGAAAATGCTTTTAAGCGCATAAAAACTTACACTCTTGATTTCTGGCTAAATAAAAGCTGTTGCAATGATATTTCCATGCTGAACTGAGTTGTTCTGGGTCAAATATGAAGGCAAACCCACTTTCCTTTCAGTATTTTGCTGCAATTGGCAGAAACAAGCATATTTGCTCATTCGGCCTGAAAATGCTTTTAAGCGCATAAAAACTTACACTCTTGATTTCTGGCTAAATAAAAGCTGTTGCAATGATATTTCCATGCTGAACTGAGTTGTTCAGGGTCAAATATGAAGGCAAATCCACTTTCCTTTCAGTATTTTGCTGCAATTCGCAGAAACAAGCATATTTGCTCATTCGGCCTGAAAATGCTTTTAAGCGCATAAAAACTTACACTCTTGATTTCTGGCTAAATAAAAGCTGTTGCAATGATATTTCCATGCTGACCTGAGTTGTTCTGGGTCAAAAATGAAGGCAAACCCACTTTCCTTTCAGTATTTTGCTGCAATTGGCAGAAACAAGCATATTTGCTCATTCGGCTTGAAAATGCTTTTAAGCGCATAAAAACTTACACCCTTGATTTCTGGATAAATAAAAGCTGTTGCAATGATATTTCCATGCTGAACTGAGTTGTTCTGCGTCAAATATGAAGGCAAACCCACTTTCCTTTCAGTATTTTGCTGCAATTGGAAGATATCAGCTCATTTGGCCTGAAAATGCTTTTAAGCGCATAAAAACTTACACTCTTGATTTCTGGCTAAATAAAAGCTGTTGCAATGATATTTCCATGCTGAACTGAGTTGTTCTGGGTCAAATATGAAGGCAAACCCACTTTCCTTTCAGTATTTTGCTGCAATTGGCAGAAACAAGCATATTTGCTCATTCGGCCTGAAAATGCTTTTAAGCGCATAAAAACTTACACTCTTGATTTCTGGCTAAATAAAAGCTGTTGCAATGATATTTCCATGCTGAACTGAGTTGTTCTGGGTCAAATATGAAGGCAAACCCACTTTCCTTTCAGTATTTTGCTGCAATTGGCAGAAACAAGCATATTTGCTCATTCGGCCTGAAAATGCTTTTAAGCGCATAAAAACTTACACTCTTGATTTCTGGCTAAATAAAAGCTGTTGCAATGATATTTCCATGCTGAACTGAGTTGTTTTGGGTCAAATATGAAGGAAAACCCAATTTCCTTTCAGTATTTTGCTGCAATTGGCAGAAACAAGCATATTTGCTCATTCGGCCTGAAAATGCTTTTAAGCGCATAAAAACTTACACCCTTGATTTCTGGATAAATAAAAGCTGTTGCAATGATATTTCCATGCTGAACTGAGTTGTTCTGGGTCAAATATGAAGGCAAACCCACTTTCCTTTCAGTATTTTGCTGCAATTGGAAGATATCAGCTCATTTGGCCTGAAAATGCTTTTAAGCGCATAAAAACTTACACTCTTGATTTCTGGCTAAATAAAAGCTGTTGCAATGATATTTCCATGCTGAACTGAGTTGTTCTGGGTCAAATATGAAGGCAAACCCACTTTCCTTTCAGTATTTTGCTGCAATTGGCAGAAACAAGCATATTTGCTCATTCGGCCTGAAAATGCTTTTAAGCGCATAAAAACTTACACTCTTGATTTCTGGCTAAATAAAAGCTGTTGCAATGATATTTCCATGCTGAAATGAGTTGTTCTGGGTCAAATATGAAGGCAAACCCACTTTCCTTTCAGTATTTTGCTGCAATTGGCAGAAACAAGCATATTTGCTCATTCGGCCTGAAAATGCTTTTAAACGCATAAAAACTTACACTCTTGATTTCTGGCTAAATAAAAGCTGTTGCAATGATATTTCCATGCTGAAATGAGTTGTTCTGGGTCAAATATGAAGGCAAACCCACTTTCCTTTCAGTATATTGCTGCAATTGGAAGATATCAGCTCATTTGGCCTGAAAATGCTTTTAAGCGCATAAAAACTTACACTCTTGATTTCTGGCTAAATAAAAGCTGTTGCAATGATATTTCCATGCTGAAATGAGTTGTTCTGGGTCAAATATGAAGGCAAACCCAATTTCTTTTCAGTATTTTGCTGCAATTGGCAGAAACAAGCATATTTGCTCATTCGGCCTGAAAATGCTTTTAAACGCATAAAAACTTACACTCTTGATTTCTGGCTAAATAAAAGCTGTTGCAATGATATTTCCATGCTGAACTGAGTTGTTCTGGGTCAAATATGAAAGAAAACCCACTTTCCTTTCAGTATTTTGCTGCAATTGGAAGATATCAGCTCATTTGGCCTGAAAATGCTTTTAAGCGCATAAAAACTTACACTCTTGATTTCTGGCTAAATAAAAGCTGTTGCAATGATATTTCCATGCTGAACTGAGTTGTTCTGGGTCAAATATGAAGGCAAACCCACTTTCCTTTAAGTATTTTGCTGCAATTGGCAGAAACAAGCATATTTGCTCATTCGGCCTGAAAATGCTTTTAAGCGCATAAAAACTTACACTCTTGATTTCTGGCTAAATAAAAGCTGTTGCAATGATATTTCCATGCTGAACTGAGTTGTTCTGGGTCAAATATGAAGGCAAACCCACTTTCCTTTCAGTATTTTGCTGCAATTGGCAGAAACAAGCATATTTGCTCATTCGGCCTGAAAATGCTTTTAAGCGCATAAAAACTTACACTCTTGATTTCTGGCTAAATAAAAGCTGTTGCAATGATATTTCCATGCTGAACTGAGTTGTTCTGGGTCAAATATGAAGGCAAACCCACTTTCCTTTCAGTATTTTGCTGCAATTGGCAGAAACAAGCATATTTGCTCATTCGGCCTGAAAATGCTTTTAAGCGCATAAAAACTTACACTCTTGATTTCTGGCTAAATAAAAGCTGTTGCAATGATATTTCCATGCTGAACTGAGTTGTTCTGGCTCAAATATGAAGGCAAACCCACTTTCCTTTCAGTATTTTGCTGCAATTGGCAGAAACAAGCATATTTGCTCATTCGGCCTGAAAATGCTTTTAAGCGCATAAAAACTTACACTCTTGATTTCTGGCTAAATAAAAGCTGATGCAATGATATTTCCATGCTGAACTGAGTTGTTCTGGGTCAAATATGAAGGCAAACCCACTTTCCTTTCAGTATTTTGCTGCAATTGGCAGAAACAAGCATATTTGCTCATTCGGCCTGAAAATGCTTTTAAGCGCATAAAAACTTACACTCTTGATTTCTGGCTAAATAAAAGCTGTTGCAATGATATTTCCATGCTGAACTGAGTTGTTCTGGGTCAAATATGAAGGCAAACCCACTTTCCTTTCAGTATTTTGCTGCAATTGGCAGAAACAAGCATATTTGCTCATTCGGCCTGAAAATGCTTTTAAGCGCATAAAAACTTACACTCTTGATTTCTGGCTAAATAAAAGCTGTTGCAATGATATTTCCATGCTGAACTGAGTTGTTCTGGGTCAAATATGAAGGCAAACCCACTTTCCTTTCAGTATTTTGCTGCAATTGGCAGAAACAAGCATATTTGCTCATTCGGCCTGAAAATGCTTTTAAGCGCATAAAAACTTACACTCTTGATTTCTGGCTAAATAAAAGCTGTTGCAATGATATTTCCATGCTGAAATGAGTTGTTCTGGGTCAAATATGAAGGCAAACCCACTTTCCTTTCAGTATTTTGCTGCAATTGGCAGAAACAAGCATATTTGCTCATTCGGCCTGAAAATGCTTTTAAGCGCATAAAAACTTACACTCTTGATTTCTGGCTAAATAAAAGCTGTTGCAATGATATTTCCATGCTGAACTGAGTTGTTCTGGGTCAAATATGAAGGCAAACCCACTTTCCTTTCAGTATTTTGCTGCAATTGGCAGAAACAAGCATATTTGCTCATTCGGTCTGAAAATGCTTTTAAGCGCATAAAAACTTACACTCTTGATTTCTGGCTAAATAAAAGCTGTTGCAATGATATTTTCATGCTGAACTGAGTTGTTCTGGGTCAAATATGAAGGCAAACCCACTTTCCTTTCAGTATTTTGCTGCAATTGGCAGAAACAAGCATATTTGCTCATTCGGGCTGAAAATGCTTTTAAACGCATAAAAACTTACACTCTTGATTTCTGGCTAAATAAAAGCTGTTGCAATGATATTTCCATGCTGAACTGAGTTGTTCTGGGTCAAATATGAAGGCAAACACACTTTCCTTTCAGTATTTTGCTGAAATTGGCAGAAACAAGCATATTTGCTCATTCGGCCTGAAAATGCTTTTAAACGCATAAAAACTTACACTCTTGATTTCTGGCTAAATAAAAGCTGTTGCAATGATATTTCCATGCTGAAATGAGTTGTTCTGGGTCAAATATGAAGGCAAACCCACTTTCCTTTCAGTATTTTGCTGCAATTGGAAGATATCAGCTCATTTGGCCTGAAAATGCTTTTAAGCGCATAAAAACTTACACTCTTGATTTCTGGCTAAATAAAAGCTGTTGCAATGATATTTCCATGCTGAACTGAGTTGTTCTGGGTCAAATATGAAGGCAAACCCACTTTCTTTTCAGTATTTTGCTGCAATTGGCAGAAACAAGCATATTTGCTCATTCGGCCTGAAAATGCTTTTAAACGCATAAAAACTTACACTCTTGATTTCTGGCTAAATAAAAGCTGTTGCAATGATATTTCCATGCTGAACTGAGTTGTTCTGGGTCAAATATGAAAGAAAACCCACTTTCCTTTCAGTATTTTGCTGCAATTGGAAGATATCAGCTCATTTGGCCTGAAAATGCTTTTAAGCGCATAAAAACTTACACTCTTGATTTCTGGCTAAATAAAAGCTGTTGCAATGATATTTCCATGCTGAACTGAGTTGTTCTGGGTCAAATATGAAGGCAAACCCACTTTCCTTTAAGTATTTTGCTGCAATTGGCAGAAACAAGCATATTTGCTCATTCGGCCTGAAAATGCTTTTAAGCGCATAAAAACTTACACTCTTGATTTCTGGCTAAATAAAAGCTGTTGCAATGATATTTCCATGCTGAACTGAGTTGTTCTGGGTCAAATATGAAGGCAAACCCACTTTCCTTTCAGTATTTTGCTGCAATTGGCAGAAACAAGCATATTTGCTCATTCGGCCTGAAAATGCTTTTAAACGCATAAAAACTTACACTCTTGATTTCTGGCTAAATAAAAGCTGTTGCAATGATATTTCCATGCTGAAATGAGTTGTTCTGGGTCAAATACGAAGGCAAACCCACTTTCCTTTCAGTATTTTGCTGCAATTGGCAGAAACAAGCATATTTGCTCATTCGGCCTGAAAATGCTTTTAAACGCATAAAAACTTACACTCTTGATTTCTGGCTAAATAAAAGCTGTTGCAATGATATTTCCATGCTGAAATGAGTTGTTCTGGGTCAAATACGAAGGCAAACCCACTTTCCTTTCAGTATTTTGCTGCAATTGGCAGAAACAAGCATATTTGCTCATTCGGCCTGAAAATGCTTTTAAACGCATAAAAACTTACACTCTTGATTTCTGGCTAAATAAAAGCTGTTGCAATGATATTTCCATGCTGAAATGAGTTGTTCGGGGTCAAATATGAAGGTAAACCCACTTTCCTTTCAGAATTTTGCTGCAATTGGCAGAAACAAGCATATTTGCTCATTCGGCCTGAAAATGCTTTTAAGCGCATAAAAACTTACACTCTTGATTTCTGGCTAAATAAAAGCTGTTGCAATGATATTTCCATGCTGAACTGAGTTGTTCTGGGTCAAATATGAAGGCAAACCCACTTTCCTTTCATTATTTTGCTGCAATTGGCAGAAACAAGCATATTTGCTCATTCGGCCTGAAAATGCTTTTAAGCGCATAAAAACTTACACTCTTGATTTCTGGCTAAATAAAAGCTGTTGCAATGATATTTCCATGCTGAACTGAGTTGTTCTGGGTCAAATATGAAGGCAAACCCACTTTCCTTTCAGTATTTTGCTGCAATTGGCAGAAACAAGCATATTTGCTCATTCGGCCTGAAAATGCTTTTAAGCGCATAAAAACTTACACTCTTGATTTCTGGCTAAATAAAAGCTGTTGCAATGATATTTCCATGCTGAACTGAGTTGTTCTGGGTCAAATATGAAGGCAAACCCACTTTCCTTTCAGTATTTTGCTGCAATTGGCAGAAACAAGCATATTTGCTCATTCGGCCTGAAAATGCTTTTAAGCGCATAAAAACTTACACTCTTGATTTCTGGCTAAATAAAAGCTGTTGCAATGATATTTCCATGCTGAAATGAGTTGTTCTGGGTCAAATATGAAGGCAAACCCACTTTCCTTTCAGTATTTTGCTGCAATTGGAAGATATCAGCTCATTTGGCCTGAAAATGCTTTTAAGCGCATAAAAACTTACACTCTTGATTTCTGGCTAAATAAAAGCTGTTGCAATGATATTTCCATGCTGAACTGAGTTGTTCTGGGTCAAATATGAAGGCAAACCCACTTTCTTTTCAGTATTTTGCTGCAATTGGCAGAAACAAGCATATTTGCTCATTCGGCCTGAAAATGCTTTTAAACGCATAAAAACTTACACTCTTGATTTCTGGCTAAATAAAAGCTGTTGCAATGATATTTCCATGCTGAACTGAGTTGTTCTGGGTCAAATATGAAAGAAAACCCACTTTCCTTTCAGTATTTTGCTGCAATTGGAAGATATCAGCTCATTTGGCCTGAAAATGCTTTTAAGCGCATAAAAACTTACACTCTTGATTTCTGGCTAAATAAAAGCTGTTGCAATGATATTTCCATGCTGAACTGAGTTGTTCTGGGTCAAATATGAAGGCAAACCCACTTTCCTTTAAGTATTTTGCTGCAATTGGCAGAAACAAGCATATTTGCTCATTCGGCCTGAAAATGCTTTTAAGCGCATAAAAACTTACACTCTTGATTTCTGGCTAAATAAAAGCTGTTGCAATGATATTTCCATGCTGAACTGAGTTGTTCTGGGTCAAATATGAAGGCAAACCCACTTTCCTTTCAGTATTTTGCTGCAATTGGCAGAAACAAGCATATTTGCTCATTCGGCCTGAAAATGCTTTTAAGCGCATAAAAACTTACACTCTTGATTTCTGGCTAAATAAAAGCTGTTGCAATGATATTTCCATGCTGAACTGAGTTGTTCTGGGTCAAATATGAAGGCAAACCCACTTTCCTTTCAGTATTTTGCTGCAATTGGCAGAAACAAGCATATTTGCTCATGCGGCCTGAAAATGCTTTTAAGCGCATAAAAACTTACACTCTTGATTTCTGGCTAAATAAAAGCTGTTGCAATGATATTTCCATGCTGAAATGAGTTGTTCTGGGTCAAATATGAAGGCAAACACACTTTCCTTTCAGTATTTTGCTGAAATTGGCAGAAACAAGCATATTTGCTCATTCGGCCTGAAAATGCTTTTAAGCGCATAAAAACTTACACTCTTGATTTCTGGCTAAATAAAAGCTGTTGCAATGATATTTCCATGCTGAACTGAGTTGTTCTGGGTCAAATATGAAGGCAAACCCAATTTCCTTTCAGTATTTTGCTGCAATTGGCAGAAACAAGCATATTTGCTCATTCGGCCTGAAAATGCTTTTAAGCGCATAAAAACTTACACTCTTGATTTCTGGCTAAATAAAAGCTGTTGCAATGATATTTCCATGCTGAACTGAGTTGTTCTGGGTCAAATATGAAGGCAAACCCACTTTCCTTTCAGTATTTTGCTGCAATTGGAAGATATCAGCTCATTTGGTCTGAAAATGCTTTTAAGCGCATAAAAACTTACACTCTTGATTTCTGGCTAAATAAAAGCTGTTGCAATGATATTTCCATGCTGAAATGAGTTGTTCTGGGTCAAATATGAAGGCAAACCCACTTTCCTTTCAGTATTTTGCTGCAATTGGCAGAAACAAGCATATTTGCTCATTCGGCCTGAAAATGCTTTTAAGCGCATAAAAACTTACACTCTTGATTTCTGGCTAAATAAAAGCTGTTGCAATGATATTTTCATGCTGAACTGAGTTGTTCTGGGTCAAATATGAAGGCAAACCCACTTTCCTTTCAGTATTTTGCTGCAATTGGCAGAAACAAGCATATTTGCTCATTCGGGCTGAAAATGCTTTTAAACGCATAAAAACTTACACTCTTGATTTCTGGCTAAATAAAAGCTGTTGCAATGATATTTCCATGCTGAACTGAGTTGTTCTGGGTCAAATATGAAGGCAAACCCACTTTCCTTTCAGTATTTTGCTGCAATTGGCAGAAACAAGCATATTTGCTCATTCGGCCTGAAAATGCTTTTAAGCGCATAAAAACTTACACCCTTGATTTCTGGATAAATAAAAGCTGTTGCAATGATATTTCCATGCTGAACTGAGTTGTTCTGGGTCAAATATGAAGGCAAACCCACTTTCCTTTCAGTATTTTGCTGCAATTGGAAGATATCAGCTCATTTGGCCTGAAAATGCTTTTAAGCGCATAAAAACTTACACTCTTGATTTCTGGCTAAATAAAAGCTGTTGCAATGATATTTCCATGCTGAACTGAGTTGTTCTGGGTCAAATATGAAGGCAAACCCACTTTCCTTTCAGTATTTTGCTGCAATTGGCAGAAACAAGCATATTTGCTCATTCGGCCTGAAAATGCTTTTAAGCGCATAAAAACTTACACTCTTGATTTCTGGCTAAATAAAAGCTGTTGCAATGATATTTCCATGCTGAAATGAGTTGTTCTGGGTCAAATATGAAGGCAAACCCACTTTCCTTTCAGTATTTTGCTGCAATTGGCAGAAACAAGCATATTTGCTCATTCGGCCTGAAAATGCTTTTAAACGCATAAAAACTTACACTCTTGATTTCTGGCTAAATAAAAGCTGTTGCAATGATATTTCCATGCTGAAATGAGTTGTTCTGGGTCAAATATGAAGGCAAACCCACTTTCCTTTCAGTATATTGCTGCAATTGGAAGATATCAGCTCATTTGGCCTGAAAATGCTTTTAAGCGCATAAAAACTTACACTCTTGATTTCTGGCTAAATAAAAGCTGTTGCAATGATATTTCCATGCTGAAATGAGTTGTTCTGGGTCAAATATGAAGGCAAACCCAATTTCTTTTCAGTATTTTGCTGCAATTGGCAGAAACAAGCATATTTGCTCATTCGGCCTGAAAATGCTTTTAAACGCATAAAAACTTACACTCTTGATTTCTGGCTAAATAAAAGCTGTTGCAATGATATTTCCATGCTGAACTGAGTTGTTCTGGGTCAAATATGAAAGAAAACCCACTTTCCTTTCAGTATTTTGCTGCAATTGGAAGATATCAGCTCATTTGGCCTGAAAATGCTTTTAAGCGCATAAAAACTTACACTCTTGATTTCTGGCTAAATAAAAGCTGTTGCAATGATATTTCCATGCTGAACTGAGTTGTTCTGGGTCAAATATGAAGGCAAACCCACTTTCCTTTAAGTATTTTGCTGCAATTGGCAGAAACAAGCATATTTGCTCATTCGGCCTGAAAATGCTTTTAAGCGCATAAAAACTTACACTCTTGATTTCTGGCTAAATAAAAGCTGTTGCAATGATATTTCCATGCTGAACTGAGTTGTTCTGGGTCAAATATGAAGGCAAACCCACTTTCCTTTCAGTATTTTGCTGCAATTGGCAGAAACAAGCATATTTGCTCATTCGGCCTGAAAATGCTTTTAAGCGCATAAAAACTTACACTCTTGATTTCTGGCTAAATAAAAGCTGTTGCAATGATATTTCCATGCTGAACTGAGTTGTTCTGGGTCAAATATGAAGGCAAACCCACTTTCCTTTCAGTATTTTGCTGCAATTGGCAGAAACAAGCATATTTGCTCATTCGGCCTGAAAATGCTTTTAAGCGCATAAAAACTTACACTCTTGATTTCTGGCTAAATAAAAGCTGTTGCAATGATATTTCCATGCTGAACTGAGTTGTTCTGGCTCAAATATGAAGGCAAACCCACTTTCCTTTCAGTATTTTGCTGCAATTGGCAGAAACAAGCATATTTGCTCATTCGGCCTGAAAATGCTTTTAAGCGCATAAAAACTTACACTCTTGATTTCTGGCTAAATAAAAGCTGATGCAATGATATTTCCATGCTGAACTGAGTTGTTCTGGGTCAAATATGAAGGCAAACCCACTTTCCTTTCAGTATTTTGCTGCAATTGGCAGAAACAAGCATATTTGCTCATTCGGCCTGAAAATGCTTTTAAGCGCATAAAAACTTACACTCTTGATTTCTGGCTAAATAAAAGCTGTTGCAATGATATTTCCATGCTGAACTGAGTTGTTCTGGGTCAAATATGAAGGCAAACCCACTTTCCTTTCAGTATTTTGCTGCAATTGGCAGAAACAAGCATATTTGCTCATTCGGCCTGAAAATGCTTTTAAGCGCATAAAAACTTACACTCTTGATTTCTGGCTAAATAAAAGCTGTTGCAATGATATTTCCATGCTGAACTGAGTTGTTCTGGGTCAAATATGAAGGCAAACCCACTTTCCTTTCAGTATTTTGCTGCAATTGGCAGAAACAAGCATATTTGCTCATTCGGCCTGAAAATGCTTTTAAGCGCATAAAAACTTACACTCTTGATTTCTGGCTAAATAAAAGCTGTTGCAATGATATTTCCATGCTGAAATGAGTTGTTCTGGGTCAAATATGAAGGCAAACCCACTTTCCTTTCAGTATTTTGCTGCAATTGGCAGAAACAAGCATATTTGCTCATTCGGCCTGAAAATGCTTTTAAGCGCATAAAAACTTACACTCTTGATTTCTGGCTAAATAAAAGCTGTTGCAATGATATTTCCATGCTGAACTGAGTTGTTCTGGGTCAAATATGAAGGCAAACCCACTTTCCTTTCAGTATTTTGCTGCAATTGGCAGAAACAAGCATATTTGCTCATTCGGTCTGAAAATGCTTTTAAGCGCATAAAAACTTACACTCTTGATTTCTGGCTAAATAAAAGCTGTTGCAATGATATTTTCATGCTGAACTGAGTTGTTCTGGGTCAAATATGAAGGCAAACCCACTTTCCTTTCAGTATTTTGCTGCAATTGGCAGAAACAAGCATATTTGCTCATTCGGGCTGAAAATGCTTTTAAACGCATAAAAACTTACACTCTTGATTTCTGGCTAAATAAAAGCTGTTGCAATGATATTTCCATGCTGAACTGAGTTGTTCTGGGTCAAATATGAAGGCAAACACACTTTCCTTTCAGTATTTTGCTGAAATTGGCAGAAACAAGCATATTTGCTCATTCGGCCTGAAAATGCTTTTAAACGCATAAAAACTTACACTCTTGATTTCTGGCTAAATAAAAGCTGTTGCAATGATATTTCCATGCTGAAATGAGTTGTTCTGGGTCAAATATGAAGGCAAACCCACTTTCCTTTCAGTATTTTGCTGCAATTGGAAGATATCAGCTCATTTGGCCTGAAAATGCTTTTAAGCGCATAAAAACTTACACTCTTGATTTCTGGCTAAATAAAAGCTGTTGCAATGATATTTCCATGCTGAACTGAGTTGTTCTGGGTCAAATATGAAGGCAAACCCACTTTCTTTTCAGTATTTTGCTGCAATTGGCAGAAACAAGCATATTTGCTCATTCGGCCTGAAAATGCTTTTAAACGCATAAAAACTTACACTCTTGATTTCTGGCTAAATAAAAGCTGTTGCAATGATATTTCCATGCTGAACTGAGTTGTTCTGGGTCAAATATGAAAGAAAACCCACTTTCCTTTCAGTATTTTGCTGCAATTGGAAGATATCAGCTCATTTGGCCTGAAAATGCTTTTAAGCGCATAAAAACTTACACTCTTGATTTCTGGCTAAATAAAAGCTGTTGCAATGATATTTCCATGCTGAACTGAGTTGTTCTGGGTCAAATATGAAGGCAAACCCACTTTCCTTTAAGTATTTTGCTGCAATTGGCAGAAACAAGCATATTTGCTCATTCGGCCTGAAAATGCTTTTAAGCGCATAAAAACTTACACTCTTGATTTCTGGCTAAATAAAAGCTGTTGCAATGATATTTCCATGCTGAACTGAGTTGTTCTGGGTCAAATATGAAGGCAAACCCACTTTCCTTTCAGTATTTTGCTGCAATTGGCAGAAACAAGCATATTTGCTCATTCGGCCTGAAAATGCTTTTAAACGCATAAAAACTTACACTCTTGATTTCTGGCTAAATAAAAGCTGTTGCAATGATATTTCCATGCTGAAATGAGTTGTTCTGGGTCAAATACGAAGGCAAACCCACTTTCCTTTCAGTATTTTGCTGCAATTGGCAGAAACAAGCATATTTGCTCATTCGGCCTGAAAATGCTTTTAAACGCATAAAAACTTACACTCTTGATTTCTGGCTAAATAAAAGCTGTTGCAATGATATTTCCATGCTGAAATGAGTTGTTCTGGGTCAAATACGAAGGCAAACCCACTTTCCTTTCAGTATTTTGCTGCAATTGGCAGAAACAAGCATATTTGCTCATTCGGCCTGAAAATGCTTTTAAACGCATAAAAACTTACACTCTTGATTTCTGGCTAAATAAAAGCTGTTGCAATGATATTTCCATGCTGAAATGAGTTGTTCGGGGTCAAATATGAAGGTAAACCCACTTTCCTTTCAGAATTTTGCTGCAATTGGCAGAAACAAGCATATTTGCTCATTCGGCCTGAAAATGCTTTTAAGCGCATAAAAACTTACACTCTTGATTTCTGGCTAAATAA
The DNA here is from genome assembly GCF_033026475.1 of Channa argus. Taxonomy (NCBI): domain Eukaryota; kingdom Metazoa; phylum Chordata; class Actinopteri; order Anabantiformes; family Channidae; genus Channa; species Channa argus. The sequence goes on from NW_027125225.1 coordinate 466,947, forward strand.
AAGCTGTTGCAATGATATTTCCATGCTGAACTGAGTTGTTCTGGGTCAAATATGAAGGCAAACCCACTTTCCTTTCATTATTTTGCTGCAATTGGCAGAAACAAGCATATTTGCTCATTCGGCCTGAAAATGCTTTTAAGCGCATAAAAACTTACACTCTTGATTTCTGGCTAAATAAAAGCTGTTGCAATGATATTTCCATGCTGAACTGAGTTGTTCTGGGTCAAATATGAAGGCAAACCCACTTTCCTTTCAGTATTTTGCTGCAATTGGCAGAAACAAGCATATTTGCTCATTCGGCCTGAAAATGCTTTTAAGCGCATAAAAACTTACACTCTTGATTTCTGGCTAAATAAAAGCTGTTGCAATGATATTTCCATGCTGAACTGAGTTGTTCTGGGTCAAATATGAAGGCAAACCCACTTTCCTTTCAGTATTTTGCTGCAATTGGCAGAAACAAGCATATTTGCTCATTCGGCCTGAAAATGCTTTTAAGCGCATAAAAACTTACACTCTTGATTTCTGGCTAAATAAAAGCTGTTGCAATGATATTTCCATGCTGAAATGAGTTGTTCTGGGTCAAATATGAAGGCAAACCCACTTTCCTTTCAGTATTTTGCTGCAATTGGAAGATATCAGCTCATTTGGCCTGAAAATGCTTTTAAGCGCATAAAAACTTACACTCTTGATTTCTGGCTAAATAAAAGCTGTTGCAATGATATTTCCATGCTGAACTGAGTTGTTCTGGGTCAAATATGAAGGCAAACCCACTTTCTTTTCAGTATTTTGCTGCAATTGGCAGAAACAAGCATATTTGCTCATTCGGCCTGAAAATGCTTTTAAACGCATAAAAACTTACACTCTTGATTTCTGGCTAAATAAAAGCTGTTGCAATGATATTTCCATGCTGAACTGAGTTGTTCTGGGTCAAATATGAAAGAAAACCCACTTTCCTTTCAGTATTTTGCTGCAATTGGAAGATATCAGCTCATTTGGCCTGAAAATGCTTTTAAGCGCATAAAAACTTACACTCTTGATTTCTGGCTAAATAAAAGCTGTTGCAATGATATTTCCATGCTGAACTGAGTTGTTCTGGGTCAAATATGAAGGCAAACCCACTTTCCTTTAAGTATTTTGCTGCAATTGGCAGAAACAAGCATATTTGCTCATTCGGCCTGAAAATGCTTTTAAGCGCATAAAAACTTACACTCTTGATTTCTGGCTAAATAAAAGCTGTTGCAATGATATTTCCATGCTGAACTGAGTTGTTCTGGGTCAAATATGAAGGCAAACCCACTTTCCTTTCAGTATTTTGCTGCAATTGGCAGAAACAAGCATATTTGCTCATTCGGCCTGAAAATGCTTTTAAGCGCATAAAAACTTACACTCTTGATTTCTGGCTAAATAAAAGCTGTTGCAATGATATTTCCATGCTGAACTGAGTTGTTCTGGGTCAAATATGAAGGCAAACCCACTTTCCTTTCAGTATTTTGCTGCAATTGGCAGAAACAAGCATATTTGCTCATTCGGCCTGAAAATGCTTTTAAGCGCATAAAAACTTACACTCTTGATTTCTGGCTAAATAAAAGCTGTTGCAATGATATTTCCATGCTGAAATGAGTTGTTCTGGGTCAAATATGAAGGCAAACACACTTTCCTTTCAGTATTTTGCTGAAATTGGCAGAAACAAGCATATTTGCTCATTCGGCCTGAAAATGCTTTTAAGCGCATAAAAACTTACACTCTTGATTTCTGGCTAAATAAAAGCTGTTGCAATGATATTTCCATGCTGAACTGAGTTGTTCTGGGTCAAATATGAAGGCAAACCCACTTTCCTTTCAGTATTTTGCTGCAATTGGAAGATATCAGCTCATTTGGTCTGAAAATGCTTTTAAGCGCATAAAAACTTACACTCTTGATTTCTGGCTAAATAAAAGCTGTTGCAATGATATTTCCATGCTGAAATGAGTTGTTCTGGGTCAAATATGAAGGCAAACCCACTTTCCTTTCAGTATTTTGCTGCAATTGGCAGAAACAAGCATATTTGCTCATTCGGCCTGAAAATGCTTTTAAGCGCATAAAAACTTACACTCTTGATTTCTGGCTAAATAAAAGCTGTTGCAATGATATTTTCATGCTGAACTGAGTTGTTCTGGGTCAAATATGAAGGCAAACCCACTTTCCTTTCAGTATTTTGCTGCAATTGGCAGAAACAAGCATATTTGCTCATTCGGGCTGAAAATGCTTTTAAACGCATAAAAACTTACACTCTTGATTTCTGGCTAAATAAAAGCTGTTGCAATGATATTTCCATGCTGAACTGAGTTGTTCTGGGTCAAATATGAAGGCAAACCCACTTTCCTTTCAGTATTTTGCTGCAATTGGCAGAAACAAACATATTTGCTCATTCGGCCTGAAAATGCTTTTAAGCGCATAAAAACTTACACTCTTGATTTCTGGCTAAATAAAAGCTGTTGCAATGATATTTCCATGCTGAACTGAGTTGTTCTGGGTCAAATATGAAGGCAAACCCACTTTCCTTTCAGTATTTTGCTGCAATTGGCAGAAACAAGCATATTTGCTCATTCGGCCTGAAAATGCTTTTAAGCGCATAAAAACTTACACTCTTGATTTCTGGCTAAATAAAAGCTGTTGCAATGATATTTCCATGCTGAAATGAGTTGTTCTGGGTCAAATATGAAGGCAAACACACTTTCCTTTCAGTATTTTGCTGAAATTGGCAGAAACAAGCATATTTGCTCATTCGGCCTGAAAATGCTTTTAAACGCATAAAAACTTACACTCTTGATTTCTGGCTAAATAAAAGCTGTTGCAATGATATTTCCATGCTGAAATGAGTTGTTCTGGGTCAAATATGAAGGCAAACCCACTTTCCTTTCAGTATTTTGCTGCAATTGGAAGATATCAGCTCATTTGGTCTGAAAATGCTTTTAAGCGCATAAAAACTTACACTCTTGATTTCTGGCTAAATAAAAGCTGTTGCAATGATATTTCCATGCTGAACTGAGTTGTTCTGGGTCAAAAATGAAGGCAAACCCACTTTCTTTTCAGTATTTTGCTGCAATTGGCAGAAACAAGCATATTTGCTCATTCGGCCTGAAAATGCTTTTAAACGCATAAAAACTTACACTCTTGATTTCTGGCTAAATAAAAGCTGTTGCAATGATATTTCCATGCTGAACTGAGTTGTTCTGGGTCAAAAATGAAAGAAAACCCACTTTCCTTTCAGTATTTTGCTGCAATTGGAAGATATCAGCTCATTTGGCCTGAAAATGCTTTTAAGCGCATAAAAACTTACACTCTTGATTTCTGGCTAAATAAAAGCTGTTGCAATGATATTTCCATGCTGAACTGAGTTGTTCTGGGTCAAATATGAAGGCAAACCCACTTTCCTTTAAATATTTTGCTGCAATTGGCAGAAACAAGCATATTTGCTCATTCGGCCTGAAAATGCTTTTAAGCGCATAAAAACTTACACTCTTGATTTCTGGCTAAATAAAAGCTGTTGCAATGATATTTCCATGCTGAACTGAGTTGTTCTGGGTCAAATATGAAGGCAAACCCACTTTCCTTTCAGTATTTTGCTGCAATTGGCAGAAACAAGCATATTTGCTCATTCGGCCTGAAAATGCTTTTAAACGCATAAAAACTTACACTCTTGATTTCTGGCTAAATAAAAGCTGTTGCAATGATATTTCCATGCTGAACTGAGTTGTTCTGGGTCAAATATGAAGGCAAACCCACTTTCCTTTCAGTATTTTGCTGCAATTGGCAGAAACAAACATATTTGCTCATTCGGCCTGAAAATGCTTTTAAGCGCATAAAAACTTACACTCTTGATTTCTGGCTAAATAAAAGCTGTTGCAATGATATTTCCATGCTGAACTGAGTTGTTCTGGGTCAAATATGAAGGCAAACCCACTTTCCTTTCAGTATTTTGCTGCAATTGGCAGAAACAAGCATATTTGCTCATTCGGCCTGAAAATGCTTTTAAGCGCATAAAAACTTACACTCTTGATTTCTGGCTAAATAAAAGCTGTTGCAATGATATTTCCATGCTGAAATGAGTTGTTCTGGGTCAAATATGAAGGCAAACACACTTTCCTTTCAGTATTTTGCTGAAATTGGCAGAAACAAGCATATTTGCTCATTCGGCCTGAAAATGCTTTTAAACGCATAAAAACTTACACTCTTGATTTCTGGCTAAATAAAAGCTGTTGCAATGATATTTCCATGCTGAAATGAGTTGTTCTGGGTCAAATATGAAGGCAAACCCACTTTCCTTTCAGTATTTTGCTGCAATTGGAAGATATCAGCTCATTTGGCCTGAAAATGCTTTTAAGCGCATAAAAACTTACACTCTTGATTTCTGGCTAAATAAAAGCTGTTGCAATGATATTTCCATGCTGAACTGAGTTGTTCTGGGTCAAATATGAAGGCAAACCCACTTTCTTTTCAGTATTTTGCTGCAATTGGCAGAAACAAGCATATTTGCTCGTTCGGCCTGAAAATGCTTTTAAACGCATAAAAACTTACACTCTTGATTTCTGGCTAAATAAAAGCTGTTGCAATGATATTTCCATGCTGAACTGAGTTGTTCTGGGTCAAATATGAAAGAAAACCCACTTTCCTTTCAGTATTTTGCTGCAATTGGCAGAAACAAGCATATTTGCTCATTCGGCCTGAAAATGCTTTTAAGCGCATAAAAACTTACACTCTTGATTTCTGGCTAAATAAAAGCTGTTGCAATGATATTTCCATGCTGAACTGAGTTGTTCTGGGTCAAATATGAAGGCAAACCCACTTTCCTTTCAGTATTTTGCTGCAATTGGCAGAAACAAGCATATTTGCTCATTCGGCCTGAAAATGCTTTTAAGCGCATAAAAACTTACACTCTTGATTTCTGGCTAAATAAAAGCTGTTGCAATGATATTTCCATGCTGAACTGAGTTGTTCTGGGTCAAATATGAAGGCAAACCCACTTTCCTTTCAGTATTTTGCTGCAATTGGCAGAAACAAGCATATTTGCTCATTTGGCCTGAAAATGCTTTTAAGCGCATAAAAACTTACACTCTTGATTTCTGGCTAAATAAAAGCTGTTGCAATGATATTTCCATGCTGAACTGAGTTGTTCTGGGTCAAATATGAAGGCAAACCCACTTTCCTTTCAGTATTTTGCTGCAATTGGCAGAAACAAGCATATTTGCTCATTCGGCCTGAAAATGCTTTTAAGCGCATAAAAACTTACACTCTTGATTTCTGGCTAAATAAAAGCTGTTGCAATGATATTTCCATGCTGAACTGAGTTGTTCTGGGTCAAATATGAAAGAAAACCCACTTTCCTTTCAGTATTTTGCTGCAATTGGAAGATATCAGCTCATTTGGCCTGAAAATGCTTTTAAGCGCATAAAAACTTACACTCTTGATTTCTGGCTAAATAAAAGCTGTTGCAATGATATTTCCATGCTGAACTGAGTTGTTCTGGGTCAAATATGAAGGCAAACCCACTTTCCTTTAAGTATTTTGCTGCAATTGGCAGAAACAAGCATATTTGCTCATTCGGCCTGAAAATGCTTTTAAGCGCATAAAAACTTACACTCTTGATTTCTGGCTAAATAAAAGCTGTTGCAATGATATTTCCATGCTGAACTGAGTTGTTCTGGGTCAAATATGAAGGCAAACCCACTTTCCTTTCAGTATTTTGCTGCAATTGGCAGAAACAAGCATATTTGCTCATTCGGCCTGAAAATGCTTTTAAGCGCATAAAAACTTACACTCTTGATTTCTGGCTAAATAAAAGCTGTTGCAATGATATTTCCATGCTGAACTGAGTTGTTCTGGGTCAAATATGAAGGCAAACCCACTTTCCTTTCAGTATTTTGCTGCAATTGGCAGAAACAAGCATATTTGCTCATTTGGCCTGAAAATGCTTTTAAGCGCATAAAAACTTACACTCTTGATTTCTGGCTAAATAAAAGCTGTTGCAATGATATTTCCATGCTGAACTGAGTTGTTCTGGGTCAAATATGAAGGCAAACCCACTTTCCTTTCAGTATTTTGCTGCAATTGGCAGAAACAAGCATATTTGCTCATTCGGCCTGAAAATGCTTTTAAGCGCATAAAAACTTACACTCTTGATTTCTGGCTAAATAAAAGCTGTTGCAATGATATTTCCATGCTGAACTGAGTTGTTCTGGGTCAAATATGAAGGCAAACCCACTTTCCTTTCAGTATTTTGCTGCAATTGGAAGATATCAGCTCATTTGGCCTGAAAATGCTTTTAAGCGCATAAAAACTTACACTCTTGATTTCTGGCTAAATAAAAGCTGTTGCAATGATATTTCCATGCTGAACTGAGTTGTTCTGGGTCAAATATGAAGGCAAACCCACTTTCCTTTCAGTATTTTGCTGCAATTGGCAGAAACAAGCATATTTGCTCATTCGGCCTGAAAATGCTTTTAAGCGCATAAAAACTTACACTCTTGATTTCTGGCTAAATAAAAGCTGTTGCAATGATATTTCCATGCTGAACTGAGTTGTTCTGGGTCAAATATGAAGGCAAACCCACTGTCCTTTCAGTATTTTGCTGCAATTGGAAGATATCAGCTCATTTGGCCTGAAAATGCTTTTAAGCGCATAAAAACTTACACTCTTGATTTCTGACTAAATAAAAGCTGTTGCAATGATATTTTCATGCTGAACTGAGTTGTTCTGGGTCAAATATGAAGGAAAACCCACTTTCCTTTCAGTATTTTGCTGCAATTGGCAGAAACAAGCATATTTGCTCATTCGGCCTGAAAATGCTTTTAAGCGCATAAAAACTTACACTCTTGATTTCTGGCTAAATAAAAGCTGTTGCAATGATATTTCCATGCTGAACTGAGTTGTTCTGGGTCAAATATGAAGGCAAACCCACTTTCCTTTCAGTATTTTGCTGCAATTGGCAGAAACAAGCATATTTGCTCATTCGGCCTGAAAATGCTTTTAAGCGCATAAAAACTTACACTCTTGATTTCTGGCTAAATAAAAGCTGTTGCAATGATATTTCCATGCTGACCTGAGTTGTTCTGGGTCAAAAATGAAGGCAAACCCACTTTCCTTTCAGTATTTTGCTGCAATTGGCAGAAACAAGCATATTTGCTCATTCGGCTTGAAAATGCTTTTAAGCGCATAAAAACTTACACCCTTGATTTCTGGATAAATAAAAGCTGTTGCAATGATATTTCCATGCTGAACTGAGTTGTTCTGCGTCAAATATGAAGGCAAACCCACTTTCCTTTCAGTATTTTGCTGCAATTGGAAGATATCAGCTCATTTGGCCTGAAAATGCTTTTAAGCGCATAAAAACTTACACTCTTGATTTCTGGCTAAATAAAAGCTGTTGCAATGATATTTCCATGCTGAAATGAGTTGTTCTGGGTCAAATATGAAGGCAAACACACTTTCCTTTCAGTATTTTGCTGAAATTGGCAGAAACAAGCATATTTGCTCATTCGGCCTGAAAATGCTTTTAAACGCATACAAACTTACACTCTTGATTTCTGGCTAAATAAAAGCTGTTGCAATGATATTTCCATGCTGAAATGAGTTGTTCTGGGTCAAATATGAAGGCAAACCCACTTTCCTTTCAGTATTTTGCTGCAATTGGAAGATATCAGCTCATTCGGCCTGAAAATGCTTTTAAGCGCATAAAAACTTACACTCTTGATTTCTGGCTAAATAAAAGCTGTTGCAATGATATTTCCATGCTGAACTGAGTTGTTCTGGGTCAAATATGAAGGCAAACCCACTTTCTTTTCAGTATTTTGCTGCAATTGGCAGAAACAAGCATATTTGCTCATTCGGCCTGAAAATGCTTTTAAACGCATAAAAACTTACACTCTTGATTTCTGGCTAAATAAAAGCTGTTGCAATGATATTTCCATGCTGAACTGAGTTGTTCTGGGTCAAATATGAAAGAAAACCCACTTTCCTTTCAGTATTTTGCTGCAATTGGAAGATATCAGCTCATTTGGCCTGAAAATGCTTTTAAGCGCATAAAAACTTACACTCTTGATTTCTGGCTAAATAAAAGCTGTTGCAATGATATTTCCATGCTGAACTGAGTTGTTCTGGGTCAAATATGAAGGCAAACCCACTTTCCTTTAAGTATTTTGCTGCAATTGGCAGAAACAAGCATATTTGCTCATTCGGCCTGAAAATGCTTTTAAGCGCATAAAAACTTACACTCTTGATTTCTGGCTAAATAAAAGCTGTTGCAATGATATTTCCATGCTGAACTGAGTTGTTCTGGGTCAAATAAGAAGGCAAACCCACTTTCCTTTCAGTATTTTGCTGCAATTGGCAGAAACAAGCATATTTGCTCATTCGGCCTGAAAATGCTTTTAAACGCATAAAAACTTACACTCTTGATTTCTGGCTAAATAAAAGCTGTTGCAATGATATTTCCATGCTGAACTGAGTTGTTCTGGGTCAAATATGAAGGCAAACCCACTTTCCTTTCAGTATTTTGCTGCAATTGGCAGAAACAAACATATTTGCTCATTCGGCCTGAAAATGCTTTTAAGCGCATAAAAACTTACACTCTTGATTTCTGGCTAAATAAAAGCTGTTGCAATGATATTTCCATGCTGAACTGAGTTGTTCTGGGTCAAATATGAAGGCAAACCCACTTTCCTTTCAGTATTTTGCTGCAATTGGCAGAAACAAGCATATTTGCTCATTCGGCCTGAAAATGCTTTTAAGCGCATAAAAACTTACACTCTTGATTTCTGGCTAAATAAAAGCTGTTGCAATGATATTTCCATGCTGAAATGAGTTGTTCTGGGTCAAATATGAAGGCAAACACACTTTCCTTTCAGTATTTTGCTGAAATTGGCAGAAACAAGCATATTTGCTCATTCGGCCTGAAAATGCTTTTAAGCGCATAAAAACTTACACTCTTGATTTCTGGCTAAATAAAAGCTGTTGCAATGATATTTCCATGCTGAAATTAGTTGTTCTGGGTCAAATATGAAGGCAAACACACTTTCCTTTCAGTATTTTGCTGAAATTGGCAGAAACAAGCATATTTGCTCATTCGGCCTGAAAATGCTTTTAAACGCATAAAAACTTACACTCTTGATTTCTGGCTAAATAAAAGCTGTTGCAATGATATTTCCATGCTGAAATGAGTTGTTCTGGGTCAAATATGAAGGCAAACCCACTTTCCTTTCAGTATTTTGCTGCAATTGGAAGATATCAGCTCATTTGGCCTGAAAATGCTTTTAAGAGCATAAAAACTTACACTCTTGATTTCTGGCTAAATAAAAGCTGTTGCAATGATATTTCCATGCTGAACTGAGTTGTTCTGGGTCAAATATGAAGGCAAACCCACTTTCTTTTCAGTATTTTGCTGCAATTGGCAGAAACAAGCATATTTGCTCATTCGGCCTGAAAATGCTTTTAAACGCATAAAAACTTACACTCTTGATTTCTGGCTAAATAAAAGCTGTTGCAATGATATTTCCATGCTGAACTGAGTTGTTCTGGGTCAAATATGAAAGAAAACCCACTTTCCTTTCAGTATTTTGCTCCAATTGGAAGATATCAGCTCATTTGGCCTGAAAATGCTTTTAAGCGCATAAAAACTTACACTCTTGATTTCTGGCTAAATAAAAGCTGTTGCAATGATATTTCCATGCTGAACTGAGTTGTTCTGGGTCAAATATGAAAGAAAACCCACTTTCCTTTCAGTATTTTGCTGCAATTGGAAGATATCAGCTCATTTGGCCTGAAAATGCTTTTAAGCGCATAAAAACTTACACTCTTGATTTCTGGCTAAATAAAAGCTGTTGCAATGATATTTCCATGCTGAACTGAGTTGTTCTGGGTCAAATATGAAGGCAAACCCACTTTCCTTTAAGTATTTTGCTGCAATTGGCAGAAACAAGCATATTTGCTCATTCGGCCTGAAAATGCTTTTAAGCGCATAAAAACTTACACTCTTGATTTCTGGCTAAATAAAAGCTGTTGCAATGATATTTCCATGCTCAACTGAGTTGTTCTGTGTCAAATATGAAGGCAAACCCACTTTCCTTTCAGTATTTTGCTGCAATTGGCAGAAACAAGCATATTTGCTCATTCGGCCTGAAAATGCTTTTAAGCGCATAAAAACTTACACTCTTGATTTCTGGCTAAATAAAAGCTGTTGCAATGATATTTCCATGCTGAACTGAGTTGTTCTGGGTCAAATATGAAGGCAAACCCACTTTCCTTTCAGTATTTTGCTGCAATTGGCAGAAACAAGCATATTTGCTCATTTGGCCTGAAAATGCTTTTAAGCGCATAAAAACTTACACTCTTGATTTCTGGCTAAATAAAAGCTGTTGCAATGATATTTCCATGCTGAAATGAGTTGTTCTGGGTCAAATATGAAGGCAAACCCACTTTCCTTTCAGTATTTTGCTGCAATTGGCAGAAACAAGCATATTTGCTCATTCGGCCTGAAAATGCTTTTAAGCGCATAAAAACTTACACTCTTGATTTCTGGCTAAATAAAAGCTGTTGCAATGATATTTCCATGCTGAACTGAGTTGTTCTGGGTCAAATATGAAGGCAAACCCACTTTCCTTTCAGTATTTTGCTGCAATTGGAAGATATCAGCTCATTTGGCCTGAAAATGCTTTTAAGCGCATAAAAACTTACACTCTTGATTTCTGGCTAAATAAAAGCTGTTGCAATGATATTTCCATGCTGAACTGAGTTGTTCTGGGTCAAATATGAAGGCAAACCCACTTTCCTTTCAGTATTTTGCTGCAATTGGCAGAAACAAGCATATTTGCTCATTCGGCCTGAAAATGCTTTTAAGCGCATAAAAACTTACACTCTTGATTTCTGGCTAAATAAAAGCTGTTGCAATGATATTTCCATGCTGAACTGAGTTGTTCTGGGTCAAATATGAAGGCAAACCCACTTTCCTTTCAGTATTTTGCTGCAATTGGCAGAAACAAGCATATTTGCTCATTCGGCCTGAAAATGCTTTTAAGCGCATAAAAACTTACACTCTTGATTTCTGGCTAAATAAAAGCTGTTGCAATGATATTTCCATGCTGAACTGAGTTGTTCTGGGTCAAATATGAAGGCAAACCCACTGTCCTTTCAGTATTTTGCTGCAATTGGAAGATATCAGCTCATTCGGCCTGAAAATGCTTTTAAGCGCATAAAAACTTACACTCTTGATTTCTGGCTAAATAAAAGCTGTTGCAATGATATTTCCATGCTGAACTGAGTTGTTCTGGGTCAAATATGAAGGCAAACCCACTTTCCTTTCAGTATTTTGCTGCAATTGGCAGAAACAAGCATATTTGCTCATTCGGCCTGAAAATGCGTTTAAGCGCATAAAAACTTACACTCTTGATTTCTGGCTAAATAAAAGCTGTTGCAATGATATTTCCATGCTGAACTGAGTTGTTCTGGGTCAAATATGAAGGCAAATCCACTTTCCTTTCAGTATTTTGCTGCAATTCGCAGAAACAAGCATATTTGCTCATTCGGCCTGAAAATGCTTTTAAGCGCATAAAAACTTACACTCTTGATTTCTGGCTAAATAAAAGCTGTTGCAATGATATTTCCATGCTGACCTGAGTTGTTCTGGGTCAAAAATGAAGGCAAACCCACTTTCCTTTCAGTATTTTGCTGCAATTGGCAGAAACAAGCATATTTGCTCATTCGGCTTGAAAATGCTTTTAAGCGCATAAAAACTTACACCCTTGATTTCTGGATAAATAAAAGCTGTTGCAATGATATTTCCATGCTGAACTGAGTTGTTCTGCGTCAAATATGAAGGCAAACCCACTTTCCTTTCAGTATTTTGCTGCAATTGGAAGATATCAGCTCATTTGGCCTGAAAATGCTTTTAAGCGCATAAAAACTTACACTCTTGATTTCTGGCTAAATAAAAGCTGTTGCAATGATATTTCCATGCTGAACTGAGTTGTTCTGGGTCAAATATGAAGGCAAACCCACTTTCCTTTCATTATTTTGCTGCAATTAGCAGAAACAAGCATATTTGCTCATTCGGCCTGAAAATGCTTTTAAGCGCATAAAAACTTACACTCTTGATTTCTGGCTAAATAAAAGCTGTTGCAATGATATTTCCATGCTGAACTGAGTTGTTCTGGGTCAAATATGAAGGCAAACCCACTTTCCTTTCAGTATTTTGCTGCAATTGGCAGAAACAAGCATATTTGCTCATTCGGCCTGAAAATGCTTTTAAGCGCATAAAAACTTACACTCTTGATTTCTGGCTAAATAAAAGCTGTTGCAATGATATTTCCATGCTGAACTGAGTTGTTTTGGGTCAAATATGAAGGCAAACCCAATTTCCTTTCAGTATTTTGCTGCAATTGGCAGAAACAAGCATATTTGCTCATTCGGCCTGAAAATGCTTTTAAGCGCATAAAAACTTACACCCTTGATTTCTGGCTAAATAAAAGCTGTTGCAATGATATTTCCATGCTGAACTGAGTTGTTCTGGGTCAAATATGAAGGCAAACCCACTTTCCTTTCAGAATTTTGCTGCAATTGGAAGATATCAGCTCATTCGGCCTGAAAATGCTTTTAAGCGCATAAAAACTTACACTCTTGATTTCTTGCTAAAAAAAAGCTGTTGCAATGATATTTCCATGCTGAACTGAGTTGTTCTGGGTCAAATATGAAGGCAAACCCACTTTCCTTTCAGTATTTTGCTGCAATTGGAAGATATCAGCTCATTTGGCCTGAAAATGCTTTTAAGCGCATAAAAACTTACACTCTTGATTTCTGGCTAAATAAAAGCTGTTGCAATGATATTTCCATGCTGAACTGAGTTGGTCTGGGTCAAATATGAAGGCAAACCCACTTTCCTTTCAGTATTTTGCTGCAATTGGCAGAAACAAGCATATTTGCTCATTCGGCCTGAAAATGCTTTTAAGCGCATAAAAACTTACACTCTTGATTTCTGGCTAAATAAAAGCTGTTGCAATGATATTTCCATGCTGAACTGAGTTGTTCTGGGTCAAATATGAAGGCAAACCCACTTTCCTTTCAGTATTTTGCTGCAATTGGCAGAAACAAGCATATTTGCTCATTCGGCCTGAAAATGCTTTTAAGCGCATAAAAACTTACACTCTTGATTTCTGGCTAAATAAAAGCTGTTGCAATGATATTTCCATGCTGAACTGAGTTGTTCTGGGTCAAATATGAAGGCAAATCCACTTTCCTTTCAGTATTTTGCTGCAATTCGCAGAAACAAGCATATTTGCTCATTCGGCCTGAAAATGCTTTTAAGCGCATAAAAACTTACACTCTTGATTTCTGGCTAAATAAAAGCTGTTGCAATGATATTTCCATGCTGACCTGAGTTGTTCTGGGTCAAAAATGAAGGCAAACCCACTTTCCTTTCAGTATTTTGCTGCAATTGGCAGAAACAAGCATATTTGCTCATTCGGCTATAAAATGCTTTTAAGCGCATAAAAACTTACACCCTTGATTTCTGGATAAATAAAAGCTGTTGCAATGATATTTCCATGCTGAACTGAGTTGTTCTGCGTCAAATATGAAGGCAAACCCACTTTCCTTTCAGTATTTTGCTGCAATTGGAAGATATCAGCTCATTTGGCCTGAAAATGCTTTTAAGCGCATAAAAACTTACACTCTTGATTTCTGGCTAAATAAAAGCTGTTGCAATGATATTTCCATGCTGAACTGAGTTGTTCTGGGTCAAATATGAAGGCAAACCCACTTTCCTTTCATTATTTTGCTGCAATTGGCAGAAACAAGCATATTTGCTCATTCGGCCTGAAAATGCTTTTAAGCGCATAAAAACTTACACTCTTGATTTCTGGCTAAATAAAAGCTGTTGCAATGATATTTCCATGCTGAACTGAGTTGTTCTGGGTCAAATATGAAGGCAAACCCACTTTCCTTTCAGTATTTTGCTGCAATTGGCAGAAACAAGCATATTTGCTCATTCGGCCTGAAAATGCTTTTAAGCGCATAAAAACTTACACTCTTGATTTCTGGCTAAATAAAAGCTGTTGCAATGATATTTCCATGCTGAACTGAGTTGTTTTGGGTCAAATATGAAGGCAAACCCAATTTCCTTTCAGTATTTTGCTGCAATTGGCAGAAACAAGCATATTTGCTCATTCGGCCTGAAAATGCTTTTAAGCGCATAAAAACTTACACCCTTGATTTCTGGCTAAATAAAAGCTGTTGCAATGATATTTCCATGCTGAACTGAGTTGTTCTGGGTCAAATATGAAGGCAAACCCACTTTCCTTTCAGAATTTTGCTGCAATTGGAAGATATCAGCTCATTCGGCCTGAAAATGCTTTTAAGCGCATAAAAACTTACACTCTTGATTTCTTGCTAAAAAAAAGCTGTTGCAATGATATTTCCATGCTGAACTGAGTTGTTCTGGGTCAAATATGAAGGCAAACCCACTTTCCTTTCAGTATTTTGCTGCAATTGGAAGATATCAGCTCATTTGGCCTGAAAATGCTTTTAAGCGCATAAAAACTTACACTCTTGATTTCTGGCTAAATAAAAGCTGTTGCAATGATATTTCCATGCTGAACTGAGTTGGTCTGGGTCAAATATGAAGGCAAACCCACTTTCCTTTCAGTATTTTGCTGCAATTGGCAGAAACAAGCATATTTGCTCATTCGGCCTGAAAATGCTTTTAAGCGCATAAAAACTTACACTCTTGATTTCTGGCTAAATAAAAGCTGTTGCAATGATATTTCCATGCTGAACTGAGTTGTTCTGGGTCAAATATGAAGGCAAACCCACTTTCCTTTCAGTATTTTGCTGCAATTGGCAGAAACAAGCATATTTGCTCATTCGGCCTGAAAATGCTTTTAAGCGCATAAAAACTTACACTCTTGATTTCTGGCTAAATAAAAGCTGTTGCAATGATATTTCCATGCTGAACTGAGTTGTTTTGGGTCAAATATGAAGGCAAACCCAATTTCCTTTCAGTATTTTGCTGCAATTGGCAGAAACAAGCATATTTGCTCATTCGGCCTGAAAATGCTTTTAAGCGCATAAAAACTTACACCCTTGATTTCTGGATAAATAAAAGCTGTTGCAATGATATTTCCATGCTGAACTGAGTTGTTCTGGGTCAAATATGAAGGCAAACCCACTTTCCTTTCAGAATTTTGCTGCAATTGGAAGATATCAGCTCATTCGGCCTGAAAATGCTTTTAAGCGCATAAAAACTTACACTCTTGATTTCTTGCTAAAAAAAAGCTGTTGCAATGATATTTCCATGCTGAACTGAGTTGTTCTGGGTCAAATATGAAGGCAAACCCACTTTCCTTTCAGTATTTTGCTGCAATTGGAAGATATCAGCTCATTTGGCCTGAAAATGCTTTTAAGCGCATAAAAACTTACACTCTTGATTTCTGGCTAAATAAAAGCTGTTGCAATGATATTTCCATGCTGAACTGAGTTGGTCTGGGTCAAATATGAAGGCAAACCCACTTTCCTTTCAGTATTTTGCTGCATTTGGTAGAAATCAGCTCATTCGGCCTGAAAATGCTTTTAAGCGCATAAAAACTTACACTCTTGATTTCTGGCTAAATAAAAGCTGTTGCAATGATATTTCCATGCTGAACTGAGTTGTTCTGGGTCAAATATGAAGGCAAACCCAATTTCCTTTCAGTATTTTGCTGCAATTGGCAGAAACAAGCATATTTGCTCATTTGGCCTGAAAATGCTTTTAAGCGCATAAAAACTTACACTCTTGATTTCTGGCTAAATAAAAGCTGTTGCAATGATATTTCCATGCTGAACTGAGTTGTTCTGGGTCAAATATGAAGGCAAACCCACTTTCCTTTCAGTATTTTGCTGCAATTGGAAGATATCAGCTCATTTGGCCTGAAAATGCTTTTAAGCGCATAAAAACTTACACTCTTGATTTCTGGCTAAATAAAAGCTGTTGCAATGATATTTCCATGCTGAACTGAGTTGTTCTGGGTCAAATATGAAGGCAAACCCACTTTCCTTTCAGTATTTTGCTGCAATTCGCAGAAACAAGCATATTTGCTCATTCGGCCTGAAAATGCTTTTAAGCGCATAAAAACTTACACTCTTGATTTCTGGCTAAATAAAAGCTGTTGCAATGATATTTCCATGCTGAAATGAGTTGTTCTGGGTCAAATATGAAGGCAAACCCACTTTCCTTTCAGTATTTTGCTGCAATTGGCAGAAACAAGCATATTTGCTCATTCGGCCTGAAAATGCTTTTAAACGCATAAAAACTTACACTCTTGATTTCTGGCTAAATAAAAGCTGTTGCAATGATATTTCCATGCTGAAATGAGTTGTTCTGGGTCAAATATGAAGGCAAACCCACTTTCCTTTCAGTATATTGCTGCAATTGGAAGATATCAGCTCATTTGGCCTGAAAATGCTTTTAAGCGCATAAAAACTTACACTCTTGATTTCTGGCTAAATAAAAGCTGTTGCAATGATATTACCATGCTGAACTGAGTTGTTCTGGGTCAAAAATGAAGGCAAACCCACTTTCCTTTCAGTATTTTGCTGCAATTGGCAGAAACAAGCATATTTGCTCATTCGGCCTGAAAATGCTTTTAAGCGCATAAAAACTTACACTCTTGATTTCTGGCTAAATAAAAGCTGTTGCAATGATATTTCCATGCTGAACTGAGTTGTTCTGGGTCAAATATGAAGGCAAACCCACTTTCCTTTCAGTATTTTGCTGCAATTGGCAGAAACAAGCATATTTGCTCATTCGGCCTGAAAATGCTTTTAAGCGCATAAAAACTTACACTCTTGATTTCTGGCTAAATAAAAGCTGTTGCAATGATATTTCCATGCTGAACTGAGTTGTTCTGGGTCAAATATGAAGGCAAACCCACTTTCCTTTCAGTATTTTGCTGCAATTGGCAGAAACAAGCATATTTGCTCATTCGGCCTGAAAATGCTTTTAAGCGCATAAAAACTTACACTCTTGATTTCTGGCTAAATAAAAGCTGTTGCAATGATATTTCCATGCTGAACTGAGTTGTTCTGGGTCAAATATGAAGGCAAACCCACTTTCCTTTCAGTATTTTGCTGCAATTGGCAGAAACAAGCATATTTGCTCATTCGGCCTGAAAATGCTTTTAAGCGCATAAAAACTTACACTCTTGATTTCTGGCTAAATAAAAGCTGTTGCAATGATATTTCCATGCTGAACTGAGTTGTTCTGGGTCAAATATGAAGGCAAACCCACTTTCCTTTCAGTATTTTGCTGCAATTGGCAGAAACAAGCATATTTGCTCATTCGGCCTGAAAATGCTTTTAAGCGCATAAAAACTTACACTCTTGATTTCTGGCTAAATAAAAGCTGTTGCAATGATATTTCCATGCTGAAATGAGTTGTTCTGGGTCAAATATGAAGGCAAACCCACTTTCCTTTCAGTATTTTGCTGCAATTGGCAGAAACAAGCATATTTGCTCATTCGGCCTGAAAATGCTTTTAAGCGCATAAAAACTTACACTCTTGATTTCTGGCTAAATAAAAGCTGTTGCAATGATATTTCCATGCTGAACTGAGTTGTTCTGGGTCAAATATGAAGGCAAACCCACTTTCCTTTCAGTATTTTGCTGCAATTGGCAGAAACAAACATATTTGCTCATTCGGCCTGAAAATGCTTTTAAGCGCATAAAAACTTACACTCTTGATTTCTGGCTAAATAAAAGCTGTTGCAATGATATTTCCATGCTGAACTGAGTTGTTCTGGGTCAAATATGAAGGCAAACCCACTTTCCTTTCAGTATTTTGCTGCAATTGGCAGAAACAAGCATATTTGCTCATTCGGCCTGAAAATGCTTTTAAGCGCATAAAAACTTACACTCTTGATTTCTGGCTAAATAAAAGCTGTTGCAATGATATTTCCATGCTGAACTGAGTTGTTCTGGGTCAAATATGAAGGCAAACCCACTTTCCTTTCAGTATTTTGCTGCAATTGGCAGAAACAAGCATATTTGCTCATTCGGCCTGAAAATGCTTTTAAGCGCATAAAAACTTACACTCTTGATTTCTGGCTAAATAAAAGCTGTTGCAATGATATTTCCATGCTGAACTGAGTTGTTTTGGGTCAAATATGAAGGCAAACCCAATTTCCTTTCAGTATTTTGCTGCAATTGGCAGAAACAAGCATATTTGCTCATTCGGCCTGAAAATGCTTTTAAGCGCATAAAAACTTACACCCTTGATTTCTGGATAAATAAAAGCTGTTGCAATGATATTTCCATGCTGAACTGAGTTGTTCTGGGTCAAATATGAAGGCAAACCCACTTTCCTTTCAGAATTTTGCTGCAATTGGAAGATATCAGCTCATTCGGCCTGAAAATGCTTTTAAGCGCATAAAAACTTACACTCTTGATTTCTTGCTAAAAAAAAGCTGTTGCAATGATATTTCCATGCTGAACTGAGTTGTTCTGGGTCAAATATGAAGGCAAACCCACTTTCCTTTCAGTATTTTGCTGCAATTGGAAGATATCAGCTCATTTGGCCTGAAAATGCTTTTAAGCGCATAAAAACTTACACTCTTGATTTCTGGCTAAATAAAAGCTGTTGCAATGATATTTCCATGCTGAACTGAGTTGGTCTGGGTCAAATATGAAGGCAAACCCACTTTCCTTTCAGTATTTTGCTGCATTTGGTAGAAATCAGCTCATTCGGCCTGAAAATGCTTTTAAGCGCATAAAAACTTACACTCTTGATTTCTGGCTAAATAAAAGCTGTTGCAATGATATTTCCATGCTGAACTGAGTTGTTCTGGGTCAAATATGAAGGCAAACCCAATTTCCTTTCAGTATTTTGCTGCAATTGGCAGAAACAAGCATATTTGCTCATTTGGCCTGAAAATACTTTTAAGCGCATAAAAACTTACACTCTTGATTTCTGGCTAAATAAAAGCTGTTGCAATGATATTTCCATGCTGAACTGAGTTGTTCTGGGTCAAATATGAAGGCAAACCCACTTTCCTTTCAGTATTTTGCTGCAATTGGCAGAAACAAGCATATTTGCTCATTCGGCCTGAAAATGCTTTTAAGCGCATAAAAACTTACACTCTTGATTTCTGGCTAAATAAAAGCTGTTGCAATGATATTTCCATGCTGAACTGAGTTGTTCTGGGTCAAATATGAAGGCAAACCCACTTTCCTTTCAGTATTTTGCTGCAATTGGAAGATATCAGCTCATTTGGCCTGAAAATGCTTTTAAGCGCATAAAAACTTACACTCTTGATTTCTGGCTAAATAAAAGCTGTTGCAATGATATTTCCATGCTGAACTGAGTTGTTCTGGGTCAAATATGAAGGCAAACCCACTTTCCTTTCAGTATTTTGCTGCAATTCGCAGAAACAAGCATATTTGCTCATTCGGCCTGAAAATGCTTTTAAGCGCATAAAAACTTACACTCTTGATTTCTGGCTAAATAAAAGCTGTTGCAATGATATTTCCATGCTGAAATGAGTTGTTCTGGGTCAAATATGAAGGCAAACCCACTTTCCTTTCAGTATTTTGCTGCAATTGGCAGAAACAAGCATATTTGCTCATTCGGCCTGAAAATGCTTTTAAGCGCATAAAAACTTACACTCTTGATTTCTGGCTAAATAAAAGCTGTTGCAATGATATTTCCATGCTGAACTGAGTTGTTCTGGGTCAAATATGAAGGCAAACCCACTTTCCTTTCAGTATTTTGCTGCAATTGGCAGAAACAAGCATATTTGCTCATTCGGCCTGAAAATGCTTTTAAGCGCATAAAAACTTACACTCTTGATTTCTGGCTAAATAAAAGCTGTTGCAATGATATTTCCATGCTGAAATGAGTTGTTCTGGGTCAAATATGAAGGCAAACCCACTTTCCTTTCAGTATTTTGCTGCAATTGGCAGAAACAAGCATATTTGCTCATTCGGCCTGAAAATGCTTTTAAGCGCATAAAAACTTACACTCTTGATTTCTGGCTAAATAAAAGCTGTTGCAATGATATTTCCATCCTGAACTGAGTTGTTCTGGGTCAAATATGAAGGCAAACCCACTTTCCTTTCAGTATTTTGCTGCAATTGGCAGAAACAAGCATATTTGCTCATTCGGTCTGAAAATGCTTTTAAGCGCATAAAAACTTACACTCTTGATTTCTGGCTAAATAAAAGCTGTTGCAATGATATTTTCATGCTGAACTGAGTTGTTCTGGGTCAAATATGAAGGCAAACCCACTTTCCTTTCAGTATTTTGCTGCAATTGGCAGAAACAAGCATATTTGCTCATTCGGGCTGAAAATGCTTTTAAACGCATAAAAACGTACACTCTTGATTTCTGGCTAAATAAAAGCTGTTGCAATGATATTTCCATGCTGAACTGAGTTGTTCTGGGTCAAATATGAAGGCAAACCCACTTTCCTTTCAGTATTTTGCTGCAATTGGCAGAAACAAACATATTTGCTCATTCGGCCTGAAAATGCTTTTAAGCGCATAAAAACTTACACTCTTGATTTCTGGCTAAATAAAAGCTGTTGCAATGATATTTCCATGCTGAACTGAGTTGTTCTGGGTCAAATATGAAGGCAAACCCACTTTCCTTTCAGTATTTTGCTGCAATTGGCAGAAACAAGCATATTTGCTCATTCGGCCTGAAAATGCTTTTAAGCGCATAAAAACTTACACTCTTGATTTCTGGCTAAATAAAAGCTGTTGCAATGATATTTCCATGCTGAAATGAGTTGTTCTGGGTCAAATATGAAGGCAAACACACTTTCCTTTCAGTATTTTGCTGAAATTGGCAGAAACAAGCATATTTGCTCATTTGGCCTGAAAATGCTTTTAAGCGCATAAAAACTTACACTCTTGATTTCTGGCTAAATAAAAGCTGTTGCAATGATATTTCCATGCTGAAATGAGTTGTTCTGGGTCAAATATGAAGGCAAACCCACTTTCCTTTCAGTATTTTGCTGCAATTGGAAGATATCAGCTCATTTGGCCTGAAAATGCTTTTAAGCGCATAAAAACTTACACTCTTGATTTCTGGCTAAATAAAAGCTGTTGCAATGATATTTCCATGCTGAACTGAGTTGTTCTGGGTCAAATATGAAGGCAAACCCACTTTCTTTTCAGTATTTTGCTGCAATTGGCAGAAACAAGCATATTTGCTCATTCGGCCTGAAAATGCTTTTAAACGCATAAAAACTTACACTCTTGATTTCTGGCTAAATAAAAGCTGTTGCAATGATATTTCCATGCTGAACTGAGTTGTTCTGGGTCAAATATGAAAGAAAACCCACTTTCCTTTCAGTATTTTGCTGCAATTGGAAGATATCAGCTCATTTGGCCTGAAAATGCTTTTAAGCGCATAAAAACTTACACTCTTGATTTCTGGCTAAATAAAAGCTGTTGCAATGATATTTCCATGCTGAACTGAGTTGTTCTGGGTCAAATATGAAGGCAAACCCACTTTCCTTTAAGTATTTTGCTGCAATTGGCAGAAACAAGCATATTTGCTCATTCGGCCTGAAAATGCTTTTAAGCGCATAAAAACTTACACTCTTGATTTCTGGCTAAATAAAAGCTGTTGCAATGATATTTCCATGCTGAACTGAGTTGTTCTGGGTCAAATATGAAGGCAAACCCACTTTCCTTTCAGTATTTTGCTGCAATTGGCAGAAACAAGCATATTTGCTCATTCGGCCTGAAAATGCTTTTAAACGCATAAAAACTTACACTCTTGATTTCTGGCTAAATAAAAGCTGTTGCAATGATATTTCCATGCTGAAATGAGTTGTTCTGGGTCAAATACGAAGGCAAACCCACTTTCCTTTCAGTATTTTGCTGCAATTGGCAGAAACAAGCATATTTGCTCATTCGGCCTGAAAATGCTTTTAAACGCATAAAAACTTACACTCTTGATTTCTGGCTAAATAAAAGCTGTTGCAATGATATTTCCATGCTGAAATGAGTTGTTCTGGGTCAAATACGAAGGCAAACCCACTTTCCTTTCAGTATTTTGCTGCAATTGGCAGAAACAAGCATATTTGCTCATTCGGCCTGAAAATGCTTTTAAACGCATAAAAACTTACACTCTTGATTTCTGGCTAAATAAAAGCTGTTGCAATGATATTTCCATGCTGAAATGAGTTGTTCTGGGTCAAATATGAAGGTAAACCCACTTTCCTTTCAGAATTTTGCTGCAATTGGCAGAAACAAGCATATTTGCTCATTCGGCCTGAAAATGCTTTTAAGCGCATAAAAACTTACACTCTTGATTTCTGGCTAAATAAAAGCTGTTGCAATGATATTTCCATGCTGAACTGAGTTGTTCTGGGTCAAATATGAAGGCAAACCCACTTTCCTTTCAGTATTTTGCTGCAATTGGCAGAAACAAGCATATTTGCTCATTCGGCCTGAAAATGCTTTTAAGCGCATAAAAACTTACACTCTTGATTTCTGGCTAAATAAAAGCTGTTGCAATGATATTTCCATGCTGAACTGAGTTGTTGTGGGTCAAATATGAAGGCAAACCCACTTTCCTTTCAGTATTTTGCTGCAATTGGCAGAAACAAGCATATTTGCTCATTCGGCCTGAAAATGCTTTTAAGCGCATAAAAACTTACACTCTTGATTTCTGGCTAAATAAAAGCTGTTGCAATGATATTTCCATGCTGAACTGAGTTGTTCTGGGTCAAATATGAAGGCAAACCCACTTTCCTTTCAGTATTTTGCTGCAATTGGCAGAAACAAGCATATTTGCTCATTCGGCCTGAAAATGCTTTTAAGCGCATAAAAACTTACACTCTTGATTTCTGGCTAAATAAAAGCTGTTGCAATGATATTTCCATGCTGAAATGAGTTGTTCTGGGTCAAATATGAAGGCAAACCCACTTTCCTTTCAGTATTTTGCTGCAATTGGAAGATATCAGCTCATTTGGCCTGAAAATGCTTTTAAGCGCATAAAAACTTACACTCTTGATTTCTGGCTAAATAAAAGCTGTTGCAATGATATTTCCATGCTGAACTGAGTTGTTCTGGGTCAAATATGAAGGCAAACCCACTTTCCTTTCAGTATTTTGCTGCAATTGGCAGAAACAAGCATATTTGCTCATTCGGCCTGAAAATGCTTTTAAGCGCATAAAAACTTACACTCTTGATTTCTGGCTAAATAAAAGCTGTTGCAATGATATTTCCATGCTGAACTGAGTTGTTCTGGGTCAAATATGAAGGCAAACCCACTTTCCTTTCAGTATTTTGCTGCAATTGGCAGAAACAAGCATATTTGCTCATTCGGCCTGAAAATGCTTTTAAGCGCATAAAAACTTACACTCTTGATTTCTGGCTAAATAAAAGCTGTTGCAATGATATTTCCATGCTGAACTGAGTTGTTCTGGGTCAAATATGAAGGCAAACCCACTGTCCTTTCAGTATTTTGCTGCAATTGGAAGATATCAGCTCATTTGGCCTGAAAATGCTTTTAAGCGCATAAAAACTTACACTCTTGATTTCTGGCTAAATAAAAGCTGTTGCAATGATATTTCCATGCTGAACTGAGTTGTTCTGGGTCAAATATGAAGGCAAACCCACTTTCCTTTCAGTATTTTGCTGCAATTGGCAGAAACAAGCATATTTGCTCATTCGGCTTGAAAATGCTTTTAAGCGCATAAAAACTTACACCCTTGATTTCTGGATAAATAAAAGCTGTTGCAATGATATTTCCATGCTGAACTGAGTTGTTCTGCGTCAAATATGAAGGCAAACCCACTTTCCTTTCAGTATTTTGCTGCAATTGGAAGATATCAGCTCATTTGGCCTGAAAATGCTTTTAAGCGCATAAAAACTTACACTCTTGATTTCTGGCTAAATAAAAGCTGTTGCAATGATATTTCCATGCTGAACTGAGTTGTTCTGGGTCAAATATGAAGGCAAACCCACTTTCCTTTCAGTATTTTGCTGCAATTGGCAGAAACAAGCATATTTGCTCATTCGGCCTGAAAATGCTTTTAAGCGCATAAAAACTTACACTCTTGATTTCTGGCTAAATAAAAGCTGTTGCAATGATATTTCCATGCTGAACTGAGTTGTTCTGGGTCAAATATGAAGGCAAACCCACTTTCCTTTCAGTATTTTGCTGCAATTGGCAGAAACAAGCATATTTGCTCATTCGGCCTGAAAATGCTTTTAAGCGCATAAAAACTTACACTCTTGATTTCTGGCTAAATAAAAGCTGTTGCAATGATATTTCCATGCTGAACTGAGTTGTTTTGGGTCAAATATGAAGGCAAACCCAATTTCCTTTCAGTATTTTGCTGCAATTGGCAGAAACAAGCATATTTGCTCATTCGGCCTGAAAATGCTTTTAAGCGCATAAAAACTTACACCCTTGATTTCTGGATAAATAAAAGCTGTTGCAATGATATTTCCATGCTGAACTGAGTTGTTCTGGGTCAAATATGAAGGCAAACCCACTTTCCTTTCAGAATTTTGCTGCAATTGGAAGATATCAGCTCATTCGGCCTGAAAATGCTTTTAAGCGCATAAAAACTTACACTCTTGATTTCTTGCTAAAAAAAAGCTGTTGCAATGATATTTCCATGCTGAACTGAGTTGTTCTGGGTCAAATATGAAGGCAAACCCACTTTCCTTTCAGTATTTTGCTGCAATTGGAAGATATCAGCTCATTTGGCCTGAAAATGCTTTTAAGCGCATAAAAACTTACACTCTTGATTTCTGGCTAAATAAAAGCTGTTGCAATGATATTTCCATGCTGAACTGAGTTGGTCTGGGTCAAATATGAAGGCAAACCCACTTTCCTTTCAGTATTTTGCTGCATTTGGTAGAAATCAGCTCATTCGGCCTGAAAATGCTTTTAAGCGCATAAAAACTTACACTCTTGATTTCTGGCTAAATAAAAGCTGTTGCAATGATATTTCCATGCTGAACTGAGTTGTTCTGGGTCAAATATGAAGGCAAACCCAATTTCCTTTCAGTATTTTGCTGCAATTGGCAGAAACAAGCATATTTGCTCATTTGGCCTGAAAATGCTTTTAAGCGCATAAAAACTTACACTCTTGATTTCTGGCTAAATAAAAGCTGTTGCAATGATATTTCCATGCTGAACTGAGTTGTTCTGGGTCAAATATGAAGGCAAACCCACTTTCCTTTCAGAATTTTGCTGCAATTGGCAGAAACAAGCATATTTGCTCATTCGGCCTGAAAATGCTTTTAAGCGCATAAAAACTTACACTCTTGATTTCTGGCTAAATAAAAGCTGTTGCAATGATATTTCCATGCTGAACTGAGTTGTTCTGGGTCAAATATGAAGGCAAACCCACTTTCCTTTCAGTATTTTGCTGCAATTGGAAGATATCAGCTCATTTGGCCTGAAAATGCTTTTAAGCGCATAAAAACTTACACTCTTGATTTCTGGCTAAATAAAAGCTGTTGCAATGATATTTCCATGCTGAACTGAGTTGTTCTGGGTCAAATATGAAGGCAAACCCACTTTCCTTTCAGTATTTTGCTGCAATTCGCAGAAACAAGCATATTTGCTCATTCGGCCTGAAAATGCTTTTAAGCGCATAAAAACTTACACTCTTGATTTCTGGCTAAATAAAAGCTGTTGCAATGATATTTCCATGCTGAAATGAGTTGTTCTGGGTCAAATATGAAGGCAAACCCACTTTCCTTTCAGTATTTTGCTGCAATTGGCAGAAACAAGCATATTTGCTCATTCGGCCTGAAAATGCTTTTAAACGCATAAAAACTTACACTCTTGATTTCTGGCTAAATAAAAGCTGTTGCAATGATATTTCCATGCTGAAATGAGTTGTTCTGGGTCAAATATGAAGGCAAACCCACTTTCCTTTCAGTATATTGCTGCAATTGGAAGATATCAGCTCATTTGGCCTGAAAATGCTTTTAAGCGCATAAAAACTTACACTCTTGATTTCTGGCTAAATAAAAGCTGTTGCAATGATATTACCATGCTGAAATGAGTTGTTCTGGGTCAAAAATGAAGGCAAACCCACTTTCCTTTCAGTATTTTGCTGCAATTGGCAGAAACAAGCATATTTGCTCATTCGGCCTGAAAATGCTTTTAAGCGCATAAAAACTTACACTCTTGATTTCTGGCTAAATAAAAGCTGTTGCAATGATATTTCCATGCTGAACTGAGTTGTTCTGGGTCAAATATGAAAGAAAACCCACTTTCCTTTCAGTATTTTGCTGCAATTGGCAGAAACAAGCATATTTGCTCATTCGGCCTGAAAATGCTTTTAAGCGCATAAAAACTTACACTCTTGATTTCTGGCTAAATAAAAGCTGTTGCAATGATATTTCCATGCTGAACTGAGTTGTTCTGGGTCAAATATGAAGGCAAACCCACTTTCCTTTCAGTATTTTGCTGCAATTGGCAGAAACAAGCATATTTGCTCATTCGGCCTGAAAATGCTTTTAAGCGCATAAAAACTTACACTCTTGATTTCTGGCTAAATAAAAGCTGTTGCAATGATATTTCCATGCTGAACTGAGTTGTTCTGGGTCAAATATGAAGGCAAACCCACTTTCCTTTCAGTATTTTGCTGCAATTGGCAGAAACAAGCATATTTGCTCATTCGGCCTGAAAATGCTTTTAAGCGCATAAAAACTTACACTCTTGATTTGTGGCTAAATAAAAGCTGTTGCAATGATATTTCCATGCTGAACTGAGTTGTTCTGGGTCAAATATGAAGGCAAACCCACTTTCCTTTCAGTATTTTGCTGCAATTGGCAGAAACAAGCATATTTGCTCATTCGGCCTGAAAATGCTTTTAAGCGCATAAAAACTTACACTCTTGATTTCTGGCTAAATAAAAGCTGTTGCAATGATATTTCCATGCTGAACTGAGTTGTTCTGGGTCAAATATGAAGGCAAACCCACTTTCCTTTCAGTATTTTGCTGCAATTGGCAGAAACAAGCATATTTGCTCATTCGGCCTGAAAATGCTTTTAAGCGCATAAAAACTTACACTCTTGATTTCTGGCTAAATAAAAGCTGTTGCAATGATATTTCCATGCTGAAATGAGTTGTTCTGGGTCAAATATGAAGGCAAACCCACTTTCCTTTCAGTATTTTGCTGCAATTGGCAGAAACAAGCATATTTGCTCATTCGGCCTGAAAATGCTTTTAAGCGCATAAAAACTTACACTCTTGATTTCTGGCTAAATAAAAGCTGTTGCAATGATATTTCCATGCTGAACTGAGTTGTTCTGGGTCAAATATGAAGGCAAACCCACTTTCCTTTCAGTATTTTGCTGCAATTGGCAGAAACAAGCATATTTGCTCATTCGGTCTGAAAATGCTTTTAAGCGCATAAAAACTTACACTCTTGATTTCTGGCTAAATAAAAGCTGTTGCAATGATATTTTCATGCTGAACTGAGTTGTTCTGGGTCAAATATGAAGGCAAACCCACTTTCCTTTCAGTATTTTGCTGCAATTGGCAGAAACAAGCATATTTGCTCATTCGGGCTGAAAATGCTTTTAAACGCATAAAAACTTACACTCTTGATTTCTGGCTAAATAAAAGCTGTTGCAATGATATTTCCATGCTGAACTGAGTTGTTCTGGGTCAAATATGAAGGCAAACCCACTTTCCTTTCAGTATTTTGCTGCAATTGGCAGAAACAAACATATTTGCTCATTCGGCCTGAAAATGCTTTTAAGCGCATAAAAACTTACACTCTTGATTTCTGGCTAAATAAAAGCTGTTGCAATGATATTTCCATGCTGAACTGAGTTGTTCTGGGTCAAATATGAAGGCAAACCCACTTTCCTTTCAGTATTTTGCTGCAATTGGCAGAAACAAGCATATTTGCTCATTCGGCCTGAAAATGCTTTTAAGCGCATAAAAACTTACACTCTTGATTTCTGGCTAAATAAAAGCTGTTGCAATGATATTTCCATGCTGAAATGAGTTGTTCTGGGTCAAATATGAAGGCAAACACACTTTCCTTTCAGTATTTTGCTGAAATTGGCAGAAACAAGCATATTTGCTCATTCGGCCTGAAAATGCTTTTAAACGCATAAAAACTTACACTCTTGATTTCTGGCTAAATAAAAGCTGTTGCAATGATATTTCCATGCTGAAATGAGTTGTTCTGGGTCAAATATGAAGGCAAACCCACTTTCCTTTCAGTATTTTGCTGCAATTGGAAGATATCAGCTCATTTGGCCTGAAAATGCTTTTAAGCGCATAAAAACTTACACTCTTGATTTCTGGCTAAATAAAAGCTGTTGCAATGATATTTCCATGCTGAACTGAGTTGTTCTGGGTCAAATATGAAGGCAAACCCACTTTCTTTTCAGTATTTTGCTGCAATTGGCAGAAACAAGCATATTTGCTCATTCGGCCTGAAAATGCTTTTAAACGCATAAAAACTTACACTCTTGATTTCTGGCTAAATAAAAGCTGTTGCAATGATATTTCCATGCTGAACTGAGTTGTTCTGGGTCAAATATGAAAGAAAACCCACTTTCCTTTCAGTATTTTGCTGCAATTGGAAGATATCAGCTCATTTGGCCTGAAAATGCTTTTAAGCGCATAAAAACTTACACTCTTGATTTCTGGCTAAATAAAAGCTGTTGCAATGATATTTCCATGCTGAACTGAGTTGTTCTGGGTCAAATATGAAGGCAAACCCACTTTCCTTTAAGTATTTTGCTGCAATTGGCAGAAACAAGCATATTTGCTCATTCGGCCTGAAAATGCTTTTAAGCGCATAAAAACTTACACTCTTGATTTCTGGCTAAATAAAAGCTGTTGCAATGATATTTCCATGCTGAACTGAGTTGTTCTGGGTCAAATATGAAGGCAAACCCACTTTCCTTTCAGTATTTTGCTGCAATTGGCAGAAACAAGCATATTTGCTCATTCGGCCTGAAAATGCTTTTAAACGCATAAAAACTTACACTCTTGATTTCTGGCTAAATAAAAGCTGTTGCAATGATATTTCCATGCTGAAATGAGTTGTTCTGGGTCAAATACGAAGGCAAACCCACTTTCCTTTCAGTATTTTGCTGCAATTGGCAGAAACAAGCATATTTGCTCATTCGGCCTGAAAATGCTTTTAAACGCATAAAAACTTACACTCTTGATTTCTGGCTAAATAAAAGCTGTTGCAATGATATTTCCATGCTGAAATGAGTTGTTCTGGGTCAAATACGAAGGCAAACCCACTTTCCTTTCAGTATTTTGCTGCAATTGGCAGAAACAAGCATATTTGCTCATTCGGCCTGAAAATGCTTTTAAACGCATAAAAACTTACACTCTTGATTTCTGGCTAAATAAAAGCTGTTGCAATGATATTTCCATGCTGAAATGAGTTGTTCTGGGTCAAATATGAAGGTAAACCCACTTTCCTTTCAGAATTTTGCTGCAATTGGCAGAAACAAGCATATTTGCTCATTCGGCCTGAAAATGCTTTTAAGCGCATAAAAACTTACACTCTTGATTTCTGGCTAAATAAAAGCTGTTGCAATGATATTTCCATGCTGAACTCAGTTGTTCTGGGTCAAATATGAAGGCAAACCCACTTTCCTTTCAGTATTTTGCTGCAATTGGCAGAAACAAGCATATTTGCTCATTCGGCCTGAAAATGCTTTTAAGCGCATAAAAACTTACACTCTTGATTTCTGGCTAAATAAAAGCTGTTGCAATGATATTTCCATGCTGAACTGAGTTGTTGTGGGTCAAATATGAAGGCAAACCCACTTTCCTTTCAGTATTTTGCTGCAATTGGCAGAAACAAGCATATTTGCTCATTCGGCCTGAAAATGCTTTTAAGCGCATAAAAACTTACACTCTTGATTTCTGGCTAAATAAAAGCTGTTGCAATGATATTTCCATGCTGAACTGAGTTGTTCTGGGTCAAATATGAAGGCAAACCCACTTTCCTTTCAGTATTTTGCTGCAATTGGCAGAAACAAGCATATTTGCTCATTCGGCCTGAAAATGCTTTTAAGCGCATAAAAACTTACACTCTTGATTTCTGGCTAAATAAAAGCTGTTGCAATGATATTTCCATGCTGAAATGAGTTGTTCTGGGTCAAATATGAAGGCAAACCCACTTTCCTTTCAGTATTTTGCTGCAATTGGAAGATATCAGCTCATTTGCCCTGAAAATGCTTTTAAGCGCATAAAAACTTACACTCTTGATTTCTGGCTAAATAAAAGCTGTTGCAATGATATTTCCATGCTGAACTGAGTTGTTCTGGGTCAAATATGAAGGCAAACCCACTTTCCTTTCAGTATTTTGCTGCAATTGGCAGAAACAAGCATATTTGCTCATTCGGCCTGAAAATGCTTTTAAGCGCATAAAAACTTACACTCTTGATTTCTGGCTAAATAAAAGCTGTTGCAATGATATTTCCATGCTGAACTGAGTTGTTCTGGGTCAAATATGAAGGCAAACCCACTTTCCTTTCAGTATTTTGCTGCAATTGGCAGAAACAAGCATATTTGCTCATTCGGCCTGAAAATGCTTTTAAGCGCATAAAAACTTACACTCTTGATTTCTGGCTAAATAAAAGCTGTTGCAATGATATTTCCATGCTGAACTGAGTTGTTTTGGGTCAAATATGAAGGCAAACCCAATTCCCCTTCAGTATTTTGCTGCAATTGGCAGAAACAAGCATATTTGCTCATTCGGCCTGAAAATGCTTTTAAGCGCATAAAAACTTACACCCTTGATTTCTGGATAAATAAAAGCTGTTGCAATGATATTTCCATGCTGAACTGAGTTGTTCTGGGTCAAATATGAAGGCAAACCCACTTTCCTTTCAGAATTTTGCTGCAATTGGAAGATATCAGCTCATTCGGCCTGAAAATGCTTTTAAGCGCATAAAAACTTACACTCTTGATTTCTTGCTAAAAAAAAGCTGTTGCAATGATATTTCCATGCTGAACTGAGTTGTTCTGGGTCAAATATGAAGGCAAACCCACTTTCCTTTCAGTATTTTGCTGCAATTGGAAGATATCAGCTCATTTGGCCTGAAAATGCTTTTAAGCGCATAAAAACTTACACTCTTGATTTCTGGCTAAATAAAAGCTGTTGCAATGATATTTCCATGCTGAACTGAGTTGGTCTGGGTCAAATATGAAGGCAAACCCACTTTCCTTTCAGTATTTTGCTGCATTTGGTAGAAATCAGCTCATTCGGCCTGAAAATGCTTTTAAGCGCATAAAAACTTACACTCTTGATTTCTGGCTAAATAAAAGCTGTTGCAATGATATTTCCATGCTGAACTGAGTTGTTCTGGGTCAAATATGAAGGCAAACCCAATTTCCTTTCAGTATTTTGCTGCAATTGGCAGAAACAAGCATATTTGCTCATTTGGCCTGAAAATGCTTTTAAGCGCATAAAAACTTACACTCTTGATTTCTGGCTAAATAAAAGCTGTTGCAATGATATTTCCATGCTGAACTGAGTTGTTCTGGGTCAAATATGAAGGCAAACCCACTTTCCTTTCAGTATTTTGCTGCAATTGGCAGAAACAAGCATATTTGCTCATTCGGCCTGAAAATGCTTTTAAGCGCATAAAAACTTACACTCTTGATTTCTGGCTAAATAAAAGCTGTTGCAATGATATTTCCATGCTGAACTGAGTTGTTCTGGGTCAAATATGAAGGCAAACCCACTTTCCTTTCAGTATTTTGCTGCAATTGGAAGATATCAGCTCATTTGGCCTGAAAATGCTTTTAAGCGCATAAAAACTTACACTCTTGATTTCTGGCTAAATAAAAGCTGTTGCAATGATATTTCCATGCTGAACTGAGTTGTTCTGGGTCAAATATGAAGGCAAACCCACTTTCCTTTCAGTATTTTGCTGCAATTCGCAGAAACAAGCATATTTGCTCATTCGGCCTGAAAATGCTTTTAAGCGCATAAAAACTTACACTCTTGATTTCTGGCTAAATAAAAGCTGTTGCAATGATATTTCCATGCTGAAATGAGTTGTTCTGGGTCAAATATGAAGGCAAACCCACTTTCCTTTCAGTATTTTGCTGCAATTGGCAGAAACAAGCATATTTGCTCATTCGGCCTGAAAATGCTTTTAAACGCATAAAAACTTACACTCTTGATTTCTGGCTAAATAAAAGCTGTTGCAATGATATTTCCATGCTGAAATGAGTTGTTCTGGGTCAAATATGAAGGCAAACCCACTTTCCTTTCAGTATATTGCTGCAATTGGAAGATATCAGCTCATTTGGCCTGAAAATGCTTTTAAGCGCATAAAAACTTACACTCTTGATTTCTGGCTAAATAAAAGCTGTTGCAATGATATTACCATGCTGAACTGAGTTGTTCTGGGTCAAATATGAAGGCAAACCCACTTTCCTTTCAGTATTTTGCTGCAATTGGCAGAAACAAGCATATTTGCTCATTCGGCCTGAAAATGCTTTTAAGCGCATAAAAACTTACACTCTTGATTTCTGGCTAAATAAAAGCTGTTGCAATGATATTTCCATGCTGAAATGAGTTGTTCTGGGTCAAATATGAAGGCAAACCCACTTTCCTTTCAGTATTTTGCTGCAATTGGCAGAAACAAGCATATTTGCTCATTCGGCCTGAAAATGCTTTTAAGCGCATAAAAACTTACACTCTTGATTTCTGGCTAAATAAAAGCTGTTGCAATGATATTTCCATGCTGAACTGAGTTGTTCTGGGTCAAATATGAAGGCAAACCCACTTTCCTTTCAGTATTTTGCTGCAATTGGCAGAAACAAGCATATTTGCTCATTCGGTCTGAAAATGCTTTTAAGCGCATAAAAACTTACACTCTTGATTTCTGGCTAAATAAAAGCTGTTGCAATGATATTTTCATGCTGAACTGAGTTGTTCTGGGTCAAATATGAAGGCAAACCCACTTTCCTTTCAGTATTTTGCTGCAATTGGCAGAAACAAGCATATTTGCTCATTCGGGCTGAAAATGCTTTTAAACGCATAAAAACTTACACTCTTGATTTCTGGCTAAATAAAAGCTGTTGCAATGATATTTCCATGCTGAACTGAGTTGTTCTGTGTCAAATATGAAGGCAAACCCACTTTCCTTTCAGTATTTTGCTGCAATTGGCAGAAACAAGCATATTTGCTCATTCGGCCTGAAAATGCTTTTAAGCGCATAAAAACTTACACTCTTGATTTCTGGCTAAATAAAAGCTGTTGCAATGATATTTCCATGCTGAAATGAGTTGTTCTGGGTCAAATATGAAGGCAAACACACTTTCCTTTCAGTATTTTGCTGAAATTGGCAGAAACAAGCATATTTGCTCATTCGGCCTGAAAATGCTTTTAAACGCATAAAAACTTACACTCTTGATTTCTGGCTAAATAAAAGCTGTTGCAATGATATTTCCATGCTGAAATGAGTTGTTCTGGGTCAAATATGAAGGCAAACCCACTTTCCTTTCAGTATTTTGCTGCAATTGGAAGATATCAGCTCATTTGGCCTGAAAATGCTTTTAAGCGCATAAAAACTTACACTCTTGATTTCTGGCTAAATAAAAGCTGTTGCAATGATATTTCCATGCTGAACTGAGTTGTTCTGGGTCAAATATGAAGGCAAACCCACTTTCTTTTCAGTATTTTGCTACAATTGGCATAAACAAGCATATTTGCTCATTCGGCCTGAAAATGCTTTTAAACGCATAAAAACTTACACTCTTGATTTCTGGCTAAATAAAAGCTGTTGCAATGATATTTCCATGCTGAACTGAGTTGTTCTGGGTCAAATATGAAAGAAAACCCACTTTCCTTTCAGTATTTTGCTGCAATTGGAAGATATCAGCTCATTTGGCCTGAAAATGCTTTTAAGCGCATAAAAACTTACACTCTTGATTTCTGGCTAAATAAAAGCTGTTGCAATGATATTTCCATGCTGAACTGAGTTGTTCTGGGTCAAATATGAAGGCAAACCCACTTTCCTTTAAGTATTTTGCTGCAATTGGCAGAAACAAGCATATTTGCTCATTCGGCCTGAAAATGCTTTTAAGCGCATAAAAACTTACACTCTTGATTTCTGGCTAAATAAAAGCTGTTGCAATGATATTTCCATGCTGAACTGAGTTGTTCTGGGTCAAATATGAAGGCAAACCCACTTTCCTTTCAGTATTTTGCTGCAATTGGCAGAAACAAGCATATTTGCTCATTCGGCCTGAAAATGCTTTTAAACGCATAAAAACTTACACTCTTGATTTCTGGCTAAATAAAAGCTGTTGCAATGATATTTCCATGCTGAAATGAGTTGTTCTGGGTCAAATACGAAGGCAAACCCACTTTCCTTTCAGTATTTTGCTGCAATTGGCAGAAACAAGCATATTTGCTCATTCGGCCTGAAAATGCTTTTAAACGCATAAAAACTTACACTCTTGATTTCTGGCTAAATAAAAGCTGTTGCAATGATATTTCCATGCTGAAATGAGTTGTTCTGGGTCAAATACGAAGGCAAACCCACTTTCCTTTCAGTATTTTGCTGCAATTGGCAGAAACAAGCATATTTGCTCATTCGGCCTGAAAATGCTTTTAAACGCATAAAAACTTACACTCTTGATTTCTGGCTAAATAAAAGCTGTTGCAATGATATTTCCATGCTGAAATGAGTTGTTCTGGGTCAAATATGAAGGTAAACCCACTTTCCTTTCAGAATTTTGCTGCAATTGGCAGAAACAAGCATATTTGCTCATTCGGCCTGAAAATGCTTTTAAGCGCATAAAAACTTACACTCTTGATTTCTGGCTAAATAAAAGCTGTTGCAATGATATTTCCATGCTGAACTGAGTTGTTCTGGGTCAAATATGAAGGCAAACCCACTTTCCTTTCAGTATTTTGCTGCAATTGGCAGAAACAAGCATATTTGCTCATTCGGCCTGAAAATGCTTTTAAGCGCATAAAAACTTACACTCTTGATTTCTGGCTAAATAAAAGCTGTTGCAATGATATTTCCATGCTGAACTGAGTTGTTGTGGGTCAAATATGAAGGCAAACCCACTTTCCTTTCAGTATTTTGCTGCAATTGGCAGAAACAAGCATATTTGCTCATTCGGCCTGAAAATGCTTTTAAGCGCATAAAAACTTACACTCTTGATTTCTGGCTAAATAAAAGCTGTTGCAATGATATTTCCATGCTGAACTGAGTTGTTCTGGGTCAAATATGAAGGCAAACCCACTTTCCTTTCAGTATTTTGCTGCAATTGGCAGAAACAAGCATATTTGCTCATTCGGCCTGAAAATGCTTTTAAGCGCATAAAAACTTACACTCTTGATTTCTGGCTAAATAAAAGCTGTTGCAATGATATTTCCATGCTGAAATGAGTTGTTCTGGGTCAAATATGAAGGCAAACCCACTTTCCTTTCAGTATTTTGCTGCAATTGGAAGATATCAGCTCATTTGCCCTGAAAATGCTTTTAAGCGCATAAAAACTTACACTCTTGATTTCTGGCTAAATAAAAGCTGTTGCAATGATATTTCCATGCTGAACTGAGTTGTTCTGGGTCAAATATGAAGGCAAACCCACTTTCTTTTCAGTATTTTGCTGCAATTGGCAGAAACAAGCATATTTGCTCATTCGGCCTGAAAATGCTTTTAAACGCATAAAAACTTACACTCTTGATTTCTGGCTAAATAAAAGCTGTTGCAATGATATTTCCATGCTGAACTGAGTTGTTCTGGGTCAAATATGAAAGAAAACCCACTTTCATTTCAGTATTTTGCTGCAATTGGAAGATATTAGCTCATTTGGCCTGAAAATGCTTTTAAGCGCATAAAAACTTACACTCTTGATTTCTGGCTAAATAAAAGCTGTTGCAATGATATTTCCATGCTGAACTGAGTTGTTCTGGGTCAAATATGAAGGCAAACCCACTTTCCTTTAAGTATTTTGCTGCAATTGGCAGAAACAAGCATATTTGCTCATTCGGCCTGAAAATGCTTTTAAGCGCATAAAAACTTACACTCTTGATTTCTGGCTAAATAAAAGCTGTTGCAATGATATTTCCATGCTGAACTGAGTTGTTCTGGGTCAAATATGAAGGCAAACCCACTTTCCTTTCAGTATTTTGCTGCAATTGGTAGAAACAAGCATATTTGCTCATTCGGCCTGAAAATGCTTTTAAGCGCATAAAAACTTACACTCTTGATTTCTGGCTAAATAAAAGCTGTTGCAATGATATTTCCATGCTGAACTGAGTTGTTCTGGGTCAAATATGAAGGCAAACCCACTTTCCTTTCAGTATTTTGCTGCAATTGGCAGAAACAAGCATATTTGCTCATTCGGCCTGAAAATGCTTTTAAGCGCATAAAAACTTACACTCTTGATTTCTGGCTAAATAAAAGCTGTTGCAATGATATTTCCATGCTGAAATGAGTTGTTCTGGGTCAAATATGAAGGCAAACACACTTTCCTTTCAGTATTTTGCTGAAATTGGCAGAAACAAGCATATTTGCTCATTCGGCCTGAAAATGCTTTTAAGCGCATAAAAACTTACACTCTTGATTTCTGGCTAAATAAAAGCTGTTGCAATGATATTTCCATGCTGAACTGAGTTGTTCTGGGTCAAATATGAAGGCAAACCCAATTTCCTTTCAGTATTTTGCTGCAATTGGCAGAAACAAGCATATTTGCTCATTCGGCCTGAAAATGCTTTTAAGCGCATAAAAACTTACACTCTTGATTTCTGGCTAAATAAAAGCTGTTGCAATGATATTTCCATGCTGAACTGAGTTGTTCTGGGTCAAATATGAAGGCAAACCCACTTTCCTTTCAGTATTTTGCTGCAATTGGCAGAAACAAACATATTTGCTCATGCGGCCTGAAAATGCTTTTAAGCGCATAAAAACTTACACTCTTGATTTCTGGCTAAATAAAAGCTGTTGCAATGATATTTCCATGCTGAACTGAGTTGTTCTGGGTCAAATATGAAGGCAAACCCACTTTCCTTTCAGTATTTTGCTGCAATTGGCAGAAACAAGCATATTTGCTCATTCGGCCTGAAAATGCTTTTAAGCGCATAAAAACTTACACTCTTGATTTCTGGCTAAATAAAAGCTGTTGCAATGATATTTCCATGCTGAAATGAGTTGTTCTGGGTCAAATATGAAGGCAAACACACTTTCCTTTCAGTATTTTGCTGAAATTGGCAGAAACAAGCATATTTGCTCATTCGGCCTGAAAATACTTTTAAACGCATAAAAACTTACACTCTTGATTTCTGGCTAAATAAAAGCTGTTGCAATGATATTTCCATGCTGAAATGAGTTGTTCTGGGTCAAATATGAAGGCAAACCCACTTTCCTTTCAGTATTTTGCTGCAATTGGAAGATATCAGCTCATTTGGCCTGAAAATGCTTTTAAGCGCATAAAAACTTACACTCTTGATTTCTGGCTAAATAAAAGCTGTTGCAATGATATTTCCATGCTGAACTGAGTTGTTCTGGGTCAAATATGAAGGCAAACCCACTTTCTTTTCAGTATTTTGCTGCAATTGGCAGAAACAAGCATATTTGCTCATTCGGCCTGAAAATGCTTTTAAACGCATAAAAACTTACACTCTCGATTTCTGGCTAAATAAAAGCTGTTGCAATGATATTTCCATGCTGAACTGAGTTGTTCTGGGTCAAATATGAAAGAAAACCCACTTTCCTTTCAGTATTTTGCTGCAATTGGAAGATATCAGCTCATTTGGCCTGAAAATGCTTTTAAGCGCATAAAAACTTACACTCTTGATTTCTGGCTAAATAAAAGCTGTTGCAATGATATTTCCATGCTGAACTGAGTTGTTCTGGGTCAAATATGAAGGCAAACCCACTTTCCTTTCAGTATTTTGCTGCAATTGGCAGAAACAAGCATATTTGCTCATTCGGCCTGAAAATGCTTTTAAGCGCATAAAAACTTACACTCTTGATTTCTGGCTAAATAAAAGCTGTTGCAATGATATTTCCATGCTGAACTGAGTTGTTCTGGGTCAAATATGAAGGCAAACCCACTTTCCTTTCAGTATTTTGCTGCAATTGGCAGAAACAAGCATATTTGCTCATTCGGCCTGAAAATGCTTTTAAACGCATAAAAACTTACACTCTTGATTTCTGGCTAAATAAAAGCTGTTGCAATGATATTTCCATGCTGAAATGAGTTGTTCTGGGTCAAATACGAAGGCAAACCCACTTTCCTTTCAGTATTTTGCTGCAATTGGCAGAAACAAGCATATTTGCTCATTCGGCCTGAAAATGCTTTTAAACGCATAAAAACTTACACTCTTGATTTCTGGCTAAATAAAAGCTGTTGCAATGATATTTCCATGCTGAAATGAGTTGTTCTGGGTCAAATACGAAGGCAAACCCACTTTCCTTTCAGTATTTTGCTGCAATTGGCAGAAACAAGCATATTTGCTCATTCGGCCTGAAAATGCTTTTAAACGCATAAAAACTTACACTCTTGATTTCTGGCTAAATAAAAGCTGTTGCAATGATATTTCCATGCTGAAATGAGTTGTTCTGGGTCAAATATGAAGGTAAACCCACTTTCCTTTCAGAATTTTGCTGCAATTGGCAGAAACAAGCATATTTGCTCATTCGGCCTGAAAATGCTTTTAAGCGCATAAAAACTTACACTCTTGATTTCTGGCTAAATAAAAGCTGTTGCAATGATATTTCCATGCTGAACTGAGTTGTTCTGGGTCAAATATGAAGGCAAACCCACTTTCCTTTCAGTATTTTGCTGCAATTGGCAGAAACAAGCATATTTGCTCATTCGGCCTGAAAATGCTTTTAAGCGCATAAAAACTTACACTCTTGATTTCTGGCTAAATAAAAGCTGTTGCAATGATATTTCCATGCTGAAATGAGTTGTTCTGGGTCAAATATGAAGGCAAACCCACTTTCCTTTCAGTATTTTGCTGCAATTGGCAGAAACAAGCATATTTGCTCATTCGGCCTGAAAATGCTTTTAAACGTATAAAAACTTACACTCTTGATTTCTGGCTAAATAAAAGCTGTTGCAATGATATTTCCATGCTGAAATGAGTTGTTCTGGGTCAAATATGAAGGCAAACCCACTTTCCTTTCAGTATTTTGCTGCAATTGGAAGATATCAGCTCATTTGGCCTGAAAATGCTTTTAAGCGCATAAAAACTTACACTCTTGATTTCTGGCTAAATAAAAGCTGTTGCAATGATATTTCCATGCTGAAGTGAGTTGTTCTGGGTCAAATATGAAGGCAAACCCACTTTCTTTTCAGTATTTTGCTGCAATTGGCAGAAACAAGCATATTTGCTCATTCGGCCTGAAAATGCTTTTAAACGCATAAAAACTTACACTCTTGATTTCTGGCTAAATAAAAGCTGTTGCAATGATATTTCCATGCTGAACTGAGTTGTTCTGGGTCAAATATGAAAGAAAACCCACTTTCCTTTCAGTATTTTGCTGCAATTGGAAGATATCAGCTCATTTGGCCTGAAAATGCTTTTAAGCGCATAAAAACTTACACTCTTGATTTCTGGCTAAATAAAAGCTGTTGCAATGATATTTCCATGCTGAACTGAGTTGTTGTGGGTCAAATATGAAGGCAAACCCACTTTCCTTTCAGTATTTTGCTGCAATTGGCAGAAACAAGCATATTTGCTCATTCGGCCTGAAAATGCTTTTAAGCGCATAAAAACTTACACTCTTGATTTCTGGCTAAATAAAAGCTGTTGCAATGATATTTCCATGCTGAACTGAGTTGTTCTGGGTCAAATATGAAGGCAAACCCACTTTCCTTTCAGTATTTTGCTGCAATTGGCAGAAACAAGCATATTTGCTCATTCGGCCTGAAAATGCTTTTAAGCGCATAAAAACTTACACTCTTGATTTCTGGCTAAATAAAAGCTGTTGCAATGATATTTCCATGCTGAAATGAGTTGTTCTGGGTCAAATATGAAGGCAAACCCACTTTCCTTTCAGTATTTTGCTGCAATTGGCAGAAACAAGCATATTTGCTCATTCGGCCTGAAAATGCTTTTAAACGTATAAAAACTTACACTCTTGATTTCTGGCTAAATAAAAGCTGTTGCAATGATTTTTCCATGCTGAAATGAGTTGTTCTGGGTCAAATATGAAGGCAAACCCACTTTCCTTTCAGTATTTTGCTGCAATTGGAAGATATCAGCTCATTTGGCCTGAAAATGCTTTTAAGCGCATAAAAACTTACACTCTTGATTTCTGGCTAAATAAAAGCTGTTGCAATGATATTTCCATGCTGAAGTGAGTTGTTCTGGGTCAAATATGAAGGCAAACCCACTTTCTTTTCAGTATTTTGCTGCAATTGGCAGAAACAAGCATATTTGCTCATTCGGCCTGAAAATGCTTTTAAACGCATAAAAACTTACACTCTTGATTTCTGGCTAAATAAAAGCTGTTGCAATGATATTTCCATGCTGAACTGAGTTGTTCTGGGTCAAATATGAAAGAAAACCCACTTTCCTTTCAGTATTTTGCTGCAATTGGAAGATATCAGCTCATTTGGCCTGAAAATGCTTTTAAGCGCATAAAAACTTACACTCTTGATTTCTGGCTAAATAAAAGCTGTTGCAATGATATTTCCATGCTGAACTGAGTTGTTGTGGGTCAAATATGAAGGCAAACCCACTTTCCTTTCAGTATTTTGCTGCAATTGGCAGAAACAAGCATATTTGCTCATTCGGCCTGAAAATGCTTTTAAGCGCATAAAAACTTACACTCTTGATTTCTGGCTAAATAAAAGCTGTTGCAATGATATTTCCATGCTGAACTGAGTTGTTCTGGGTCAAATATGAAGGCAAACCCACTTTCCTTTCAGTATTTTGCTGCAATTGGCAGAAACAAGCATATTTGCTCATTCGGCCTGAAAATGCTTTTAAGCGCATAAAAACTTACACTCTTGATTTCTGGCTAAATAAAAGCTGTTGCAATGATATTTCCATGCTGAAATGAGTTGTTCTGGGTCAAATATGAAGGCAAACCCACTTTCCTTTCAGTATTTTGCTGCAATTGGCAGAAACAAGCATATTTGCTCATTCGGCCTGAAAATGCTTTTAAACGCATAAAAACTTACACTCTTGATTTCTGGCTAAATAAAAGCTGTTGCAATGATATTTCCATGCTGAAATGAGTTGTTCTGGGTCAAATATGAAGGCAAACCCACTTTCCTTTCAGTATTTTGCTGCAATTGGAAGATATCAGCTCATTTGGCCTGAAAATGCTTTTAAGCGCATAAAAACTTACACTCTTGATTTCTGGCTAAATAAAAGCTGTTGCAATGATATTTCCATGCTGAAATGAGTTGTTCTGGGTCAAATATGAAGGCAAACCCACTTTCCTTTCAGTATTTTGCTGCAATTGGCAGAAACAAGCATATTTGCTCATTCGGCCTGAAAATGCTTTTAAGCGCATAAAAACTTACACTCTTGATTTCTGGCTAAATAAAAGCTGTTGCAATGATATTTCCATGCTGAACTGAGTTGTTCTGGGTCAAATATGAAGGCAAACCCACTTTCCTTTCAGTATTTTGCTGCAATTGGAAGATATCAGCTCATTTGGCCTGAAAATGCTTTTAAGCGCATAAAAACTTACACTCTTGATTTCTGGCTAAATAAAAGCTGTTGCAATGATATTTCCATGCTGAACTGAGTTGTTCTGGGTCAAATATGAAGGCAAACCCACTTTCCTTTCAGTATTTTGCTGCAATTGGCAGAAACAAGCATATTTGCTCATTCGGCCTGAAAATGCTTTTAAGCGCATAAAAACTTACACTCTTGATTTCTGGCTAAATAAAAGCTGTTGCAATGATATTTCCATGCTGAACTGAGTTGTTCTGGGTCAAATATGAAGGCAAACCCACTTTCCTTTCAGTATTTTGCTGCAATTGGCAGAAACAAGCATATTTGCTCATTCGGCCTGAAAATGCTTTTAAGCGCATAAAAACTTACACTCTTGATTTCTGGCTAAATAAAAGCTGTTGCAATGATATTTCCATGCTGAACTGAGTTGTTCTGGATCAAATATGAAGGCAAACCCACTGTCCTTTCAGTATTTTGCTGCAATTGGAAGATATCAGCTCATTTGGCCTGAAAATGCTTTTAAGCGCATAAAAACTTACACTCTTGATTTCTGGCTAAATAAATGCTGTTGCAATGATATTTCCATGCTGAACTGAGTTGTTCTGGGTCAAATATGAAGGCAAACCCACTTTCCTTTCAGTATTTTGCTGCAATTGGCAGAAACAAGCATATTTGCTCATTCGGCCTGAAAATGCTTTTAAGCGCATAAAAACTTACACTCTTGATTTCTGGCTAAATAAAAGCTGTTGCAATGATATTTCCATGCTGAACTGAGTTGTTCTGGGTCAAATATGAAGGCAAACCCACTTTCCTTTCAGTATTTTGCTGCAATTGGCAGAAACAAGCATATTTGCTCATTCGGCCTGAAAATGCTTTTAAGCGCATAAAAACTTACACTCTTGATTTCTGGCTAAATAAAAGCTGTTGCAATGATATTTCCATGCTGAACTGAGTTGTTCTGGGTCAAATATGAAGGCAAACCCACTGTCCTTTCAGTTTTTTGCTGCAATTGGAAGATATCAGCTCATTTGGCCTGAAAATGCTTTTAAGCGCATAAAAACTTACACTCTTGATTTCTGACTAAATAAAAGCTGTTGCAATGATATTTTCATGCTGAACTGAGTTGTTCTGGGTCAAATATGAAGGAAAACCCACTTTCCTTTCAGTATTTTGCTGCAATTGGCAGAAACAAGCATATTTGCTCATTCGGCCTGAAAATGCTTTTAAGCGCATAAAAACTTACACTCTTGATTTCTGGCTAAATAAAAGCTGTTGCAATGATATTTCCATGCTGAACTGAGTTGTTCTGGGTCAAATATGAAGGCAAACCCACTTTCCTTTCAGTATTTTGTTGCAATTGGCAGAAACAAGCATATTTGCTCATTCGGCCTGAAAATGCTTTTAAGCGCATAAAAACTTACACTCTTGATTTCTGGCTAAATAAAAGCTGTTGCAATGATATTTCCATGCTGAACTGAGTTGTTCTGGGTCAAATATGAAGGCAAACCCACTTTCCTTTCAGTATTTTGCTGCAATTGGCAGAAACAAGCATATTTGCTCATTCGGCCTGAAAATGCTTTTAAGCGCATAAAAACTTACACTCTTGATTTCTG
Organism: Channa argus; assembly: GCF_033026475.1. NCBI lineage: Eukaryota > Metazoa > Chordata > Actinopteri > Anabantiformes > Channidae > Channa > Channa argus. The sequence continues at coordinate 510,214 of NW_027125225.1, forward strand.
ACTAAATAAAAGCTGTTGCAATGATATTTCCATGCTGAACTGAGTTGTTCTGGGTCAAATATGAAGGCAAACCCACTTTCCTTTCAGTATTTTGCTGCAATTGGCAGAAACAAGCATATTTGCTCATTCGGCCTGAAAATGCTTTTAAGCGCATGAAAACTTACACTCTTGATTTCTGGCTAAATAAAAGCTGTTGCAATGATATTTCCATGCTGAACTGAGTTGTTCTGGGTCAAATATGAAGGCAAACCCACTTTCCTTTCAGTATTTTGCTGCAATTGGCAGAAACAAGCATATTTGCTCATTCGGCCTGAAAATGCTTTTAAGCGCATAAAAACTTACACTATTGATTTCTGGCTAAATAAAAGCTGTTGCAATGATATTTCCATGCTGAACTGAGTTGTTCTGGGTCAAATATGAAGGCAAACCCACTTTCCTTTCAGTATTTTGCTGCAATTGGCAGAAACAAGCATATTTGCTCATTCGGCCTGAAAATGCTTTTAAGCGCATAAAAACTTACACTATTGATTTCTGGCTAAATAAAAGCTGTTGCAATGATATTTCCATGCTGAACTGAGTTGTTCTGGGTCAAATATGAAGGCAAACCCACTTTCCTTTCAGTATTTTGCTGCAATTGGCAGAAACAAGCATATTTGCTCATTCGGCCTGAAAATGCTTTTAAGCGCATAAAAACTTACACTCTTGATTTCTGGCTAAATAAAAGCTGTTGCAATGATATTTCCATGCTGAACTGAGTTGTTCTGGGTCAAATATGAAGGCAAACCCACTTTCCTTTCAGTATTTTGCTGCAATTGGCAGAAACAAGCATATTTGCTCATTCGGCCTGAAAATGCTTTTAAACGCATAAAAACTTACACTATTGATTTCTGGCTAAATAAAAGCTGTTGCAATGATATTTCCATGCTGAACTGAGTTGTTGTGGGTCAAAAATGAAGGCAAACCCACTTTCCTTTCAGTATTATGCTGCAATTGGAAGATATCAGCTCATTTGGCCTGAAAATGCTTTTAAGCGCATAAAAACTTACACTCTTGATTTCTGGCTAAATAAAAGCTGTTGCAATGATATTTCCATGCTGAACTGAGTTGTTCTGGGTCAAATATGAAGGCAAACCCACTTTCCTTTCAGTATTTTGCTGCAATTGGCAGAAACAAGCATATTTGCTCATTCGGCCTGAAAATGCTTTTAAGCGCATAAAAACTTACACTCTTGATTTCTGGCTAAATAAAAGCTGTTGCAATGATATTTCCATGCTGAACTGAGTTGTTCTGGGTCAAATATGAAGGCAAACCCACTTTCCTTTCAGTATTTTGCTGCAATTGGCAGAAACAAGCATATTTGCTCATTCGGCCTGAAAATGCTTTTAAGCGCATAAAAACTTACACTCTTGATTTCTGGCTAAATAAAAGCTGTTGCAATGATATTTCCATGCTGAACTGAGTTGTTCTGGGTCAAATATGAAGGCAAACCCACTTTCCTTTCAGTATTTTGCTGCAATTGGCAGAAACAAGCATATTTGCTCATTCGGCCTGAAAATGCTTTTAAGCGCATAAAAACTTACACTCTTGATTTCTGGCTAAATAAAAGCTGTTGCAATGATATTTCCATGCTGAACTGAGTTGTTCTGGGTCAAATATGAAGGCAAACCCACTTTCCTTTCAGTATTTTGCTGCAATTGGCAGAAACAAGCATATTTGCTCATTCGGCCTGAAAATGCTTTTAAGCGCATAAAAACTTACACTCTTGATTTCTGGCTAAATAAAAGCTGTTGCAATGATATTTCCATGCTGAACTGAGTTGTTCTGGGTCAAATATGAAGGCAAACCCACTTTCCTTTCAGTATTTTGCTGCAATTGGCAGAAACAAGCATATTTGCTCATTCGGCCTGAAAATGCTTTTAAGCGCATAAAAACTTACACTCTTGATTTCTGGCTAAATAAAAGCTGTTGCAATGATATTTCCATGCTGAACTGAGTTGTTCTGGGTCAAATATGAAGGCAAACCCACTTTCCTTTCAGTATTTTGCTGCAATTGGCAGAAACAAGCATATTTGCTCATTCGGCCTGAAAATGCTTTTAAGCGCATAAAAACTTACACTCTTGATTTCTGGCTAAATAAAAGCTGTTGCAATGATATTTCCATGCTGAACTGAGTTGTTCTGGGTCAAATATGAAGGCAAACCCACTTTCCTTTCAGTATTTTGCTGCAATTGGCAGAAACAAGCATATTTGCTCATTCGGCCTGAAAATGCTTTTAAGCGCATAAAAACTTACACTCTTGATTTCTGGCTAAATAAAAGCTGTTGCAATGATATTTCCATGCTGAAATGAGTTGTTCTGGGTCAAATATGAAGGAAAACCCACTTTCCTTTCAGTATTTTGCTGCAATTGGCAGAAACAAGCATATTTGCTCATTCGGCCTGAAAATGCTTTTAAGCGCATAAAAACTTACACTCTTGATTTCTGGCTAAATAAAAGCTGTTGCAATGATATTTCCATGCTGAACTGAGTTGTTCTGGGTCAAATATGAAGGCAAACCCACTTTCCTTTCAGTATTTTGCTGCAATTGGCAGAAACAAGCATATTTGCTCATTCGGCCTGAAAATGCTTTTAAGCGCATAAAAACTTACACTTTTTATTTCTGGCTAAATAAAAGCTGTTGCAATGATATTTCCATGCTGAACTGAGTTGTTCTGGGTCAAATATGAAGGCAAACCCACTTTCCTTTCAGTATTTTGCTGCAATTGGCAGAAACAAGCATATTTGCTCATTCGGCCTGAAAATGCTTTTAAGCGCATAAAAACTTACACTCTTGATTTCTGGCTAAATAAAAGCTGTTGCAATGATATTTCCATGCTGAAATGAGTTGTTCTGGGTCAAATATGAAGGCAAACCCACTTTCCTTTCAGTATTTTGCTGCAATTGGAAGATATCAGCTCATTTGGCCTGAAAATGCTTTTAAGCGCATAAAAACTTACACTCTTGATTTCTGGCTAAATAAAAGCTGTTGCAATGATATTTCCATGCTGAAGTGAGTTGTTCTGGGTCAAATATGAAGGCAAACCCACTTTCTTTTCAGTATTTTGCTGCAATTGGCAGAAACAAGCATATTTGCTCATTCGGCCTGAAAATGCTTTTAAACGCATAAAAACTTACACTCTTGATTTCTGGCTAAATAAAAGCTGTTGCAATGATATTTCCATGCTGAACTGAGTTGTTCTGGGTCAAATATGAAAGAAAACCCACTTTCCTTTCAGTATTTTGCTGCAATTGGAAGATATCAGCTCATTTGGCCTGAAAATGCTTTTAAGCGCATAAAAACTTACACTCTTGATTTCTGGCTAAATAAAAGCTGTTGCAATGATATTTCCATGCTGAACTGAGTTGTTGTGGGTCAAATATGAAGGCAAACCCACTTTCCTTTCAGTATTTTGCTGCAATTGGCAGAAACAAGCATATTTGCTCATTCGGCCTGAAAATGCTTTTAAGCGCATAAAAACTTACACTCTTGATTTCTGGCTAAATAAAAGCTGTTGCAATGATATTTCCATGCTGAACTGAGTTGTTCTGGGTCAAATATGAAGGCAAACCCACTTTCCTTTCAGTATTTTGCTGCAATTGGCAGAAACAAGCATATTTGCTCATTCGGCCTGAAAATGCTTTTAAGCGCATAAAAACTTACACTCTTGATTTCTGGCTAAATAAAAGCTGTTGCAATGATATTTCCATGCTGAACTGAGTTGTTCTGGGTCAAATATGAAGGCAAACCCACTTTCCTTTCAGTATTTTGCTGCAATTGGCAGAAACAAGCATATTTGCTCATTCGGCCTGAAAATGCTTTTAAGCGCATAAAAACTTACACTCTTGATTTCTGGCTAAATAAAAGCTGTTGCAATGATATTTCCATGCTGAACTGAGTTGTTCTGGATCAAATATGAAGGCAAACCCACTGTCCTTTCAGTATTTTGCTGCAATTGGAAGATATCAGCTCATTTGGCCTGAAAATGCTTTTAAGCGCATAAAAACTTACACTCTTGATTTCTGGCTAAATAAATGCTGTTGCAATGATATTTCCATGCTGAACTGAGTTGTTCTGGGTCAAATATGAAGGCAAACCCACTTTCCTTTCAGTATTTTGCTGCAATTGGCAGAAACAAGCATATTTGCTCATTCGGCCTGAAAATGCTTTTAAGCGCATAAAAACTTACACTCTTGATTTCTGGCTAAATAAAAGCTGTTGCAATGATATTTCCATGCTGAACTGAGTTGTTCTGGGTCAAATATGAAGGCAAACCCACTTTCCTTTCAGTATTTTGCTGCAATTGGCAGAAACAAGCATATTTGCTCATTCGGCCTGAAAATGCTTTTAAGCGCATAAAAACTTACACTCTTGATTTCTGGCTAAATAAAAGCTGTTGCAATGATATTTCCATGCTGAACTGAGTTGTTCTGGGTCAAATATGAAGGCAAACCCACTGTCCTTTCAGTATTTTGCTGCAATTGGAAGATATCAGCTCATTTGGCCTGAAAATGCTTTTAAGCGCATAAAAACTTACACTCTTGATTTCTGACTAAATAAAAGCTGTTGCAATGATATTTTCATGCTGAACTGAGTTGTTCTGGGTCAAATATGAAGGCAAACCCACTTTCCTTTCAGTATTTTGCTGCAATTGGCAGAAACAAGCATATTTGCTCATTCGGCCTGAAAATGCTTTTAAGCGCATAAAAACTTACACTCTTGATTTCTGGCTAAATAAAAGCTGTTGCAATGATATTTCCATGCTGAACTGAGTTGTTCTGGGTCAAATATGAAGGAAAACCCACTTTCCTTTCAGTATTTTGCTGCAATTGGCAGAAACAAGCATATTTGCTCATTCGGCCTGAAAATGCTTTTAAGCGCATAAAAACTTACACTCTTGATTTCTGGCTAAATAAAAGCTGTTGCAATGATATTTCCATGCTGAACTGAGTTGTTCTGGGTCAAATATGAAGGCAAACCCACTTTCCTTTCAGTATTTTGCTGCAATTGGCAGAAACAAGCATATTTGCTCATTCGGCCTGAAAATGCTTTTAAGCGCATAAAAACTTACACTCTTGATTTCTGACTAAATAAAAGCTGTTGCAATGATATTTCCATGCTGAACTGAGTTGTTCTGGGTCAAATATGAAGGCAAACCCACTTTCCTTTCAGTATTTTGCTGCAATTGGCAGAGACAAGCATATTTGCTCATTCGGCCTGAAAATGCTTTTAAGCGCATAAAAACTTACACTCTTGATTTCTGGCTAAATAAAAGCTGTTGCAATGATATTTCCATGCTGAACTGAGTTGTTCTGGGTCAAATATGGAGGCAAACCCACTTTCCTTTCAGTATTTTGCTGCAATTGGCAGAAACAAGCATATTTGCTCATTCGGCCTGAAAATGCTTTTAAGCGCATGAAAACTTACACTCTTGATTTCTGGCTAAATAAAAGCTGTTGCAATGATATTTCCATGCTGAACTGAGTTGTTCTGGGTCAAATATGAAGGCAAACCCACTTTCCTTTCAGTATTTTGCTGCAATTGGCAGAAACAAGCATATTTGCTCATTCGGCCTGAAAATGCTTTTAAGCGCATAAAAACTTACACTATTGATTTCTGGCTAAATAAAAGCTGTTGCAATGATATTTCCATGCTGAACTGAGTTGTTCTGGGTCAAATATGAAGGCAAACCCACTTTCCTTTCAGTATTTTGCTGCAATTGGCAGAAACAAGCATATTTGCTCATTCGGCCTGAAAATGCTTTTAAGCGCATAAAAACTTACACTATTGATTTCTGGCTAAATAAAAGCTGTTGCAATGATATTTCCATGCTGAACTGAGTTGTTCTGGGTCAAATATGAAGGCAAACCCACTTTCCTTTCAGTATTTTGCTGCAATTGGCAGAAACAAGCATATTTGCTCATTCGGCCTGAAAATGCTTTTAAGCGCATAAAAACTTACACTCTTGATTTCTGGCTAAATAAAAGCTGTTGCAATGATATTTCCATGCTGAACTGAGTTGTTCTGGGTCAAATATGAAGGCAAACCCACTTTCCTTTCAGTATTTTGCTGCAATTGGCAGAAACAAGCATATTTGCTCATTCGGCCTGAAAATGCTTTTAAACGCATAAAAACTTACACTATTGATTTCTGGCTAAATAAAAGCTGTTGCAATGATATTTCCATGCTGAACTGAGTTGTTGTGGGTCAAAAATGAAGGCAAACCCACTTTCCTTTCAGTATTTTGCTGCAATTGGAAGATATCAGCTCATTTGGCCTGAAAATGCTTTTAAGCGCATAAAAACTTACACTCTTGATTTCTGGCTAAATAAAAGCTGTTGCAATGATATTTCCATGCTGAACTGAGTTGTTCTGGGTCAAATATGAAGGCAAACCCACTTTCCTTTCAGTATTTTGCTGCAATTGGCAGAAACAAGCATATTTGCTCATTCGGCCTGAAAATGCTTTTAAGCGCATAAAAACTTACACTCTTGATTTCTGGCTAAATAAAAGCTGTTGCAATGATATTTCCATGCTGAACTGAGTTGTTCTGGGTCAAATATGAAGGCAAACCCACTTTCCTTTCAGTATTTTGCTGCAATTGGCAGAAACAAGCATATTTGCTCATTCGGCCTGAAAATGCTTTTAAGCGCATAAAAACTTACACTCTTGATTTCTGGCTAAATAAAAGCTGTTGCAATGATATTTCCATGCTGAACTGAGTTGTTCTGGGTCAAATATGAAGGCAAACCCACTTTCCTTTCAGTATTTTGCTGCAATTGGCAGAAACAAGCATATTTGCTCATTCGGCCTGAAAATGCTTTTAAGCGCATAAAAACTTACACTCTTGATTTCTGGCTAAATAAAAGCTGTTGCAATGATATTTCCATGCTGAACTGAGTTGTTCTGGGTCAAATATGAAGGCAAACCCACTTTCCTTTCAGTATTTTGCTGCAATTGGCAGAAACAAGCATATTTGCTCATTCGGCCTGAAAATGCTTTTAAGCGCATAAAAACTTACACTCTTGATTTCTGGCTAAATAAAAGCTGTTGCAATGATATTTCCATGCTGAACTGAGTTGTTCTGGGTCAAATATGAAGGCAAACCCACTTTCCTTTCAGTATTTTGCTGCAATTGGCAGAAACAAGCATATTTGCTCATTCGGCCTGAAAATGCTTTTAAGCGCATAAAAACTTACACTCTTGATTTCTGGCTAAATAAAAGCTGTTGCAATGATATTTCCCTGCTGAACTGAGTTGTTCTGGGTCAAATATGAAGGCAAACCCACTTTCCTTTCAGTATTTTGCTGCAATTGGCAGAAACAAGCATATTTGCTCATTCGGCCTGAAAATGCTTTTAAGCGCATAAAAACTTACACTCTTGATTTCTGGCTAAATAAAAGCTGTTGCAATGATATTTCCATGCTGAAATGAGTTGTTCTGGGTCAAATATGAAGGAAAACCCACTTTCCTTTCAGTATTTTGCTGCAATTGGCAGAAACAAGCATATTTGCTCATTCGGCCTGAAAATGCTTTTAAGCGCATAAAAACTTACACTCTTGATTTCTGGCTAAATAAAAGCTGTTGCAATGATATTTCCATGCTGAACTGAGTTGTTCTGGGTCAAATATGAAGGCAAACCCACTTTCCTTTCAGTATTTTGCTGCAATTGGCAGAAACAAGCATATTTGTTCATTCGGCCTGAAAATGCTTTTAAGCGCATAAAAACTTACACTTTTGATTTCTGGCTAAATAAAAGCTGTTGCAATGATATTTCCATGCTGAACTGAGTTGTTCTGGGTCAAATATGAAGGCAAACCCACTTTCCTTTCAGTATTTTGCTGCAATTGGCAGAAACAAGCATATTTGCTCATTCGGCCTGAAAATGCTTTTAAGCGCATAAAAACTTACACTCTTGATTTCTGGCTAAATAAAAGCTGTTGCAATGATATTTCCATGCTGAACTGAGTTGTTCTGGGTCAAATATGAAGGCAAACCCACTTTCCTTTCAGTATTTTGCTGCAATTGGAAGATATCAGCTCATTTGGCCTGAAAATGCTTTTAAGCGCATAAAAACTTACACTCTTGATTTCTGGCTAAATAAAAGCTGTTGCAATGATATTTCCATGCTGAACTGAGTTGTCCTGGGTCAAATATGAAGGCAAACCCACTTTCCTTTCAGTATTTTGCTGCAATTGGCAGAAACAAGCATATTTGCTCATTTGGCCTGAAAATGCTTTTAAGCGCATAAAAACTTACACTCTTGATTTCTGGCTAAATAAAAGCTGTTGCAATGATATTTCCATGCTGAACTGAGTTGTTCTGGGGCAAATATGAAGGCAAACCCACTTTCCTTTCAGTATTTTGCTGCAATTGGCAGAAACAAGCATATTTGCTCATTCGGCCTGAAAATACTTTTAAGCGCATAAAAACTTACACTCTTGATTTCTGGCTAAATAAAAGCTGTTGCAATGATATTTCCATGCTGAAATGAGTTGTTCTGGGTCAAATATGAAGGCAAACCCACTTTCCTTTCAGTATTTTGCTGCAATTGGCAGAAACAAGCATATTTGCTCATTCGGCCTGAAAATGATTTTAAGCGCATAAAAACTTACACTCTTGATTTCTGGCTAAATAAAAGCTGTTGCAATGATATTTCCATGCTGAACTGAGTTGTTCTGGGTCAAATATGAAGGCAAACCCACTTTCCTTTCAGTATTTTGCTGCAATTGGAAGATATCAGCTCATTTGGCCTGAAAATGCTTTTAAGCGCATAAAAACTTACACTCTTGATTTCTGGCTAAATAAAAGCTGTTGCAATGATATTTCCATGCTGAACTGAGTTGTTCTGGGTCAAATATGAAGGAAAACCCACTTTCCTTTCAGTATTTTGCTGCAATTGGCAGAAACAAGCATATTTGCTCATTCGGCCTGAAAATGATTTTAAGCGCATAAAAACTTACACTCTTGATTTCTGGCTAAATAAAAGCTGTTGCAAAGATATTTCCATGCTGAACTGAGTTGTTCTGGGTCAAATATGAAGGCAAACCCACTGTCCTTTCAGTATTTTGCTGCAATTGGAAGATATCAGCTCATTTGGCCTGAAAATGCTTTTAAGCGCATAAAAACTTACACTCTTGATTTCTGACTAAATAAAAGCTGTTGCAATGATATTTCCATGCTGAACTGAGTTGTTCTGGGTCAAATATGAAGGCAAACCCACTTTCCTTTCAGTATTTTGCTGCAATTGGCAGAAACAAGCATATTTGCTCATTCGGCCTGAAAATGCTTTTAAGCGCATAAAAACATACACTCTTGATTTCTGGCTAAATAAAAGCTGTTGCAATGATATTTCCATGCTGAACTGAGTTGTTCTGGGTCAAATATGAAGGCAAACCCAATTTCCTTTCAGTATTTTGCTGCAATTGGCAGAAACAAGCATATTTGCTCATTCGGCCTGAAAATGCTTTTAAGCGCATAAAACCTTACACTCTTGATTTCTGGCTAAATAAAAGCTGTTGCAATGATATTTCCATGCTGAACTGAGTTGTTCTGGGTCAAATATGAAGGCAAACCCACTTTCCTTTCAGTATTTTGCTGCAATTGGCAGAAACAAGCATATTTGCTTATTCGGCCTGAAAATGCTTTTAAGCGCATAAAAACTTACACTCTTGATTTCTGGCTAAATAAAAGCTGTTGCAATGATATTACCATGCTGAACTGAGTTGTTCTGGGTCAAATATGAAGGCAAACCCAATTTCCTTTCAGTATTTTGCTGCAATTGGCAGAAACAAGCATATTTGCTCATTCGGCCTGAAAATGCTTTTAAGCGCATAAAAACTTACACTCTTGATTTCTGGCTAAATAAAAGCTGTTGCAATGATATTTCCATGCTGAACTGAGTTGTTCTGGGTCAAATATGAAGGCAAACCCACTTTCCTTTCAGTATTTTGCTGCAATTGGCAGAAACAAGCATATTTGCTCATTCGGCCTGAAAATGCTTTTAAGCGCATAAAAACTTACACTCTTGATTTCTGGCTAAATAAAAGCTGTTGCAATGATATTTCCATGCTGAACTGAGTTGTTCTGGGTCAAATATGAAGGCAAACCCACTTTCCTTTCAGTATTTTGCTGCAATTGGCAGAAACAAGCATATTTGCTCATTCGGCCTGAAAATGCTTTTATGCGCATAAAAACTTACACTCTTGATTTCTGGCTAAATAAAAGCTGTTGCAATGATATTTCCATGCTGAACTGAGTTGTTCTGGGTCAAATATGAAGGCAAACCCACTTTCCTTTCAGTATTTTGCTGCAATTGGAAGATATCAGCTCATTTGGCCTGAAAATGCTTTTAAGCGCATAAAAACTTACACTCTTGATTTCTGGCTAAATAAAAGCTGTTGCAATGATATTTCCATGCTGAAATGAGTTGTTCTGGGTCAAATAAGAAGGAAAACCCACTTTCCTTTCAGTATTTTGCTGCAATTGGAAGATATCAGCTCATTTGGCCTGAAAATGCTTTTAAGCGCATAAAAACTTACACTCTTGATTTCTGGCTAAATAAAAGCTGTTGCAATGATATTTCCATGCTGAACTGAGTTGTTCTGGGTCAAATATGAAGGCAAACCCAGTTTCCTTTCAGTATTTTGCTGCAATTGGAAGATATCAGCTCATTTGGCCTGAAAATGCTTTTAAGCGCATAAAAACTTACACTCTTGATTTCTGGCTAAATAAAAGCTGTTGCAATGATATTTCCATGCTGAACTGAGTTGTCCTGGGTCAAATATGAAGGCAAACCCACTTTCCTTTCAGTATTTTGCTGCAATTGGCAGAAACAAGCATATTTGCTCATTTGGCCTGAAAATGCTTTTAAGCGCATAAAAACTTACACTCTTGATTTCTGGCTAAATAAAAGCTGTTGCAATGATATTTCCATGCTGAACTGAGTTGTTCTGGGGCAAATATGAAGGCAAACCCACTTTCCTTTCAGTATTTTGCTGCAATTGGCAGAAACAAGCATATTTGCTCATTCGGCCTGAAAATGCTTTTAAGCGCATAAAAACTTACACTCTTGATTTCTGGCTAAATAAAAGCTGTTGCAATGATATTTCCATGCTGAACTGAGTTGTTCTGGGTCAAATATGAAGGCAAACCCACTTTCCTTTCAGTATTTTGCTGCAATTGGCAGAAACAAGCATATTTGCTCATTCGGCCTGAAAATGCTTTTAAGCGCATAAAAACTTACACTCTTGATTTCTGGCTAAATAAAAGCTGTTGCAATGATATTTCCATGCTGAACTGAGTTGTTCTGGGTCAAATATGAAGGCAAACCCACTTTCCTTTCAGTATTTTGCTGCAATTGGCAGAAACAAGCATATTTGCCCATTCGGCCTGTAAATGCTTTTAAGCGCATAAAAACTTACACTCTTGATTTCTGGCTAAATAAAAGCTGTTGCAATGATATTTCCATGCTGAACTGAGTTGTTCTGGGTCAAATATGAAGGCAAACCCACTTTCCTTTCAGTATTTTGCTGCAATTGGCAGAAACAAGCATATTTGCTTATTCGGCCTGAAAATGCTTTTAAGCGCATAAAAACTTACACTCTTGATTTCTGGCTAAATAAAAGCTGTTGCAATGATATTTCCATGCTGAACTGAGTTGTTCTGGGTCAAATATGAAGGCAAACCCAATTTCCTTTCAGTATTTTGCTGCAATTGGCAGAAACAAGCATATTTGCTCATTCGGCCTGAAAATGCTTTTAAGCGCATAAAAACTTACACTCTTGATTTCTGGCTAAATAAAAGCTGTTGCAATGATATTTCCATGCTGAACTGAGTTGTTCTGGGTCAAATATGAAGGCAAACCCACTTTCCTTTCAGTATTTTGCTGCAATTGGCAGAAACAAGCATATTTGCTCATTCGGCCAGAAAATGCTTTTAAGCGCATAAAAACTTACACTCTTGATTTCTGGCTAAATAAAAGCTGTTGCAATGATATTTCCATGCTGAACTGAGTTGTTCTGGGTCAAATATGAAGGCAAACCCACTTTCCTTTCAGTATTTTGCTGCAATTGGCAGAAACAAGCATATTTGCTCATTCGGCCTGAAAATGCTTTTAAGCGCATAAAAACTTACACTCTTGATTTCTGGCTAAATAAAAGCTGTTGCAATGATATTTCCATGCTGAACTGAGTTGTTCTGGGTCAAATATGAAGGCAAACCCACTTTCCTTTCAGTATTTTGCTGCAATTGGCAGAAACAAGCATATTTGCTCATTCGGCCTGAAAATGCTTTTAAGCGCATAAAAACTTACACTCTTGATTTCTGGCTAAATAAAAGCTGTTGCAATGATATTTCCATGCTGAACTGAGTTGTTCTGGGTCAAATATGAAGGCAAACCCACTTTCCTTTCAGTATTTTGCTGCAATTGGCAGAAACAAGCATATTTGCTCATTCGGCCTGAAAATGCTTTTAAGCGCATAAAAACTTACACTCTTGATTTCTGGCTAAATAAAAGCTGTTGCAATGATATTTCCATGCTGAACTGAGTTGTTCTGGGTCAAATATGAAGGCAAACCCACTTTCCTTTCAGTATTTTGCTGCAATTGGAAGATATCAGCTCATTTGGCCTGAAAATGCTTTTAAGCGCATAAAAACTTACACTCTTGATTTCTGGCTAAATAAAAGCTGTTGCAATGATATTTCCATGCTGAAATGAGTTGTTCTGGGTCAAATAAGAAGGAAAACCCACTTTCCTTTCAGTATTTTGCTGCAATTGGAAGATATCAGCTCATTTGGCCTGAAAATGCTTTTAAGCGCATAAAAACTTACACTCTTGATTTCTGGCTAAATAAAAGCTGTTGCAATGATATTTCCATGCTGAACTGAGTTGTTCTGGGTCAAATATGAAGGCAAACCCACTTTCCTTTCAGTATTTTGCTGCAATTGGAAGATATCAGCTCATTTGGCCTGAAAATGCTTTTAAGCGCATAAAAACTTACACTCTTGATTTCTGGCTAAATAAAAGCTGTTGCAATGATATTTCCATGCTGAACTGAGTTGTCCTGGGTCAAATATGAAGGCAAACCCACTTTCCTTTCAGTATTTTGCTGCAATTGGCAGAAACAAGCATATTTGCTCATTTGGCCTGAAAATGCTTTTAAGCGCATAAAAACTTACACTCTTGATTTCTGGCTAAATAAAAGCTGTTGCAATGATATTTCCATGCTGAACTGAGTTGTTCTGGGTCAAATATGAAGGAAAACCCACTTTCCTTTCAGTATTTTGCTGCAATTGGCAGAAACAAGCATATTTGCTCATTCGGCCTGAAAATGATTTTAAGCGCATAAAAACTTACACTCTTGATTTCTGGCTAAATAAAAGCTGTTGCAAAGATATTTCCATGCTGAACTGAGTTGTTCTGGGTCAAATATGAAGGCAAACCCACTGTCCTTTCAGTATTTTGCTGCAATTGGCAGAAACAAGCATATTTGCTCATTTGGCCTGAAAATGCTTTTAAGCGCATAAAAACTTACACTCTTGATTTCTGACTAAATAAAAGCTGTTGCAATGATATTTCCATGCTGAACTGAGTTGTTCTGGGTCAAATATGAAGGCAAACCCACTTTCCTTTCAGTATTTTGCTGCAATTGGCAGAAACAAGCATATTTGCTCATTCGGCCTGAAAATGCTTTTAAGCGCATAAAAACTTACACTCTTTATTTCTGACTAAATAAAAGCTGTTGCAATGATATTTCCATGCTGAACTGAGTTGTTCTGGGTCAAATATGAAGGCAAACCCACTTTCCTTTCAGTATTTTGCTGCAATTGGCAGAAACAAGCATATTTGCTCATTCGGCCTGAAAATGCTTTTAAGCGCATATAAACTTACACTCTTGATTTCTGGCTAAATAAAAGCTGTTGCAATGATATTTCCATGCTGAACTGAGTTGTTCTGGGTCAAATATGAAGGCAAACCCACTTTCCTTTCAGTATTTTGCTGCAATTGGCAGAAACAAGCATATTTGCTCATTCGGCCTGAAAATGCTTTTAAGCGCATAAAAACTTACACTCTTGATTTCTGGCTAAAAAAAAGCTGTTGCAATGATATTTCCATGCTGAACTGAGTTGTTCTGGGTCAAATATGAAGGCAAACCCACTTTCCTTTCAGTATTTTGCTGCAATTGGCAGAAACAAGCATATTTGCTCATTCGGCCTGAAAATGCTTTTAAGCGCATAAAAACTTACACTCTTGATTTCTGGCTAAATAAAAGCTGTTGCAATGATATTTCCATGCTGAACTGAGTTGTTCTGGGTCAAATATGAAGGCAAACCCACTTTCCTTTCAGTATTTTGCTGCAATTGGCAGAAACAAGCATATTTGCTCATTCGGCCTGAAAATGCTTTTAAGCGCATAAAAACTTACACTCTTGATTTCTGGCTAAAAAAAAGCTGTTGCAATGATATTTCCATGCTGAACTGAGTTGTTCTGGGTCAAATATGAAGGCAAACCCACTTTCCTTTCAGTATTTTGCTGCAATTGGCAGAAACAAGCATATTTGCTCATTCGGCCTGAAAATGATTTTAAGCGCATAAAAACTTACACTCTTGATTTCTGGCTAAATAAAAGCTGTTGCAAAGATATTTCCATGCTGAACTGAGTTGTTCTGGGTCAAATATGAAGGAAAACCCACTTTCCTTTCAGTATTTTGCTGCAATTGGCAGAAACAAGCATATTTGCTCATTCGGCCTGAAAATGCTTTTAAGCGCATAAAAACTTACACTCTTGATTTCTGACTAAATAAAAGCTGTTGCAATGATATTTCCATGCTGAACTGAGTTGTTCTGGGTCAAATATGAAGGCAAACCCACTTTCCTTTCAGTATTTTGCTGCAATTGGCAGAAACAAGCATATTTGCTCATTCGGCCTGAAAATGCTTTTAAGCGCATAAAAACTTACACTCTTGATTTCTGGCTAAATAAAAGCTGTTGCAATGATATTTCCATGCTGAACTGAGTTGTTCTGGGTCAAATATGGAGGCAAACCCACTTTCCTTTCAGTATTTTGCTGCAATTGGCAGAAACAAGCATATTTGCTCATTCGGCCTGAAAATGCTTTTAAGCGCATAAAAACTTACACTCTTGATTTCTGGCTAAAAAAAAGCTGTTGCAATGATATTTCCATGCTGAACTGAGTTGTTCTGGGTCAAATATGAAGGCAAACCCACTTTCCTTTCAGTATTTTGCTGCAATTGGCAGAAACAAGCATATTTGCTCATTCGGCCTGAAAATGCTTTTAAGCGCATAAAAACGTACACTCTTGATTTCTGGCTAAATAAAAGCTGTTGCAATGATATGTCCATGCTAAACTGAGTTGTTCTGGGTCAAATATGAAGGCAAACCCACTGTCCTTTCAGTATTTTGCTGCAATTGGAAGATATCAGCTCATTTGGCCTGAAAATGCTTTTAAGCGCATAAAAACTTACACTCTTGATTTCTGACTAAATAAAAGCTGTTGCAATGATATTTCCATGCTGAACTGAGTTGTTCTGGGTCAAATATGAAGGCAAACCCACTTTCCTTTCAGTATTTTGCTGCAATTGGCAGAAACAAGCATATTTGCTCATTCGGCCTGAAAATGCTTTTAAGCGCATAAAAACTTACACTCTTGATATCTGGCTAAATAAAAGCTGTTGCAATGATATTTCCATGCTGAACTGAGATGTTCTGGGTCAAATATGAAGGCAAACCCACTTTCCTTTCAGTATTTTGCTGCAATTGGCAGAAACAAGCATATTTGCTCATTCGGCCTGAAAATGCTTTTAAGCGCATAAAAACTTACACTCTTGATTTCTGGCTAAATAAAAGCTGTTGCAATGATATTTCCATGCTGAAATGAGTTGTTCTGGGTCAAATATGAAGGAAAACCCACTTTCCTTTCAGTATTTTGCTGCAATTGGAAGATATCAGCTCATTCGGCCTGAAAATGCTTTTAACCGCATAAAAACTTACACTCTTGATTTCTGGCTAAATAAAAGCTGTTGCAATGATATTTCCATGCTGAACTGAGTTGTTCTGGGTCAAATATGAAGGCAAACCCACTTTCCTTTCAGTATTTTGCTGCAATTGGCAGAAACAAGCATATTTGCTCATTCGGCCTGAAAATGCTTTTAAACGCATAAAAACTTACACTCTTGATTTCTGGCTAAATAAAAGCTGTTGCAATGATATTTCAATGCTGAAATGAGTTGTTCTGGGTCAAATATGAAGGAAAACCCACTTTCCTTTCAGTATTTTGCTGCAATTGGAAGATATCAGCTCATTCGGCCTGAAAATGCTTTTAAGCGCATAAAAACTTACACTCTTGATTTCTGGCTAAATAAAAGCTGTTGAAATGATATTTCCATGCTGAACTGAGTTGTTCTGGGTCAAATATGAAGGCAAACCCACTTTCCTTTCAGTATTTTGCTGCAATTGGCAGAAACAAGCATATTTGCTCATTCGGCCTGAAAATGCTTTTAAGCGCATTAAAACTTACACTCTTGATTTCTGGCTAAATAAAAGCTGTTGCAATGATATTTCCATGCTGAACTGAGTTGTTCTGGCTCAAATATGAAGGCAAACCCACTTTCCTTTCAGTATTTTGCTGCAATTGGCAGAAACAAGCATATTTGCTCATTCGGCCTGAAAATGCTTTTAAGCGCATAAAAACATACACTCTTGATTTCTGGCTAAATAAAAGCTGTTGCAATGATATTTCCATGCTGAACTGAGTTGTTCTGGGTCAAATATGAAGGCAAACCCACTTTCCTTTCAGTATTTTGCTGCAATTGGCAGAAACAAGCATATTTGCTCATTCGGCCTGAAAATGCTTTTAAGCGCATAAAAACATACACTCTTGATTTCTGGCTAAATAAAAGCTGTTGCAATGATATTTCCATGCTGAACTGAGTTGTTCTGCGTCAAATATGAAGGCAAACCCAATTTCCTTTCAGTATTTTGCTGCAATTGGCAGAAACAAGCATATTTGCTCATTCGGCCGGAAAATGCTTTTAAGCGCATAAAACCTTACACTCTTGATTTCTGGCTAAATAAAAGCTGTTGCAATGATATTTCCATGCTGAACTGAGTTGTTCTGGGTCAAATATGAAGGCAAACCCACTTTCCTTTCAGTATTTTGCTGCAATTGGCAGAAACAAGCATATTTGCTTATTCGGCCTGAAAATGCTTTTAAGCGCATAAAAACTTACACTCTTGATTTCTGGCTAAATAAAAGCTGTTGCAATGATATTTCCATGCTGAACTGAGTTGTTCTGGGTCAAATATGAAGGCAAACCCAATTTCCTTTCAGTATTTTGCTGCAATTGGCAGAAACAAGCATATTTGCTCATTCGGCCTGAAAATGCTTTTAAGCGCATATAAACTTACACTCTTGATTTCTGGCTAAATAAAAGCTGTTGCAATGATATTTCCATGCTGAACTGAGTTGTTCTGGGTCAAATATGAAGGCAAACCCACTTTCCTTTCAGTATTTTGCTGCAATTGGCAGAAACAAGCATATTTGCTCATTCGGCCTGAAAATGCTTTTAAGCGCATAAAAACTTACACTCTTGATTTCTGGCTAAAAAAAAGCTGTTGCAATGATATTTCCATGCTGAACTGAGTTGTTCTGGGTCAAATATGAAGGCAAACCCACTTTCCTTTCAGTATTTTGCTGCAATTGGCAGAAACAAGCATATTTGCTCATTCGGCCTGAAAATGCTTTTAAGCGCATAAAAACGTACACTCTTGATTTCTGGCTAAATAAAAGCTGTTGCAATGATATGTCCATGCTAAACTGAGTTGTTCTGGGTCAAATATGAAGGCAAACCCACTGTCCTTTCAGTATTTTGCTGCAATTGGAAGATATCAGCTCATTTGGCCTGAAAATGCTTTTAAGCGCATAAAAACTTACACTCTTGATTTCTGACTAAATAAAAGCTGTTGCAATGATATTTCCATGCTGAACTGAGTTGTTCTGGGTCAAATATGAAGGCAAACCCACTTTCCTTTCAGTATTTTGCTGCAATTGGCAGAAACAAGCATATTTGCTCATTCGGCCTGAAAATGCTTTTAAGCGCATAAAAACTTACACTCTTGATATCTGGCTAAATAAAAGCTGTTGCAATGATATTTCCATGCTGAAATGAGTTGTTCTGGGTCAAATATGAAGGAAAACCCACTTTCCTTTCAGTATTTTGCTGCAATTGGAAGATATCAGCTCATTCGGCCTGAAAATGCTTTTAAGCGCATAAAAACTTACACTCTTGATTTCTGGCTAAATAAAAGCTGTTGCAATGATATTTCCATGCTGAACTGAGTTGTTCTGGGTCAAATATGAAGGCAAACCCACTTTCCTTTCAGTATTTTGCTGCAATTGGCAGAAACAAGCATATTTGCTCATTCGGCCTGAAAATGCTTTTAAGCGCATAAAAACATACACTCTTGATTTCTGGCTAAATAAAAGCTGTTGCAATGATATTTCCATGCTGAACTGAGTTGTTCTGGGTCAAATATGAAGGCAAACCCACTTTCCTTTCAGTATTTTGCTGCAATTGGCAGAAACAAGCATATTTGCTCATTCGGCCTGAAAATGCTTTTAAACGCATAAAAACTTACACTCTTGATTTCTGGCTAAATAAAAGCTGTTGCAATGATATTTCAATGCTGAAATGAGTTGTTCTGGGTCAAATATGAAGGCAAACCCACTTTCCTTTCAGTATTTTGCTGCAATTGGAAGATATCAGCTCATTCGGCCTGAAAATGCTTTTAAGCGCATAAAAACTTACACTCTTGATTTCTGGCTAAATAAAAGCTGTTGAAATGATATTTCCATGCTGAACTGAGTTGTTCTGGGTCAAATATGAAGGCAAACCCACTTTCCTTTCAGTATTTTGCTGCAATTGGCAGAAACAAGCATATTTGCTCATTCGGCCTGAAAATGCTTTTAAGCGCATTAAAACTTACACTCTTGATTTCTGGCTAAATAAAAGCTGTTGCAATGATATTTCCATGCTGAACTGAGTTGTTCTGGGTCAAATATGAAGGCAAACCCACTTTCCTTTCAGTATTTTGCTGCAATTGGCAGAAACAAGCATATTTGCTCATTCGGCCTGAAAATGCTTTTAAGCGCATAAAAACATACACTCTTGATTTCTGGCTAAATAAAAGCTGTTGCAATGATATTTCCATGCTGAACTGAGTTGTTCTGGGTCAAATATGAAGGCAAACCCACTTTCCTTTCAGTATTTTGCTGCAATTGGCAGAAACAAGCATATTTGCTCATTCGGCCTGAAATTGCTTTTAAGCGCATAAAACCTTACACTCTTGATTTCTGGCTAAATAAAAGCTGTTGCAATGATATTTCCATGCTGAACTGAGTTGTTCTGGGTCAAATATGAAGGCAAACCCACTTTCCTTTCAGTATTTTGCTGCAATTGGCAGAAACAAGCATATTTGCTTATTCGGCCTGAAAATGCTGTTAAGCGCATAAAAACTTACACTCTTGATTTCTGGCTAAATAAAAGCTGTTGCAATGATATTTCCATGCTGAACTGAGTTGTTCTGGGTCAAATATGAAGGCAAACCCAATTTCCTTTCAGTATTTTGCTGCAATTGGCAGAAACAAGCATATTTGCTCATTCGGCCTGAAAATGCTTTTAAGCGCATAAAAACTTACACTCTTGATTTCTGGCTAAATAAAAGCTGTTGCAATGATATTTCCATGCTGAACTGAGTTGTTCTGGGTCAAATATGAAGGCAAACCCACTTTCCTTTCAGTATTTTGCTGCAATTGGCAGAAACAAGCATATTTGCTCATTCGGCCTGAAAATGCTTTTAAGCGCATAAAAACTTACACTCTTGATTTCTGGCTAAATAAAAGCTGTTGCAATGATATTTCCATGCTGAACTGAGTTGTTCTGGGTCAAATATGAAGGCAAACCCACTTTCCTTTCAGTATTTTGCTGCAATTGGCAGAAACAAGCATATTTGCTCATTCGGCCTGAAAATGCTTTTAAGCGCATAAAAACTTACACTCTTGATTTCTGGCTAAATAAAAGCTGTTGCAATGATATTTCCATGCTGAACTGAGTTGTTCTGGGTCAAATATGAAGGCAAACCCACTTTCCTTTCAGTATTTTGCTGCAATTGGCAGAAACAAGCATATTTGCTTATTCGGCCTGAAAATGCTTTTAAGCGCATAAAAACTTACACTCTTGATTTCTGGCTAAATAAAAGCTGTTGCAATGATATTTCCATGCTGAACTGAGTTGTTCTGGGTCAAATATGAAGGCAAACCCAATTTCCTTTCAGTATTTTGCTGCAATTGGCAGAAACAAGCATATTTGCTCATTCGGCCTGAAAATGCTTTTAAGCGCATATAAACTTACACTCTTGATTTCTGGCTAAATAAAAGCTGTTGCAATGATATTTCCATGCTGAACTGAGTTGTTCTGGGTCAAATATGAAGGCAAACCCACTTTCCTTTCAGTATTTTGCTGCAATTGGCAGAAACAAGCATATTTGCTCATTCGGCCTGAAAATGCTTTTAAGCGCATAAAAACTTACACTCTTGATTTCTGGCTAAAAAAAAGCTGTTGCAATGATATTTCCATGCTGAACTGAGTTGTTCTGGGTCAAATATGAAGGCAAACCCACTTTCCTTTCAGTATTTTGCTGCAATTGGCAGAAACAAGCATATTTGCTCATTCGGCCTGAAAATGCTTTTAAGCGCATAAAAACGTACACTCTTGATTTCTGGCTAAATAAAAGCTGTTGCAATGATATGTCCATGCTAAACTGAGTTGTTCTGGGTCAAATATGAAGGCAAACCCACTGTCCTTTCAGTATTTTGCTGCAATTGGACGATATCAGCTCATTTGGCCTGAAAATGCTTTTAAGCGCATAAAAACTTACACTCTTGATTTCTGACTAAATAAAAGCTGTTGCAATGATATTTCCATGCTGAACTGAGTTGTTCTGGGTCAAATATGAAGGCAAACCCACTTTCCTTTCAGTATTTTGCTGCAATTGGCAGAAACAAGCATATTTGCTCATTCGGCCTGAAAATGCTTTTAAGCGCATAAAAACTTACACTCTTGATATCTGGCTAAATAAAAGCTGTTGCAATGATATTTCCATGCTGAAATGAGTTGTTCTGGGTCAAATATGAAGGAAAACCCACTTTCCTTTCAGTATTTTGCTGCAATTGGAAGATATCAGCTCATTCGGCCTGAAAATGCTTTTAAGCGCATAAAAACTTACACTCTTGATTTCTGGCTAAATAAAAGCTGTTGCAATGATATTTCCATGCTGAACTGAGTTGTTCTGGGTCAAATATGAAGGCAAACCCACTTTCCTTTCAGTATTTTGCTGCAATTGGCAGAAACAAGCATATTTGCTCATTCGGCCTGAAAATGCTTTTAAGCGCATAAAAACATACACTCTTGATTTCTGGCTAAATAAAAGCTGTTGCAATGATATTTCCATGCTGAACTGAGTTGTTCTGGGTCAAATATGAAGGCAAACCCACTTTCCTTTCAGTATTTTGCTGCAATTGGCAGAAACAAGCATATTTGCTCATTCGGCCTGAAAATGCTTTTAAACGCATAAAAACTTACACTCTTGATTTCTGGCTAAATAAAAGCTGTTGCAATGATATTTCAATGCTGAAATGAGTTGTTCTGGGTCAAATATGAAGGAAAACCCACTTTCCTTTCAGTATTTTGCTGCAATTGGAAGATATCAGCTCATTCGGCCTGAAAATGCTTTTAAGCGCATAAAAACTTACACTCTTGATTTCTGGCTAAATAAAAGCTGTTGAAATGATATTTCCATGCTGAACTGAGTTGTTCTGGGTCAAATATGAAGGCAAACCCACTTTCCTTTCAGTATTTTGCTGCAATTGGCAGAAACAAGCATATTTGCTCATTCGGCCTGAAAATGCTTTTAAGCGCATTAAAACTTACACTCTTGATTTCTGGCTAAATAAAAGCTGTTGCAATGATATTTCCATGCTGAACTGAGTTGTTCTGGGTCAAATATGAAGGCAAACCCACTTTCCTTTCAGTATTTTGCTGCAATTGGCAGAAACAAGCATATTTGCTCATTCGGCCTGAAAATGCTTTTAAGCGCATAAAAACATACACTCTTGATTTCTGGCTAAATAAAAGCTGTTGCAATGATATTTCCATGCTGAACTGAGTTGTTCTGGGTCAAATATGAAGGCAAACCCAATTTCCTTTCAGTATTTTGCTGCAATTGGCAGAAACAAGCATATTTGCTCATTCGGCCTGAAATTGCTTTTAAGCGCATAAAACCTTACACTCTTGATTTCTGGCTAAATAAAAGCTGTTGCAATGATATTTCCATGCTGAACTGAGTTGTTCTGGGTCAAATATGAAGGCAAACCCACTTTCCTTTCAGTATTTTGCTGCAATTGGCAGAAACAAGCATATTTGCTTATTCGGCCTGAAAATGCTGTTAAGCGCATAAAAACTTACACTCTTGATTTCTGGCTAAATAAAAGCTGTTGCAATGATATTTCCATGCTGAACTGAGTTGTTCTGGGTCAAATATGAAGGCAAACCCAATTTCCTTTCAGTATTTTGCTGCAATTGGCAGAAACAAGCATATTTGCTCATTCGGCCTGAAAATGCTTTTAAGCGCATAAAAACTTACACTCTTGATTTCTGGCTAAATAAAAGCTGTTGCAATGATATTTCCATGCTGAACTGAGTTGTTCTGGGTCAAATATGAAGGCAAACCCACTTTCCTTTCAGTATTTTGCTGCAATTGGCAGAAACAAGCATATTTGCTCATTCGGCCTGAAAATGCTTTTAAGCGCATAAAAACTTAAACTCTTGATTTCTGGCTAAATAAAAGCTGTTGCAATGATATTTCCATGCTGAACTGAGTTGTTCTGGGTCAAATATGAAGGCAAACCCACTTTCCTTTCAGTATTTTGCTGCAATTGGCAGAAACAAGCATATTTGCTCATTCGGCCTGAAAATGCTTTTAAGCGCATAAAAACTTACACTCTTGATTTCTGGCTAAATAAAAGCTGTTGCAATGATATTTCCATGCTGAACTGAGTTGTTCTGGGTCAAATATGAAGGCAAACCCACTTTCCTTTCAGTATTTTGCTGCAATTGGAAGATATCAGCTCATTTGGCCTGAAAATGCTTTTAAGCGCATAAAAACTTACACTCTTGATTTCTGGCTAAATAAAAGCTGTTGCAATGATATTTCCATGCTGAAATGAGTTGTTCTGGGTCAAATAAGAAGGAAAACCCACTTTCCTTTCAGTATTTTGCTGCAATTGGAAGATATCAGCTCATTTGGCCTGAAAATGCTTTTAAGCGCATAAAAACTTACACTCTTGATTTCTGGCTAAATAAAAGCTGTTGCAATGATATTTCCATGCTGAACTGAGTTGTTCTGGGTCAAATATGAAGGCAAACCCACTTTCCTTTCAGTATTTTGCTGCAATTGGAAGATATCAGCTCATTTGGCCTGAAAATGCTTTTAAGCGCATAAAAACTTACACTCTTGATTTCTGGCTAAATAAAAGCTGTTGCAATGATATTTCCATGCTGAACTGAGTTGTTCTGGGTCAAATATGAAGGCAAACCCACTTTCCTTTCAGTATTTTGCTGCAATTGGCAGAAACAAGCATATTTGCTCATTCGGCCTGAAAATGCTTTTAAGCGCATAAAAACATACACTCTTGATTTCTGGCTAAATAAAAGCTGTTGCAATGATATTTCCATGCTGAACTGAGTTGTTCTGGGTCAAATATGAAGGCAAACCCAATTTCCTTTCAGTATTTTGCTGCAATTGGCAGAAACAAGCATATTTGCTCATTCGGCCGGAAAATGCTTTTAAGCGCATAAAACCTTACACTCTTGATTTCTGGCTAAATAAAAGCTGTTGCAATGATATTTCCATGCTGAACTGAGTTGTTCTGGGTCAAATATGAAGGCAAACCCACTTTCCTTTCAGTATTTTGCTGCAATTGGCAGAAACAAGCATATTTGCTTATTCGGCCTGAAAATGCTTTTAAGCGCATAAAAACTTACACTCTTGATTTCTGGCTAAATAAAAGCTGTTGCAATGATATTTCCATGCTGAACTGAGTTGTTCTGGGTCAAATATGAAGGCAAACCCAATTTCCTTTCAGTATTTTGCTGCAATTGGCAGAAACAAGCATATTTGCTCATTCGGCCTGAAAATGCTTTTAAGCGCATATAAACTTACACTCTTGATTTCTGGCTAAATAAAAGCTGTTGCAATGATATTTCCATGCTGAACTGAGTTGTTCTGGGTCAAATATGAAGGCAAACCCACTTTCCTTTCAGTATTTTGCTGCAATTGGCAGAAACAAGCATATTTGCTCATTCGGCCTGAAAATGCTTTTAAGCGCATAAAAACTTACACTCTTGATTTCTGGCTAAAAAAAAGCTGTTGCAATGATATTTCCATGCTGAACTGAGTTGTTCTGGGTCAAATATGAAGGCAAACCCACTTTCCTTTCAGTATTTTGCTGCAATTGGCAGAAACAAGCATATTTGCTCATTCGGCCTGAAAATGCTTTTAAGCGCATAAAAACGTACACTCTTGATTTCTGGCTAAATAAAAGCTGTTGCAATGATATGTCCATGCTAAACTGAGTTGTTCTGGGTCAAATATGAAGGCAAACCCACTGTCCTTTCAGTATTTTGCTGCAATTGGAAGATATCAGCTCATTTGGCCTGAAAATGCTTTTAAGCGCATAAAAACTTACACTCTTGATTTCTGACTAAATAAAAGCTGTTGCAATGATATTTCCATGCTGAACTGAGTTGTTCTGGGTCAAATATGAAGGCAAACCCACTTTCCTTTCAGTATTTTGCTGCAATTGGCAGAAACAAGCATATTTGCTCATTCGGCCTGAAAATGCTTTTAAGCGCATAAAAACTTACACTCTTGATATCTGGCTAAATAAAAGCTGTTGCAATGATATTTCCATGCTGAAATGAGTTGTTCTGGGTCAAATATGAAGGAAAACCCACTTTCCTTTCAGTATTTTGCTGCAATTGGAAGATATCAGCTCATTCGGCCTGAAAATGCTTTTAAGCGCATAAAAACTTACACTCTTGATTTCTGGCTAAATAAAAGCTGTTGCAATGATATTTCCATGCTGAACTGAGTTGTTCTGGGTCAAATATGAAGGCAAACCCACTTTCCTTTCAGTATTTTGCTGCAATTGGCAGAAACAAGCATATTTGCTCATTCGGCCTGAAAATGCTTTTAAGCGCATAAAAACATACACTCTTGATTTCTGGCTAAATAAAAGCTGTTGCAATGATATTTCCATGCTGAACTGAGTTGTTCTGGGTCAAATATGAAGGCAAACCCACTTTCCTTTCAGTATTTTGCTGCAATTGGCAGAAACAAGCATATTTGCTCATTCGGCCTGAAAATGCTTTTAAACGCATAAAAACTTACACTCTTGATTTCTGGCTAAATAAAAGCTGTTGCAATGATATTTCAATGCTGAAATGAGTTGTTCTGGGTCAAATATGAAGGAAAACCCACTTTCCTTTCAGTATTTTGCTGCAATTGGAAGATATCAGCTCATTCGGCCTGAAAATGCTTTTAAGCGCATAAAAACTTACACTCTTGATTTCTGGCTAAATAAAAGCTGTTGAAATGATATTTCCATGCTGAACTGAGTTGTTCTGGGTCAAATATGAAGGCAAACCCACTTTCCTTTCAGTATTTTGCTGCAATTGGCAGAAACAAGCATATTTGCTCATTCGGCCTGAAAATGCTTTTAAGCGCATTAAAACTTACACTCTTGATTTCTGGCTAAATAAAAGCTGTTGCAATGATATTTCCATGCTGAACTGAGTTGTTCTGGGTCAAATATGAAGGCAAACCCACTTTCCTTTCAGTATTTTGCTGCAATTGGCAGAAACAAGCATATTTGCTCATTCGGCCTGAAAATGCTTTTAAGCGCATAAAAACATACACTCTTGATTTCTGGCTAAATAAAAGCTGTTGCAATGATATTTCCATGCTGAACTGAGTTGTTCTGGGTCAAATATGAAGGCAAACCCAATTTCCTTTCAGTATTTTGCTGCAATTGGCAGAAACAAGCATATTTGCTCATTCGGCCTGAAATTGCTTTTAAGCGCATAAAACCTTACACTCTTGATTTCTGGCTAAATAAAAGCTGTTGCAATGATATTTCCATGCTGAACTGAGTTGTTCTGGGTCAAATATGAAGGCAAACCCACTTTCCTTTCAGTATTTTGCTGCAATTGGCAGAAACAAGCATATTTGCTTATTCGGCCTGAAAATGCTGTTAAGCGCATAAAAACTTACACTCTTGATTTCTGGCTAAATAAAAGCTGTTGCAATGATATTTCCATGCTGAACTGAGTTGTTCTGGGTCAAATATGAAGGAAAACCCACTTTCCTTTCAGTATTTTGCTGCAATTGGAAGATATCAGCTCATTCGGCCTGAAAATGCTTTTAAGCGCATAAAAACTTACACTCTTGATTTCTGGCTAAATAAAAGCTGTTGCAATGATATTTCCATGCTGAACTGAGTTGTTCTGGGTCAAATATGAAGGCAAACCCAATTTCCTTTCAGTATTTTGCTGCAATTGGCAGAAACAAGCATATTTGCTCATTCGGCCTGAAAATGCTTTTAAGCGCATAAAAACTTACACTCTTGATTTCTGGCTAAATAAAAGCTGTTGCAATGATATTTCCATGCTGAACTGAGTTGTTCTGGGTCAAATATGAAGGCAAACCCACTTTCCTTTCAGTATTTTGCTGCAATTGGCAGAAACAAGCATATTTGCTCATTCGGCCTGAAAATGCTTTTAAGCGCATAAAAACTTACACTCTTGATTTCTGGCTAAATAAAAGCTGTTGCAATGATATTTCCATGCTGAACTGAGTTGTTCTGGGTCAAATATGAAGGCAAACCCACTTTCCTTTCAGTATTTTGCTGCAATTGGCAGAAACAAGCATATTTGCTCATTCGGCCTGAAAATGCTTTTAAGCGCATAAAAACTTACACTCTTGATTTCTGGCTAAATAAAAGCTGTTGCAATGATATTTCCATGCTGAACTGAGTTGTTCTGGGTCAAATATGAAGGCAAACCCACTTTCCTTTCAGTATTTTGCTGCAATTGGAAGATATCAGCTCATTTGGCCTGAAAATGCTTTTAAGCGCATAAAAACTTACACTCTTGATTTCTGGCTAAATAAAAGCTGTTGCAATGATATTTCCATGCTGAAATGAGTTGTTCTGGGTCAAATAAGAAGGAAAACCCACTTTCCTTTCAGTATTTTGCTGCAATTGGAAGATATCAGCTCATTTGGCCTGAAAATGCTTTTAAGCGCATAAAAACTTACACTCTTGATTTCTGGCTAAATAAAAGCTGTTGCAATGATATTTCCATGCTGAACTGAGTTGTTCTGGGTCAAATATGAAGGCAAACCCACTTTCCTTTCAGTATTTTGCTGCAATTGGAAGATATCAGCTCATTTGGCCTGAAAATGCTTTTAAGCGCATAAAAACTTACACTCTTGATTTCTGGCTAAATAAAAGCTGTTGCAATGATATTTCCATGCTGAACTGAGTTGTCCTGGGTCAAATATGAAGGCAAACCCACTTTCCTTTCAGTATTTTGCTGCAATTGGCAGAAACAAGCATATTTGCTCATTTGGCCTGAAAATGCTTTTAAGCGCATAAAAACTTACACTCTTGATTTCTGGCTAAATAAAAGCTGTTGCAATGATATTTCCATGCTGAACTGAGTTGTTCTGGGGCAAATATGAAGGCAAACCCACTTTCCTTTCAGTATTTTGCTGCAATTGGCAGAAACAAGCATATTTGCTCATTCGGCCTGAAAATGCTTTTAAGCGCATAAAAACTTACACTCTTGATTTCTGGCTAAATAAAAGCTGTTGCAATGATATTTCCATGCTGAACTGAGTTGTTCTGGGTCAAATATGAAGGCAAACCCACTTTCCTTTCAGTATTTTGCTGCAATTGGCAGAAACAAGCATATTTGCTCATTCGGCCTGAAAATGCTTTTAAGCGCATAAAAACTTACACTCTTGATTTCTGGCTAAATAAAAGCTGTTGCAATGATATTTCCATGCTGAACTGAGTTGTTCTGGGTCAAATATGAAGGCAAACCCAGTTTCCTTTCAGTATTTTGCTGCAATTGGAAGATATCAGCTCATTTGGCCTGAAAATGCTTTTAAGCGCATAAAAACTTACACTCTTGATTTCTGGCTAAATAAAAGCTGTTGCAATGATATTTCCATGCTGAACTGAGTTGTTCTGGGTCAAATATGAAGGCAAACCCACTTTCCTTTCAGTATTTTGCTGCAATTGGAAGATATCAGCTCATTTGGCCTGAAAATGCTTTTAAGCGCATAAAAACTTACACTCTTGATTTCTGGCTAAATAAAAGCTGTTGCAATGATATTTCCATGCTGAACTGAGTTGTCCTGGGTCAAATATGAAGGCAAACCCACTTTCCTTTCAGTATTTTGCTGCAATTGGCAGAAACAAGCATATTTGCTCATTTGGCCTGAAAATGCTTTTAAGCGCATAAAAACTTACACTCTTGATTTCTGGCTAAATAAAAGCTGTTGCAATGATATTTCCATACTGAACTGAGTTGTTCTGGGGCAAATATGAAGGCAAACCCACTTTCCTTTCAGTATTTTGCTGCAATTGGCAGAAACAAGCATATTTGCTCATTCGGCCGGAAAATGCTTTTAAGCGCATAAAAACTTACACTCTTGATTTCTGGCTAAATAAAAGCTGTTGCAATGATATTTCCATGCTGAACTGAGTTGTTCTGGGTCAAATATGAAGGCAAACCCACTTTCCTTTCAGTATTTTGCTGCAATTGGCAGAAACAAGCATATTTGCTCATTCGGCCTGAAAATGCTTTTAAGCGCATAAAAACTTACACTCTTGATTTCTGGCTAAATAAAAGCTGTTGCAATGATATTTCCATGCTGAACTGAGTTGTTCTGGGTCAAATATGAAGGCAAACCCAGTTTCCTTTCAGTATTTTGCTGCAATTGGAAGATATCAGCTCATTTGGCCTGAAAATGCTTTTAAGCGCATAAAAACTTACACTCTTGATTTCTGGCTAAATAAAAGCTGTTGCAATGATATTTCCATGCTGAACTGAGTTGTCCTGGGTCAAATATGAAGGCAAACCCACTTTCCTTTCAGTATTTTGCTGCAATTGGCAGAAACAAGCATATTTGCTCATTTGGCCTGAAAATGCTTTTAAGCGCATAAAAACTTACACTCTTGATTTCTGGCTAAATAAAAGCTGTTGCAATGATATTTCCATGCTGAACTGAGTTGTCCTGGGTCAAATATGAAGGCAAACCCACTTTCCTTTCAGTATTTTGCTGCAATTGGCAGAAACAAGCATATTTGCTCATTCGGCCTGAAAATGCTTTTAAGCGCATAAAAACTTACACTCTTGATTTCTGGCTAAAAAAAAGCTGTTGCAATGATATTTCCATGCTGAACTGAGTTGTTCTGGGTCAAATATGAAGGCAAACCCACTTTCCTTTCAGTATTTTGCTGCAATTGGCAGAAACAAGCATATTTGCTCATTCGGCCTGAAAATGCTTTTAAGCGCATAAAAACGTACACTCTTGATTTCTGGCTAAATAAAAGCTGTTGCAATGATATGTCCATGCTAAACTGAGTTGTTCTGGGTCAAATATGAAGGCAAACCCACTGTCCTTTCAGTATTTTGCTGCAATTGGAAGATATCAGCTCATTTGGCCTGAAAATGCTTTTAAGCGCATAAAAACTTACACTCTTGATTTCTGACTAAATAAAAGCTGTTGCAATGATATTTCCATGCTGAACTGAGTTGTTCTGGGTCAAATATGAAGGCAAACCCACTTTCCTTTCAGTATTTTGCTGCAATTGGCAGAAACAAGCATATTTGCTCATTCGGCCTGAAAATGCTTTTAAGCGCATAAAAACTTACACTCTTGATATCTGGCTAAATAAAAGCTGTTGCAATGATATTTCCATGCTGAAATGAGTTGTTCTGGGTCAAATATGAAGGAAAACCCACTTTCCTTTCAGTATTTTGCTGCAATTGGAAGATATCAGCTCATTCGGCCTGAAAATGCTTTTAAGCGCATAAAAACTTACACTCTTGATTTCTGGCTAAATAAAAGCTGTTGCAATGATATTTCCATGCTGAACTGAGTTGTTCTGGGTCAAATATGAAGGCAAACCCACTTTCCTTTCAGTATTTTGCTGCAATTGGCAGAAACAAGCATATTTGCTCATTCGGCCTGAAAATGCTTTTAAGCGCATAAAAACATACACTCTTGATTTCTGGCTAAATAAAAGCTGTTGCAATGATATTTCCATGCTGAACTGAGTTGTTCTGGGTCAAATATGAAGGCAAACCCACTTTCCTTTCAGTATTTTGCTGCAATTGGCAGAAACAAGCATATTTGCTCATTCGGCCTGAAAATGCTTTTAAACGCATAAAAACTTACACTCTTGATTTCTGGCTAAATAAAAGCTGTTGCAATGATATTTCAATGCTGAAATGAGTTGTTCTGGGTCAAATATGAAGGAAAACCCACTTTCCTTTCAGTATTTTGCTGCAATTGGAAGATATCAGCTCATTCGGCCTGAAAATGCTTTTAAGCGCATAAAAACTTACACTCTTGATTTCTGGCTAAATAAAAGCTGTTGAAATGATATTTCCATGCTGAACTGAGTTGTTCTGGGTCAAATATGAAGGCAAACCCACTTTCCTTTCAGTATTTTGCTGCAATTGGCAGAAACAAGCATATTTGCTCATTCGGCCTGAAAATGCTTTTAAGCGCATTAAAACTTACACTCTTGATTTCTGGCTAAATAAAAGCTGTTGCAATGATATTTCCATGCTGAACTGAGTTGTTCTGGGTCAAATATGAAGGCAAACCCACTTTCCTTTCAGTATTTTGCTGCAATTGGCAGAAACAAGCATATTTGCTCATTCGGCCTGAAAATGCTTTTAAGCGCATAAAAACATACACTCTTGATTTCTGGCTAAATAAAAGCTGTTGCAATGATATTTCCATGCTGAACTGAGTTGTTCTGGGTCAAATATGAAGGCAAACCCAATTTCCTTTCAGTATTTTGCTGCAATTGGCAGAAACAAGCATATTTGCTCATTCGGCCTGAAATTGCTTTTAAGCGCATAAAACCTTACACTCTTGATTTCTGGCTAAATAAAAGCTGTTGCAATGATATTTCCATGCTGAACTGAGTTGTTCTGGGTCAAATATGAAGGCAAACCCACTTTCCTTTCAGTATTTTGCTGCAATTGGCAGAAACAAGCATATTTGCTTATTCGGCCTGAAAATGCTGTTAAGCGCATAAAAACTTACACTCTTGATTTCTGGCTAAATAAAAGCTGTTGCAATGATATTTCCATGCTGAACTGAGTTGTTCTGGGTCAAATATGAAGGCAAACCCACTTTCCTTTCAGTATTTTGCTGCAATTGGCAGAAACAAGCATATTTGCTCATTCGGCCTGAAAATGCTTTTAAGCGCATAAAAACTTACACTCTTGATTTCTGGCTAAATAAAAGCTGTTGCAATGATATTTCCATGCTGAACTGAGTTGTTCTGGGTCAAATATGAAGGCAAACCCACTTTCCTTTCAGTATTTTGCTGCAATTGGCAGAAACAAGCATATTTGCTTATTCGGCCTGAAAATGCTTTTAAGCGCATAAAAACTTACACTCTTGATTTCTGGCTAAATAAAAGCTGTTGCAATGATATTTCCATGCTGAACTGAGTTGTTCTGGGTCAAATATGAAGGCAAACCCAATTTCCTTTCAGTATTTTGCTGCAATTGGCAGAAACAAGCATATTTGCTCATTCGGCCTGAAAATGCTTTTAAGCGCATATAAACTTACACTCTTGATTTCTGGCTAAATAAAAGCTGTTGCAATGATATTTCCATGCTGAACTGAGTTGTTCTGGGTCAAATATGAAGGCAAACCCACTTTCCTTTCAGTATTTTGCTGCAATTGGCAGAAACAAGCATATTTGCTCATTCGGCCTGAAAATGCTTTTAAGCGCATAAAAACTTACACTCTTGATTTCTGGCTAAAAAAAAGCTGTTGCAATGATATTTCCATGCTGAACTGAGTTGTTCTGGGTCAAATATGAAGGCAAACCCACTTTCCTTTCAGTATTTTGCTGCAATTGGCAGAAACAAGCATATTTGCTCATTCGGCCTGAAAATGCTTTTAAGCGCATAAAAACGTACACTCTTGATTTCTGGCTAAATAAAAGCTGTTGCAATGATATGTCCATGCTAAACTGAGTTGTTCTGGGTCAAATATGAAGGCAAACCCACTGTCCTTTCAGTATTTTGCTGCAATTGGAAGATATCAGCTCATTTGGCCTGAAAATGCTTTTAAGCGCATAAAAACTTACACTCTTGATTTCTGACTAAATAAAAGCTGTTGCAATGATATTTCCATGCTGAACTGAGTTGTTCTGGGTCAAATATGAAGGCAAACCCACTTTCCTTTCAGTATTTTGCTGCAATTGGCAGAAACAAGCATATTTGCTCATTCGGCCTGAAAATGCTTTTAAGCGCATAAAAACTTACACTCTTGATATCTGGCTAAATAAAAGCTGTTGCAATGATATTTCCATGCTGAAATGAGTTGTTCTGGGTCAAATATGAAGGAAAACCCACTTTCCTTTCAGTATTTTGCTGCAATTGGAAGATATCAGCTCATTCGGCCTGAAAATGCTTTTAAGCGCATAAAAACTTACACTCTTGATTTCTGGCTAAATAAAAGCTGTTGCAATGATATTTCCATGCTGAACTGAGTTGTTCTGGGTCAAATATGAAGGCAAACCCACTTTCCTTTCAGTATTTTGCTGCAATTGGCAGAAACAAGCATATTTGCTCATTCGGCCTGAAAATGCTTTTAAGCGCATAAAAACATACACTCTTGATTTCTGGCTAAATAAAAGCTGTTGCAATGATATTTCCATGCTGAACTGAGTTGTTCTGGGTCAAATATGAAGGCAAACCCACTTTCCTTTCAGTATTTTGCTGCAATTGGCAGAAACAAGCATATTTGCTCATTCGGCCTGAAAATGCTTTTAAACGCATAAAAACTTACACTCTTGATTTCTGGCTAAATAAAAGCTGTTGCAATGATATTTCAATGCTGAAATGAGTTGTTCTGGGTCAAATATGAAGGAAAACCCACTTTCCTTTCAGTATTTTGCTGCAATTGGAAGATATCAGCTCATTCGGCCTGAAAATGCTTTTAAGCGCATAAAAACTTACACTCTTGATTTCTGGCTAAATAAAAGCTGTTGAAATGATATTTCCATGCTGAACTGAGTTGTTCTGGGTCAAATATGAAGGCAAACCCACTTTCCTTTCAGTATTTTGCTGCAATTGGCAGAAACAAGCATATTTGCTCATTCGGCCTGAAAATGCTTTTAAGCGCATTAAAACTTACACTCTTGATTTCTGGCTAAATAAAAGCTGTTGCAATGATATTTCCATGCTGAACTGAGTTGTTCTGGGTCAAATATGAAGGCAAACCCACTTTCCTTTCAGTATTTTGCTGCAATTGGCAGAAACAAGCATATTTGCTCATTCGGCCTGAAAATGCTTTTAAGCGCATAAAAACATACACTCTTGATTTCTGGCTAAATAAAAGCTGTTGCAATGATATTTCCATGCTGAACTGAGTTGTTCTGGGTCAAATATGAAGGCAAACCCAATTTCCTTTCAGTATTTTGCTGCAATTGGCAGAAACAAGCATATTTGCTCATTCGGCCTGAAATTGCTTTTAAGCGCATAAAACCTTACACTCTTGATTTCTGGCTAAATAAAAGCTGTTGCAATGATATTTCCATGCTGAACTGAGTTGTTCTGGGTCAAATATGAAGGCAAACCCACTTTCCTTTCAGTATTTTGCTGCAATTGGCAGAAACAAGCATATTTGCTTATTCGGCCTGAAAATGCTGTTAAGCGCATAAAAACTTACACTCTTGATTTCTGGCTAAATAAAAGCTGTTGCAATGATATTTCCATGCTGAACTGAGTTGTTCTGGGTCAAATATGAAGGCAAACCCAATTTCCTTTCAGTATTTTGCTGCAATTGGCAGAAACAAGCATATTTGCTCATTCGGCCTGAAAATGCTTTTAAGCGCATAAAAACTTACACTCTTGATTTCTGGCTAAATAAAAGCTGTTGCAATGATATTTCCATGCTGAACTGAGTTGTTCTGGGTCAAATATGAAGGCAAACCCACTTTCCTTTCAGTATTTTGCTGCAATTGGCAGAAACAAGCATATTTGCTCATTCGGCCTGAAAATGCTTTTAAGCGCATAAAAACTTAAACTCTTGATTTCTGGCTAAATAAAAGCTGTTGCAATGATATTTCCATGCTGAACTGAGTTGTTCTGGGTCAAATATGAAGGCAAACCCACTTTCCTTTCAGTATTTTGCTGCAATTGGCAGAAACAAGCATATTTGCTCATTCGGCCTGAAAATGCTTTTAAGCGCATAAAAACTTACACTCTTGATTTCTGGCTAAATAAAAGCTGTTGCAATGATATTTCCATGCTGAAATGAGTTGTTCTGGGTCAAATATGAAGGCAAACCCACTTTCCTTTCAGTATTTTGCTGCAATTGGAAGATATCAGCTCATTTGGCCTGAAAATGCTTTTAAGCGCATAAAAACTTACACTCTTGATTTCTGGCTAAATAAAAGCTGTTGCAATGATATTTCCATGCTGAAATGAGTTGTTCTGGGTCAAATAAGAAGGAAAACCCACTTTCCTTTCAGTATTTTGCTGCAATTGGAAGATATCAGCTCATTTGGCCTGAAAATGCTTTTAAGCGCATAAAAACTTACACTCTTGATTTCTGGCTAAATAAAAGCTGTTGCAATGATATTTCCATGCTGAACTGAGTTGTTCTGGGTCAAATATGAAGGCAAACCCACTTTCCTTTCAGTATTTTGCTGCAATTGGAAGATATCAGCTCATTTGGCCTGAAAATGCTTTTAAGCGCATAAAAACTTACACTCTTGATTTCTGGCTAAATAAAAGCTGTTGCAATGATATTTCCATGCTGAACTGAGTTGTTCTGGGTCAAATATGAAGGCAAACCCACTTTCCTTTCAGTATTTTGCTGCAATTGGCAGAAACAAGCATATTTGCTCATTCGGCCTGAAAATGCTTTTAAGCGCATAAAAACATACACTCTTGATTTCTGGCTAAATAAAAGCTGTTGCAATGATATTTCCATGCTGAACTGAGTTGTTCTGGGTCAAATATGAAGGCAAACCCAATTTCCTTTCAGTATTTTGCTGCAATTGGCAGAAACAAGCATATTTGCTTATTCGGCCGGAAAATGCTTTTAAGCGCATAAAACCTTACACTCTTGATTTCTGGCTAAATAAAAGCTGTTGCAATGATATTTCCATGCTGAACTGAGTTGTTCTGGGTCAAATATGAAGGCAAACCCAATTTCCTTTCAGTATTTTGCTGCAATTGGCAGAAACAAGCATATTTGCTCATTCGGCCTGAAAATGCTTTTAAGCGCATATAAACTTACACTCTTGATTTCTGGCTAAATAAAAGCTGTTGCAATGATATTTCCATGCTGAACTGAGTTGTTCTGGGTCAAATATGAAGGCAAACCCACTTTCCTTTCAGTATTTTGCTGCAATTGGCAGAAACAAGCATATTTGCTCATTCGGCCTGAAAATGCTTTTAAGCGCATAAAAACTTACACTCTTGATTTCTGGCTAAAAAAAAGCTGTTGCAATGATATTTCCATGCTGAACTGAGTTGTTCTGGGTCAAATATGAAGGCAAACCCACTTTCCTTTCAGTATTTTGCTGCAATTGGCAGAAACAAGCATATTTGCTCATTCGGCCTGAAAATGCTTTTAAGCGCATAAAAACGTACACTCTTGATTTCTGGCTAAATAAAAGCTGTTGCAATGATATGTCCATGCTAAACTGAGTTGTTCTGGGTCAAATATGAAGGCAAACCCACTGTCCTTTCAGTATTTTGCTGCAATTGGAAGATATCAGCTCATTTGGCCTGAAAATGCTTTTAAGCGCATAAAAACTTACACTCTTGATTTCTGACTAAATAAAAGCTGTTGCAATGATATTTCCATGCTGAACTGAGTTGTTCTGGGTCAAATATGAAGGCAAACCCACTTTCCTTTCAGTATTTTGCTGCAATTGGCAGAAACAAGCATATTTGCTCATTC
This sequence comes from Channa argus, assembly GCF_033026475.1. NCBI lineage: Eukaryota > Metazoa > Chordata > Actinopteri > Anabantiformes > Channidae > Channa > Channa argus. The sequence goes on from NW_027125225.1 coordinate 546,635, forward strand.
GGCCTGAAAATGCTTTTAAGCGCATAAAAACTTACACTCTTGATATCTGGCTAAATAAAAGCTGTTGCAATGATATTTCCATGCTGAAATGAGTTGTTCTGGGTCAAATATGAAGGAAAACCCACTTTCCTTTCAGTATTTTGCTGCAATTGGAAGATATCAGCTCATTCGGCCTGAAAATGCTTTTAAGCGCATAAAAACTTACACTCTTGATTTCTGGCTAAATAAAAGCTGTTGCAATGATATTTCCATGCTGAACTGAGTTGTTCTGGGTCAAATATGAAGGCAAACCCACTTTCCTTTCAGTATTTTGCTGCAATTGGCAGAAACAAGCATATTTGCTCATTCGGCCTGAAAATGCTTTTAAGCGCATAAAAACATACACTCTTGATTTCTGGCTAAATAAAAGCTGTTGCAATGATATTTCCATGCTGAACTGAGTTGTTCTGGGTCAAATATGAAGGCAAACCCACTTTCCTTTCAGTATTTTGCTGCAATTGGCAGAAACAAGCATATTTGCTCATTCGGCCTGAAAATGCTTTTAAACGCATAAAAACTTACACTCTTGATTTCTGGCTAAATAAAAGCTGTTGCAATGATATTTCAATGCTGAAATGAGTTGTTCTGGGTCAAATATGAAGGAAAACCCACTTTCCTTTCAGTATTTTGCTGCAATTGGAAGATATCAGCTCATTCGGCCTGAAAATGCTTTTAAGCGCATAAAAACTTACACTCTTGATTTCTGGCTAAATAAAAGCTGTTGAAATGATATTTCCATGCTGAACTGAGTTGTTCTGGGTCAAATATGAAGGCAAACCCACTTTCCTTTCAGTATTTTGCTGCAATTGGCAGAAACAAGCATATTTGCTCATTCGGCCTGAAAATGCTTTTAAGCGCATTAAAACTTACACTCTTGATTTCTGGCTAAATAAAAGCTGTTGCAATGATATTTCCATGCTGAACTGAGTTGTTCTGGGTCAAATATGAAGGCAAACCCACTTTCCTTTCAGTATTTTGCTGCAATTGGCAGAAACAAGCATATTTGCTCATTCGGCCTGAAAATGCTTTTAAGCGCATAAAAACATACACTCTTGATTTCTGGCTAAATAAAAGCTGTTGCAATGATATTTCCATGCTGAACTGAGTTGTTCTGGGTCAAATATGAAGGCAAACCCAATTTCCTTTCAGTATTTTGCTGCAATTGGCAGAAACAAGCATATTTGCTCATTCGGCCTGAAATTGCTTTTAAGCGCATAAAACCTTACACTCTTGATTTCTGGCTAAATAAAAGCTGTTGCAATGATATTTCCATGCTGAACTGAGTTGTTCTGGGTCAAATATGAAGGCAAACCCACTTTCCTTTCAGTATTTTGCTGCAATTGGCAGAAACAAGCATATTTGCTTATTCGGCCTGAAAATGCTGTTAAGCGCATAAAAACTTACACTCTTGATTTCTGGCTAAATAAAAGCTGTTGCAATGATATTTCCATGCTGAACTGAGTTGTTCTGGGTCAAATATGAAGGAAAACCCACTTTCCTTTCAGTATTTTGCTGCAATTGGAAGATATCAGCTCATTCGGCCTGAAAATGCTTTTAAGCGCATAAAAACTTACACTCTTGATTTCTGGCTAAATAAAAGCTGTTGCAATGATATTTCCATGCTGAACTGAGTTGTTCTGGGTCAAATATGAAGGCAAACCCAATTTCCTTTCAGTATTTTGCTGCAATTGGCAGAAACAAGCATATTTGCTCATTCGGCCTGAAAATGCTTTTAAGCGCATAAAAACTTACACTCTTGATTTCTGGCTAAATAAAAGCTGTTGCAATGATATTTCCATGCTGAACTGAGTTGTTCTGGGTCAAATATGAAGGCAAACCCACTTTCCTTTCAGTATTTTGCTGCAATTGGCAGAAACAAGCATATTTGCTCATTCGGCCTGAAAATGCTTTTAAGCGCATAAAAACTTACACTCTTGATTTCTGGCTAAATAAAAGCTGTTGCAATGATATTTCCATGCTGAACTGAGTTGTTCTGGGTCAAATATGAAGGCAAACCCACTTTCCTTTCAGTATTTTGCTGCAATTGGCAGAAACAAGCATATTTGCTCATTCGGCCTGAAAATGCTTTTAAGCGCATAAAAACTTACACTCTTGATTTCTGGCTAAATAAAAGCTGTTGCAATGATATTTCCATGCTGAACTGAGTTGTTCTGGGTCAAATATGAAGGCAAACCCACTTTCCTTTCAGTATTTTGCTGCAATTGGAAGATATCAGCTCATTTGGCCTGAAAATGCTTTTAAGCGCATAAAAACTTACACTCTTGATTTCTGGCTAAATAAAAGCTGTTGCAATGATATTTCCATGCTGAAATGAGTTGTTCTGGGTCAAATAAGAAGGAAAACCCACTTTCCTTTCAGTATTTTGCTGCAATTGGAAGATATCAGCTCATTTGGCCTGAAAATGCTTTTAAGCGCATAAAAACTTACACTCTTGATTTCTGGCTAAATAAAAGCTGTTGCAATGATATTTCCATGCTGAACTGAGTTGTTCTGGGTCAAATATGAAGGCAAACCCACTTTCCTTTCAGTATTTTGCTGCAATTGGAAGATATCAGCTCATTTGGCCTGAAAATGCTTTTAAGCGCATAAAAACTTACACTCTTGATTTCTGGCTAAATAAAAGCTGTTGCAATGATATTTCCATGCTGAACTGAGTTGTCCTGGGTCAAATATGAAGGCAAACCCACTTTCCTTTCAGTATTTTGCTGCAATTGGCAGAAACAAGCATATTTGCTCATTTGGCCTGAAAATGCTTTTAAGCGCATAAAAACTTACACTCTTGATTTCTGGCTAAATAAAAGCTGTTGCAATGATATTTCCATGCTGAACTGAGTTGTTCTGGGGCAAATATGAAGGCAAACCCACTTTCCTTTCAGTATTTTGCTGCAATTGGCAGAAACAAGCATATTTGCTCATTCGGCCTGAAAATGCTTTTAAGCGCATAAAAACTTACACTCTTGATTTCTGGCTAAATAAAAGCTGTTGCAATGATATTTCCATGCTGAACTGAGTTGTTCTGGGTCAAATATGAAGGCAAACCCACTTTCCTTTCAGTATTTTGCTGCAATTGGCAGAAACAAGCATATTTGCTCATTCGGCCTGAAAATGCTTTTAAGCGCATAAAAACTTACACTCTTGATTTCTGGCTAAATAAAAGCTGTTGCAATGATATTTCCATGCTGAACTGAGTTGTTCTGGGTCAAATATGAAGGCAAACCCAGTTTCCTTTCAGTATTTTGCTGCAATTGGAAGATATCAGCTCATTTGGCCTGAAAATGCTTTTAAGCGCATAAAAACTTACACTCTTGATTTCTGGCTAAATAAAAGCTGTTGCAATGATATTTCCATGCTGAACTGAGTTGTTCTGGGTCAAATATGAAGGCAAACCCACTTTCCTTTCAGTATTTTGCTGCAATTGGAAGATATCAGCTCATTTGGCCTGAAAATGCTTTTAAGCGCATAAAAACTTACACTCTTGATTTCTGGCTAAATAAAAGCTGTTGCAATGATATTTCCATGCTGAACTGAGTTGTCCTGGGTCAAATATGAAGGCAAACCCACTTTCCTTTCAGTATTTTGCTGCAATTGGCAGAAACAAGCATATTTGCTCATTTGGCCTGAAAATGCTTTTAAGCGCATAAAAACTTACACTCTTGATTTCTGGCTAAATAAAAGCTGTTGCAATGATATTTCCATGCTGAACTGAGTTGTTCTGGGGCAAATATGAAGGCAAACCCACTTTCCTTTCAGTATTTTGCTGCAATTGGCAGAAACAAGCATATTTGCTCATTCGGCCTGAAAATGCTTTTAAGCGCATAAAAACTTACACTCTTGATTTCTGGCTAAATAAAAGCTGTTGCAATGATATTTCCATGCTGAACTGAGTTGTCCTGGGTCAAATATGAAGGCAAACCCACTTTCCTTTCAGTATTTTGCTGCAATTGGCAGAAACAAGCATATTTGCTCATTTGGCCTGAAAATGCTTTTAAGCGCATAAAAACTTACACTCTTGATTTCTGGCTAAATAAAAGCTGTTGCAATGATATTTCCATGCTGAACTGAGTTGTTCTGGGGCAAATATGAAGGCAAACCCACTTTCCTTTCAGTATTTTGCTGCAATTGGCAGAAACAAGCATATTTGCTCATTCGGCCTGAAAATACTTTTAAGCGCATAAAAACTTACACTCTTGATTTCTGGCTAAATAAAAGCTGTTGCAATGATATTTCCATGCTGAAATGAGTTGTTCTGGGTCAAATATGAAGGCAAACCCACTTTCCTTTCAGTATTTTGCTGCAATTGGCAGAAACAAGCATATTTGCTCATTCGGCCTGAAAATGCTTTTAAGCGCATAAAAACTTACACTCTTGTTTCTGGCTAAATAAAAGCTGTTGCAATGATATTTCCATGCTGAACTGAGTTGTTCTGGGTCAAATATGAAGGCAAACCCACTTTCCTTTCAGTATTTTGCTGCAATTGGAAGATATCAGCTCATTTGGCCTGAAAATGCTTTTAAGCGCATAAAAACTTACACTCTTGATTTCTGGCTAAATAAAAGCTGTTGCAATGATATTTCCATGCTGAACTGAGTTGTTCTGGGTCAAATATGAAGGAAAACCCACTTTCCTTTCAGTATTTTGCTGCAATTGGCAGAAACAAGCATATTTGCTCATTCGGCCTGAAAATGATTTTAAGCGCATAAAAACTTACACTCTTTATTTCTGACTAAATAAAAGCTGTTGCAATGATATTTCCATGCTGAACTGAGTTGTTCTGGGTCAAATATGAAGGCAAACCCACTTTCCTTTCAGTATTTTGCTGCAATTGGCAGAAACAAGCATATTTGCTCATTCGGCCTGAAAATGCTTTTAAGCGCATAAAAACTTACACTCTTGATTTCTGGCTAAATAAAAGCTGTTGCAATGATATTTCCATGCTGAACTGAGTTGTTCTGGGTCAAATATGAAGGCAAACCCACTTTCCTTTCAGTATTTTGCTGCAATTGGAAGATATCAGCTCATTTGGCCTGAAAATGCTTTTAAGCGCATAAAAACTTACACTCTTGATTTCTGGCTAAATAAAAGCTGTTGCAATGATATTTCCATGCTGAAATGAGTTGTTCTGGGTCAAATAAGAAGGAAAACCCACTTTCCTTTCAGTATTTTGCTGCAATTGGAAGATATCAGCTCATTTGGCCTGAAAATGCTTTTAAGCGCATAAAAACTTACACTCTTGATTTCTGGCTAAATAAAAGCTGTTGCAATGATATTTCCATGCTGAACTGAGTTGTTCTGGGTCAAATATGAAGGCAAACCCAGTTTCCTTTCAGTATTTTGCTGCAATTGGAAGATATCAGCTCATTTGGCCTGAAAATGCTTTTAAGCGCATAAAAACTTACACTCTTGATTTCTGGCTAAATAAAAGCTGTTGCAATGATATTTCCATGCTGAACTGAGTTGTCCTGGGTCAAATATGAAGGCAAACCCACTTTCCTTTCAGTATTTTGCTGCAATTGGCAGAAACAAGCATATTTGCTCATTCGGCCTGAAAATGATTTTAAGCGCATAAAAACTTACACTCTTGATTTCTGGCTAAATAAAAGCTGTTGCAATGATATTTCCATGCTGAACTGAGTTGTTCTGGGTCAAATATGAAGGCAAACCCACTTTCCTTTCAGTATTTTGCTGCAATTGGAAGATATCAGCTCATTTGGCCTGAAAATGCTTTTAAGCGCATAAAAACTTACACTCTTGATTTCTGGCTAAATAAAAGCTGTTGCAATGATATTTCCATGCTGAACTGAGTTGTTCTGGGTCAAATATGAAGGAAAACCCACTTTCCTTTCAGTATTTTGCTGCAATTGGCAGAAACAAGCATATTTGCTCATTCGGCCTGAAAATGATTTTAAGCGCATAAAAACTTACACTCTTGATTTCTGGCTAAATAAAAGCTGTTGCAAAGATATTTCCATGCTGAACTGAGTTGTTCTGGGTCAAATATGAAGGCAAACCCACTGTCCTTTCAGTATTTTGCTGCAATTGGAAGATATCAGCTCATTTGGCCTGAAAATGCTTTTAAGCGCATAAAAACTTACACTCTTGATTTCTGACTAAATAAAAGCTGTTGCAATGATATTTCCATGCTGAACTGAGTTGTTCTGGGTCAAATATGAAGGCAAACCCACTTTCCTTTCAGTATTTTGCTGCAATTGGCAGAAACAAGCATATTTGCTCATTCGGCCTGAAAATGCTTTTAAGTGCATAAAAACTTACACTCTTTATTTCTGACTAAATAAAAGCTGTTGCAATGATATTTCCATGCTGAACTGAGTTGTTCTGGGTCAAATATGAAGGCAAACCCACTTTCCTTTCAGTATTTTGCTGCAATTGGCAGAAACAAGCATATTTGCTCATTCGGCCTGAAAATGCTTTTAAGCGCATATAAAATTACACTCTTGATTTCTGGCTAAATAAAAGCTGTTGCAATGATATTTCCATGCTGAACTGAGTTGTTCTGGGTCAAATATGAAGGCAAACCCACTTTCCTTTCAGTATTTTGCTGCAATTGGCAGAAACAAGCATATTTGCTCATTCGGCCTGAAAATGCTTTTAAGCGCATAAAAACTTACACTCTTGATTTCTGGCTAAAAAAAAGCTGTTGCAATGATATTTCCATGCTGAACTGAGTTGTTCTGGGTCAAATATGAAGGCAAACCCACTTTCCTTTCAGTATTTTGCTGCAATTGGCAGAAACAAGCATATTTGCTCATTCGGCCTGAAAATGCTTTTAAGCGCATAAAAACGTACACTCTTGATTTCTGGCTAAATAAAAGCTGTTGCAATGATATTTCAATGCTGAAATGAGTTGTTCTGGGTCAAATATGAAGGAAAACCCACTTTCCTTTCAGTATTTTGCTGCAATTGGAAGATATCAGCTCATTCGGCCTGAAAATGCTTTTAAGCGCATAAAAACTTACACTCTTGATTTCTGGCTAAATAAAAGCTGTTGAAATGATATTTCCATGCTGAACTGAGTTGTTCTGGGTCAAATATGAAGGCAAACCCACTTTCCTTTCAGTATTTTGCTGCAATTGGCAGAAACAAGCATATTTGCTCATTCGGCCTGAAAATGCTTTTAAGCGCATTAAAACTTACACTCTTGATTTCTGGCTAAATAAAAGCTGTTGCAATGATATTTCCATGCTGAACTGAGTTGTTCTGGGTCAAATATGAAGGCAAACCCACTTTCCTTTCAGTATTTTGCTGCAATTGGCAGAAACAAGCATATTTGCTCATTCGGCCTGAAAATGCTTTTAAGCGCATAAAAACATACACTCTTGATTTCTGGCTAAATAAAAGCTGTTGCAATGATATTTCCATGCTGAACTGAGTTGTTCTGGGTCAAATATGAAGGCAAACCCAATTTCCTTTCAGTATTTTGCTGCAATTGGCAGAAACAAGCATATTTGCTCATTCGGCCTGAAATTGCTTTTAAGCGCATAAAACCTTACACTCTTGATTTCTGGCTAAATAAAAGCTGTTGCAATGATATTTCCATGCTGAACTGAGTTGTTCTGGGTCAAATATGAAGGCAAACCCACTTTCCTTTCAGTATTTTGCTGCAATTGGCAGAAACAAGCATATTTGCTTATTCGGCCTGAAAATGCTGTTAAGCGCATAAAAACTTACACTCTTGATTTCTGGCTAAATAAAAGCTGTTGCAATGATATTTCCATGCTGAACTGAGTTGTTCTGGGTCAAATATGAAGGCAAACCCAATTTCCTTTCAGTATTTTGCTGCAATTGGCAGAAACAAGCATATTTGCTCATTCGGCCTGAAAATGCTTTTAAGCGCATAAAAACTTACACTCTTGATTTCTGGCTAAATAAAAGCTGTTGCAATGATATTTCCATGCTGAACTGAGTTGTTCTGGGTCAAATATGAAGGCAAACCCACTTTCCTTTCAGTATTTTGCTGCAATTGGCAGAAACAAGCATATTTGCTCATTCGGCCTGAAAATGCTTTTAAGCGCATAAAAACTTAAACTCTTGATTTCTGGCTAAATAAAAGCTGTTGCAATGATATTTCCATGCTGAACTGAGTTGTTCTGGGTCAAATATGAAGGCAAACCCACTTTCCTTTCAGTATTTTGCTGCAATTGGCAGAAACAAGCATATTTGCTCATTCGGCCTGAAAATGCTTTTAAGCGCATAAAAACTTACACTCTTGATTTCTGGCTAAATAAAAGCTGTTGCAATGATATTTCCATGCTGAACTGAGTTGTTCTGGGTCAAATATGAAGGCAAACCCACTTTCCTTTCAGTATTTTGCTGCAATTGGAAGATATCAGCTCATTTGGCCTGAAAATGCTTTTAAGCGCATAAAAACTTACACTCTTGATTTCTGGCTAAATAAAAGCTGTTGCAATGATATTTCCATGCTGAAATGAGTTGTTCTGGGTCAAATAAGAAGGAAAACCCACTTTCCTTTCAGTATTTTGCTGCAATTGGAAGATATCAGCTCATTTGGCCTGAAAATGCTTTTAAGCGCATAAAAACTTACACTCTTGATTTCTGGCTAAATAAAAGCTGTTGCAATGATATTTCCATGCTGAACTGAGTTGTTCTGGGTCAAATATGAAGGCAAACCCACTTTCCTTTCAGTATTTTGCTGCAATTGGAAGATATCAGCTCATTTGGCCTGAAAATGCTTTTAAGCGCATAAAAACTTACACTCTTGATTTCTGGCTAAATAAAAGCTGTTGCAATGATATTTCCATGCTGAACTGAGTTGTTCTGGGTCAAATATGAAGGCAAACCCACTTTCCTTTCAGTATTTTGCTGCAATTGGCAGAAACAAGCATATTTGCTCATTCGGCCTGAAAATGCTTTTAAGCGCATAAAAACATACACTCTTGATTTCTGGCTAAATAAAAGCTGTTGCAATGATATTTCCATGCTGAACTGAGTTGTTCTGGGTCAAATATGAAGGCAAACCCAATTTCCTTTCAGTATTTTGCTGCAATTGGCAGAAACAAGCATATTTGCTCATTCGGCCGGAAAATGCTTTTAAGCGCATAAAACCTTACACTCTTGATTTCTGGCTAAATAAAAGCTGTTGCAATGATATTTCCATGCTGAACTGAGTTGTTCTGGGTCAAATATGAAGGCAAACCCACTTTCCTTTCAGTATTTTGCTGCAATTGGCAGAAACAAGCATATTTGCTTATTCGGCCTGAAAATGCTTTTAAGCGCATAAAAACTTACACTCTTGATTTCTGGCTAAATAAAAGCTGTTGCAATGATATTTCCATGCTGAACTGAGTTGTTCTGGGTCAAATATGAAGGCAAACCCAATTTCCTTTCAGTATTTTGCTGCAATTGGCAGAAACAAGCATATTTGCTCATTCGGCCTGAAAATGCTTTTAAGCGCATATAAACTTACACTCTTGATTTCTGGCTAAATAAAAGCTGTTGCAATGATATTTCCATGCTGAACTGAGTTGTTCTGGGTCAAATATGAAGGCAAACCCACTTTCCTTTCAGTATTTTGCTGCAATTGGCAGAAACAAGCATATTTGCTCATTCGGCCTGAAAATGCTTTTAAGCGCATAAAAACTTACACTCTTGATTTCTGGCTAAAAAAAAGCTGTTGCAATGATATTTCCATGCTGAACTGAGTTGTTCTGGGTCAAATATGAAGGCAAACCCACTTTCCTTTCAGTATTTTGCTGCAATTGGCAGAAACAAGCATATTTGCTCATTCGGCCTGAAAATGCTTTTAAGCGCATAAAAACGTACACTCTTGATTTCTGGCTAAATAAAAGCTGTTGCAATGATATGTCCATGCTAAACTGAGTTGTTCTGGGTCAAATATGAAGGCAAACCCACTGTCCTTTCAGTATTTTGCTGCAATTGGAAGATATCAGCTCATTTGGCCTGAAAATGCTTTTAAGCGCATAAAAACTTACACTCTTGATTTCTGACTAAATAAAAGCTGTTGCAATGATATTTCCATGCTGAACTGAGTTGTTCTGGGTCAAATATGAAGGCAAACCCACTTTCCTTTCAGTATTTTGCTGCAATTGGCAGAAACAAGCATATTTGCTCATTCGGCCTGAAAATGCTTTTAAGCGCATAAAAACTTACACTCTTGATATCTGGCTAAATAAAAGCTGTTGCAATGATATTTCCATGCTGAAATGAGTTGTTCTGGGTCAAATATGAAGGAAAACCCACTTTCCTTTCAGTATTTTGCTGCAATTGGAAGATATCAGCTCATTCGGCCTGAAAATGCTTTTAAGCGCATAAAAACTTACACTCTTGATTTCTGGCTAAATAAAAGCTGTTGCAATGATATTTCCATGCTGAACTGAGTTGTTCTGGGTCAAATATGAAGGCAAACCCACTTTCCTTTCAGTATTTTGCTGCAATTGGCAGAAACAAGCATATTTGCTCATTCGGCCTGAAAATGCTTTTAAGCGCATAAAAACATACACTCTTGATTTCTGGCTAAATAAAAGCTGTTGCAATGATATTTCCATGCTGAACTGAGTTGTTCTGGGTCAAATATGAAGGCAAACCCACTTTCCTTTCAGTATTTTGCTGCAATTGGCAGAAACAAGCATATTTGCTCATTCGGCCTGAAAATGCTTTTAAACGCATAAAAACTTACACTCTTGATTTCTGGCTAAATAAAAGCTGTTGCAATGATATTTCAATGCTGAAATGAGTTGTTCTGGGTCAAATATGAAGGAAAACCCACTTTCCTTTCAGTATTTTGCTGCAATTGGAAGATATCAGCTCATTCGGCCTGAAAATGCTTTTAAGCGCATAAAAACTTACACTCTTGATTTCTGGCTAAATAAAAGCTGTTGAAATGATATTTCCATGCTGAACTGAGTTGTTCTGGGTCAAATATGAAGGCAAACCCACTTTCCTTTCAGTATTTTGCTGCAATTGGCAGAAACAAGCATATTTGCTCATTCGGCCTGAAAATGCTTTTAAGCGCATTAAAACTTACACTCTTGATTTCTGGCTAAATAAAAGCTGTTGCAATGATATTTCCATGCTGAACTGAGTTGTTCTGGGTCAAATATGAAGGCAAACCCACTTTCCTTTCAGTATTTTGCTGCAATTGGCAGAAACAAGCATATTTGCTCATTCGGCCTGAAAATGCTTTTAAGCGCATAAAAACATACACTCTTGATTTCTGGCTAAATAAAAGCTGTTGCAATGATATTTCCATGCTGAACTGAGTTGTTCTGGGTCAAATATGAAGGCAAACCCAATTTCCTTTCAGTATTTTGCTGCAATTGGCAGAAACAAGCATATTTGCTCATTCGGCCTGAAATTGCTTTTAAGCGCATAAAACCTTACACTCTTGATTTCTGGCTAAATAAAAGCTGTTGCAATGATATTTCCATGCTGAACTGAGTTGTTCTGGGTCAAATATGAAGGCAAACCCACTTTCCTTTCAGTATTTTGCTGCAATTGGCAGAAACAAGCATATTTGCTTATTCGGCCTGAAAATGCTGTTAAGCGCATAAAAACTTACACTCTTGATTTCTGGCTAAATAAAAGCTGTTGCAATGATATTTCCATGCTGAACTGAGTTGTTCTGGGTCAAATATGAAGGAAAACCCACTTTCCTTTCAGTATTTTGCTGCAATTGGAAGATATCAGCTCATTCGGCCTGAAAATGCTTTTAAGCGCATAAAAACTTACACTCTTGATTTCTGGCTAAATAAAAGCTGTTGCAATGATATTTCCATGCTGAACTGAGTTGTTCTGGGTCAAATATGAAGGCAAACCCAATTTCCTTTCAGTATTTTGCTGCAATTGGCAGAAACAAGCATATTTGCTCATTCGGCCTGAAAATGCTTTTAAGCGCATAAAAACTTACACTCTTGATTTCTGGCTAAATAAAAGCTGTTGCAATGATATTTCCATGCTGAACTGAGTTGTTCTGGGTCAAATATGAAGGCAAACCCACTTTCCTTTCAGTATTTTGCTGCAATTGGCAGAAACAAGCATATTTGCTCATTCGGCCTGAAAATGCTTTTAAGCGCATAAAAACTTACACTCTTGATTTCTGGCTAAATAAAAGCTGTTGCAATGATATTTCCATGCTGAACTGAGTTGTTCTGGGTCAAATATGAAGGCAAACCCACTTTCCTTTCAGTATTTTGCTGCAATTGGCAGAAACAAGCATATTTGCTCATTCGGCCTGAAAATGCTTTTAAGCGCATAAAAACTTACACTCTTGATTTCTGGCTAAATAAAAGCTGTTGCAATGATATTTCCATGCTGAACTGAGTTGTTCTGGGTCAAATATGAAGGCAAACCCACTTTCCTTTCAGTATTTTGCTGCAATTGGAAGATATCAGCTCATTTGGCCTGAAAATGCTTTTAAGCGCATAAAAACTTACACTCTTGATTTCTGGCTAAATAAAAGCTGTTGCAATGATATTTCCATGCTGAAATGAGTTGTTCTGGGTCAAATAAGAAGGAAAACCCACTTTCCTTTCAGTATTTTGCTGCAATTGGAAGATATCAGCTCATTTGGCCTGAAAATGCTTTTAAGCGCATAAAAACTTACACTCTTGATTTCTGGCTAAATAAAAGCTGTTGCAATGATATTTCCATGCTGAACTGAGTTGTTCTGGGTCAAATATGAAGGCAAACCCACTTTCCTTTCAGTATTTTGCTGCAATTGGAAGATATCAGCTCATTTGGCCTGAAAATGCTTTTAAGCGCATAAAAACTTACACTCTTGATTTCTGGCTAAATAAAAGCTGTTGCAATGATATTTCCATGCTGAACTGAGTTGTCCTGGGTCAAATATGAAGGCAAACCCACTTTCCTTTCAGTATTTTGCTGCAATTGGCAGAAACAAGCATATTTGCTCATTTGGCCTGAAAATGCTTTTAAGCGCATAAAAACTTACACTCTTGATTTCTGGCTAAATAAAAGCTGTTGCAATGATATTTCCATGCTGAACTGAGTTGTTCTGGGGCAAATATGAAGGCAAACCCACTTTCCTTTCAGTATTTTGCTGCAATTGGCAGAAACAAGCATATTTGCTCATTCGGCCTGAAAATGCTTTTAAGCGCATAAAAACTTACACTCTTGATTTCTGGCTAAATAAAAGCTGTTGCAATGATATTTCCATGCTGAACTGAGTTGTTCTGGGTCAAATATGAAGGCAAACCCACTTTCCTTTCAGTATTTTGCTGCAATTGGCAGAAACAAGCATATTTGCTCATTCGGCCTGAAAATGCTTTTAAGCGCATAAAAACTTACACTCTTGATTTCTGGCTAAATAAAAGCTGTTGCAATGATATTTCCATGCTGAACTGAGTTGTTCTGGGTCAAATATGAAGGCAAACCCAGTTTCCTTTCAGTATTTTGCTGCAATTGGAAGATATCAGCTCATTTGGCCTGAAAATGCTTTTAAGCGCATAAAAACTTACACTCTTGATTTCTGGCTAAATAAAAGCTGTTGCAATGATATTTCCATGCTGAACTGAGTTGTTCTGGGTCAAATATGAAGGCAAACCCACTTTCCTTTCAGTATTTTGCTGCAATTGGAAGATATCAGCTCATTTGGCCTGAAAATGCTTTTAAGCGCATAAAAACTTACACTCTTGATTTCTGGCTAAATAAAAGCTGTTGCAATGATATTTCCATGCTGAACTGAGTTGTCCTGGGTCAAATATGAAGGCAAACCCACTTTCCTTTCAGTATTTTGCTGCAATTGGCAGAAACAAGCATATTTGCTCATTTGGCCTGAAAATGCTTTTAAGCGCATAAAAACTTACACTCTTGATTTCTGGCTAAATAAAAGCTGTTGCAATGATATTTCCATACTGAACTGAGTTGTTCTGGGGCAAATATGAAGGCAAACCCACTTTCCTTTCAGTATTTTGCTGCAATTGGCAGAAACAAGCATATTTGCTCATTCGGCCGGAAAATGCTTTTAAGCGCATAAAAACTTACACTCTTGATTTCTGGCTAAATAAAAGCTGTTGCAATGATATTTCCATGCTGAACTGAGTTGTTCTGGGTCAAATATGAAGGCAAACCCACTTTCCTTTCAGTATTTTGCTGCAATTGGCAGAAACAAGCATATTTGCTCATTCGGCCTGAAAATGCTTTTAAGCGCATAAAAACTTACACTCTTGATTTCTGGCTAAATAAAAGCTGTTGCAATGATATTTCCATGCTGAACTGAGTTGTTCTGGGTCAAATATGAAGGCAAACCCAGTTTCCTTTCAGTATTTTGCTGCAATTGGAAGATATCAGCTCATTTGGCCTGAAAATGCTTTTAAGCGCATAAAAACTTACACTCTTGATTTCTGGCTAAATAAAAGCTGTTGCAATGATATTTCCATGCTGAACTGAGTTGTCCTGGGTCAAATATGAAGGCAAACCCACTTTCCTTTCAGTATTTTGCTGCAATTGGCAGAAACAAGCATATTTGCTCATTTGGCCTGAAAATGCTTTTAAGCGCATAAAAACTTACACTCTTGATTTCTGGCTAAATAAAAGCTGTTGCAATGATATTTCCATGCTGAACTGAGTTGTTCTGGGGCAAATATGAAGGCAAACCCACTTTCCTTTCAGTATTTTGCTGCAATTGGCAGAAACAAGCATATTTGCTCATTCGGCCTGAAAATACTTTTAAGCGCATAAAAACTTACACTCTTGATTTCTGGCTAAATAAAAGCTGTTGCAATGATATTTCCATGCTGAAATGAGTTGTTCTGGGTCAAATATGAAGGCAAACCCACTTTCCTTTCAGTATTTTGCTGCAATTGGCAGAAACAAGCATATTTGCTCATTCGGCCTGAAAATGCTTTTAAGCGCATAAAAACTTACACTCTTGTTTCTGGCTAAATAAAAGCTGTTGCAATGATATTTCCATGCTGAACTGAGTTGTTCTGGGTCAAATATGAAGGCAAACCCACTTTCCTTTCAGTATTTTGCTGCAATTGGAAGATATCAGCTCATTTGGCCTGAAAATGCTTTTAAGCGCATAAAAACTTACACTCTTGATTTCTGGCTAAATAAAAGCTGTTGCAATGATATTTCCATGCTGAACTGAGTTGTTCTGGGTCAAATATGAAGGAAAACCCACTTTCCTTTCAGTATTTTGCTGCAATTGGCAGAAACAAGCATATTTGCTCATTCGGCCTGAAAATGATTTTAAGCGCATAAAAACTTACACTCTTTATTTCTGACTAAATAAAAGCTGTTGCAATGATATTTCCATGCTGAACTGAGTTGTTCTGGGTCAAATATGAAGGCAAACCCACTTTCCTTTCAGTATTTTGCTGCAATTGGCAGAAACAAGCATATTTGCTCATTCGGCCTGAAAATGCTTTTAAGCGCATAAAAACTTACACTCTTGATTTCTGGCTAAATAAAAGCTGTTGCAATGATATTTCCATGCTGAACTGAGTTGTTCTGGGTCAAATATGAAGGCAAACCCACTTTCCTTTCAGTATTTTGCTGCAATTGGAAGATATCAGCTCATTTGGCCTGAAAATGCTTTTAAGCGCATAAAAACTTACACTCTTGATTTCTGGCTAAATAAAAGCTGTTGCAATGATATTTCCATGCTGAAATGAGTTGTTCTGGGTCAAATAAGAAGGAAAACCCACTTTCCTTTCAGTATTTTGCTGCAATTGGAAGATATCAGCTCATTTGGCCTGAAAATGCTTTTAAGCGCATAAAAACTTACACTCTTGATTTCTGGCTAAATAAAAGCTGTTGCAATGATATTTCCATGCTGAACTGAGTTGTTCTGGGTCAAATATGAAGGCAAACCCAGTTTCCTTTCAGTATTTTGCTGCAATTGGAAGATATCAGCTCATTTGGCCTGAAAATGCTTTTAAGCGCATAAAAACTTACACTCTTGATTTCTGGCTAAATAAAAGCTGTTGCAATGATATTTCCATGCTGAACTGAGTTGTCCTGGGTCAAATATGAAGGCAAACCCACTTTCCTTTCAGTATTTTGCTGCAATTGGCAGAAACAAGCATATTTGCTCATTCGGCCTGAAAATGATTTTAAGCGCATAAAAACTTACACTCTTGATTTCTGGCTAAATAAAAGCTGTTGCAATGATATTTCCATGCTGAACTGAGTTGTTCTGGGTCAAATATGAAGGCAAACCCACTTTCCTTTCAATATTTTGCTGCAATTGGAAGATATCAGCTCATTTGGCCTGAAAATGCTTTTAAGCGCATAAAAACTTACACTCTTGATTTCTGGCTAAATAAAAGCTGTTGCAATGATATTTCCATGCTGAACTGAGTTGTTCTGGGTCAAATATGAAGGAAAACCCACTTTCCTTTCAGTATTTTGCTGCAATTGGCAGAAACAAGCATATTTGCTCATTCGGCCTGAAAATGATTTTAAGCGCATAAAAACTTACACTCTTGATTTCTGGCTAAATAAAAGCTGTTGCAAAGATATTTCCATGCTGAACTGAGTTGTTCTGGGTCAAATATGAAGGCAAACCCACTGTCCTTTCAGTATTTTGCTGCAATTGGAAGATATCAGCTCATTTGGCCTGAAAATGCTTTTAAGCGCATAAAAACTTACACTCTTGATTTCTGACTAAATAAAAGCTGTTGCAATGATATTTCCATGCTGAACTGAGTTGTTCTGGGTCAAATATGAAGGCAAACCCACTTTCCTTTCAGTATTTTGCTGCAATTGGCAGAAACAAGCATATTTGCTCATTCGGCCTGAAAATGCTTTTAAGTGCATAAAAACTTACACTCTTTATTTCTGACTAAATAAAAGCTGTTGCAATGATATTTCCATGCTGAACTGAGTTGTTCTGGGTCAAATATGAAGGCAAACCCACTTTCCTTTCAGTATTTTGCTGCAATTGGCAGAAACAAGCATATTTGCTCATTCGGCCTGAAAATGCTTTTAAGCGCATATAAAATTACACTCTTGATTTCTGGCTAAATAAAAGCTGTTGCAATGATATTTCCATGCTGAACTGAGTTGTTCTGGGTCAAATATGAAGGCAAACCCACTTTCCTTTCAGTATTTTGCTGCAATTGGCAGAAACAAGCATATTTGCTCATTCGGCCTGAAAATGCTTTTAAGCGCATAAAAACTTACACTCTTGATTTCTGGCTAAAAAAAAGCTGTTGCAATGATATTTCCATGCTGAACTGAGTTGTTCTGGGTCAAATATGAAGGCAAACCCACTTTCCTTTCAGTATTTTGCTGCAATTGGCAGAAACAAGCATATTTGCTCATTCGGCCTGAAAATGCTTTTAAGCGCATAAAAACGTACACTCTTGATTTCTGGCTAAATAAAAGCTGTTGCAATGATATGTCCATGCTAAACTGAGTTGTTCTGGGTCAAATATGAAGGCAAACCCACTGTCCTTTCAGTATTTTGCTGCAATTGGAAGATATCAGCTCATTTGGCCTGAAAATGCTTTTAAGCGCATAAAAACTTACACTCTTGATTTCTGACTAAATAAAAGCTGTTGCAATGATATTTCCATGCTGAACTGAGTTGTTCTGGGTCAAATATGAAGGCAAACCCACTTTCCTTTCAGTATTTTGCTGCAATTGGCAGAAACAAGCATATTTGCTCATTCGGCCTGAAAATGCTTTTAAGCGCATAAAAACTTACACTCTTGATATCTGGCTAAATAAAAGCTGTTGCAATGATATTTCCATGCTGAAATGAGTTGTTCTGGGTCAAATATGAAGGAAAACCCACTTTCCTTTCAGTATTTTGCTGCAATTGGAAGATATCAGCTCATTCGGCCTGAAAATGCTTTTAAGCGCATAAAAACTTACACTCTTGATTTCTGGCTAAATAAAAGCTGTTGCAATGATATTTCCATGCTGAACTGAGTTGTTCTGGGTCAAATATGAAGGCAAACCCACTTTCCTTTCAGTATTTTGCTGCAATTGGCAGAAACAAGCATATTTGCTCATTCGGCCTGAAAATGCTTTTAAGCGCATAAAAACATACACTCTTGATTTCTGGCTAAATAAAAGCTGTTGCAATGATATTTCCATGCTGAACTGAGTTGTTCTGGGTCAAATATGAAGGCAAACCCACTTTCCTTTCAGTATTTTGCTGCAATTGGCAGAAACAAGCATATTTGCTCATTCGGCCTGAAAATGCTTTTAAACGCATAAAAACTTACACTCTTGATTTCTGGCTAAATAAAAGCTGTTGCAATGATATTTCAATGCTGAAATGAGTTGTTCTGGGTCAAATATGAAGGAAAACCCACTTTCCTTTCAGTATTTTGCTGCAATTGGAAGATATCAGCTCATTCGGCCTGAAAATGCTTTTAAGCGCATAAAAACTTACACTCTTGATTTCTGGCTAAATAAAAGCTGTTGAAATGATATTTCCATGCTGAACTGAGTTGTTCTGGGTCAAATATGAAGGCAAACCCACTTTCCTTTCAGTATTTTGCTGCAATTGGCAGAAACAAGCATATTTGCTCATTCGGCCTGAAAATGCTTTTAAGCGCATTAAAACTTACACTCTTGATTTCTGGCTAAATAAAAGCTGTTGCAATGATATTTCCATGCTGAACTGAGTTGTTCTGGGTCAAATATGAAGGCAAACCCACTTTCCTTTCAGTATTTTGCTGCAATTGGCAGAAACAAGCATATTTGCTCATTCGGCCTGAAAATGCTTTTAAGCGCATAAAAACATACACTCTTGATTTCTGGCTAAATAAAAGCTGTTGCAATGATATTTCCATGCTGAACTGAGTTGTTCTGGGTCAAATATGAAGGCAAACCCAATTTCCTTTCAGTATTTTGCTGCAATTGGCAGAAACAAGCATATTTGCTCATTCGGCCTGAAATTGCTTTTAAGCGCATAAAACCTTACACTCTTGATTTCTGGCTAAATAAAAGCTGTTGCAATGATATTTCCATGCTGAACTGAGTTGTTCTGGGTCAAATATGAAGGCAAACCCACTTTCCTTTCAGTATTTTGCTGCAATTGGCAGAAACAAGCATATTTGCTTATTCGGCCTGAAAATGCTGTTAAGCGCATAAAAACTTACACTCTTGATTTCTGGCTAAATAAAAGCTGTTGCAATGATATTTCCATGCTGAACTGAGTTGTTCTGGGTCAAATATGAAGGCAAACCCACTTTCCTTTCAGTATTTTGCTGCAATTGGCAGAAACAAGCATATTTGCTCATTCGGCCTGAAAATGCTTTTAAGCGCATAAAAACTTACACTCTTGATTTCTGGCTAAATAAAAGCTGTTGCAATGATATTTCCATGCTGAACTGAGTTGTTCTGGGTCAAATATGAAGGCAAACCCACTTTCCTTTCAGTATTTTGCTGCAATTGGCAGAAACAAGCATATTTGCTTATTCGGCCTGAAAATGCTTTTAAGCGCATAAAAACTTACACTCTTGATTTCTGGCTAAATAAAAGCTGTTGCAATGATATTTCCATGCTGAACTGAGTTGTTCTGGGTCAAATATGAAGGCAAACCCAATTTCCTTTCAGTATTTTGCTGCAATTGGCAGAAACAAGCATATTTGCTCATTCGGCCTGAAAATGCTTTTAAGCGCATATAAACTTACACTCTTGATTTCTGGCTAAATAAAAGCTGTTGCAATGATATTTCCATGCTGAACTGAGTTGTTCTGGGTCAAATATGAAGGCAAACCCACTTTCCTTTCAGTATTTTGCTGCAATTGGCAGAAACAAGCATATTTGCTCATTCGGCCTGAAAATGCTTTTAAGCGCATAAAAACTTACACTCTTGATTTCTGGCTAAAAAAAAGCTGTTGCAATGATATTTCCATGCTGAACTGAGTTGTTCTGGGTCAAATATGAAGGCAAACCCACTTTCCTTTCAGTATTTTGCTGCAATTGGCAGAAACAAGCATATTTGCTCATTCGGCCTGAAAATGCTTTTAAGCGCATAAAAACGTACACTCTTGATTTCTGGCTAAATAAAAGCTGTTGCAATGATATGTCCATGCTAAACTGAGTTGTTCTGGGTCAAATATGAAGGCAAACCCACTGTCCTTTCAGTATTTTGCTGCAATTGGAAGATATCAGCTCATTTGGCCTGAAAATGCTTTTAAGTGCATAAAAACTTACACTCTTGATTTCTGACTAAATAAAAGCTGTTGCAATGATATTTCCATGCTGAACTGAGTTGTTCTGGGTCAAATATGAAGGCAAACCCACTTTCCTTTCAGTATTTTGCTGCAATTGGCAGAAACAAGCATATTTGCTCATTCGGCCTGAAAATGCTTTTAAGCGCATAAAAACTTACACTCTTGATATCTGGCTAAATAAAAGCTGTTGCAATGATATTTCCATGCTGAAATGAGTTGTTCTGGGTCAAATATGAAGGAAAACCCACTTTCCTTTCAGTATTTTGCTGCAATTGGAAGATATCAGCTCATTCGGCCTGAAAATGCTTTTAAGCGCATAAAAACTTACACTCTTGATTTCTGGCTAAATAAAAGCTGTTGCAATGATATTTCCATGCTGAACTGAGTTGTTCTGGGTCAAATATGAAGGCAAACCCACTTTCCTTTCAGTATTTTGCTGCAATTGGCAGAAACAAGCATATTTGCTCATTCGGCCTGAAAATGCTTTTAAGCGCATAAAAACATACACTCTTGATTTCTGGCTAAATAAAAGCTGTTGCAATGATATTTCCATGCTGAACTGAGTTGTTCTGGGTCAAATATGAAGGCAAACCCACTTTCCTTTCAGTATTTTGCTGCAATTGGCAGAAACAAGCATATTTGCTCATTCGGCCTGAAAATGCTTTTAAACGCATAAAAACTTACACTCTTGATTTCTGGCTAAATAAAAGCTGTTGCAATGATATTTCAATGCTGAAATGAGTTGTTCTGGGTCAAATATGAAGGAAAACCCACTTTCCTTTCAGTATTTTGCTGCAATTGGAAGATATCAGCTCATTCGGCCTGAAAATGCTTTTAAGCGCATAAAAACTTACACTCTTGATTTCTGGCTAAATAAAAGCTGTTGAAATGATATTTCCATGCTGAACTGAGTTGTTCTGGGTCAAATATGAAGGCAAACCCACTTTCCTTTCAGTATTTTGCTGCAATTGGCAGAAACAAGCATATTTGCTCATTCGGCCTGAAAATGCTTTTAAGCGCATTAAAACTTACACTCTTGATTTCTGGCTAAATAAAAGCTGTTGCAATGATATTTCCATGCTGAACTGAGTTGTTCTGGGTCAAATATGAAGGCAAACCCACTTTCCTTTCAGTATTTTGCTGCAATTGGCAGAAACAAGCATATTTGCTCATTCGGCCTGAAAATGCTTTTAAGCGCATAAAAACATACACTCTTGATTTCTGGCTAAATAAAAGCTGTTGCAATGATATTTCCATGCTGAACTGAGTTGTTCTGGGTCAAATATGAAGGCAAACCCAATTTCCTTTCAGTATTTTGCTGCAATTGGCAGAAACAAGCATATTTGCTCATTCGGCCTGAAATTGCTTTTAAGCGCATAAAACCTTACACTCTTGATTTCTGGCTAAATAAAAGCTGTTGCAATGATATTTCCATGCTGAACTGAGTTGTTCTGGGTCAAATATGAAGGCAAACCCACTTTCCTTTCAGTATTTTGCTGCAATTGGCAGAAACAAGCATATTTGCTTATTCGGCCTGAAAATGCTGTTAAGCGCATAAAAACTTACACTCTTGATTTCTGGCTAAATAAAAGCTGTTGCAATGATATTTCCATGCTGAACTGAGTTGTTCTGGGTCAAATATGAAGGCAAACCCAATTTCCTTTCAGTATTTTGCTGCAATTGGCAGAAACAAGCATATTTGCTCATTCGGCCTGAAAATGCTTTTAAGCGCATAAAAACTTACACTCTTGATTTCTGGCTAAATAAAAGCTGTTGCAATGATATTTCCATGCTGAACTGAGTTGTTCTGGGTCAAATATGAAGGCAAACCCACTTTCCTTTCAGTATTTTGCTGCAATTGGCAGAAACAAGCATATTTGCTCATTCGGCCTGAAAATGCTTTTAAGCGCATAAAAACTTAAACTCTTGATTTCTGGCTAAATAAAAGCTGTTGCAATGATATTTCCATGCTGAACTGAGTTGTTCTGGGTCAAATATGAAGGCAAACCCACTTTCCTTTCAGTATTTTGCTGCAATTGGCAGAAACAAGCATATTTGCTCATTCGGCCTGAAAATGCTTTTAAGCGCATAAAAACTTACACTCTTGATTTCTGGCTAAATAAAAGCTGTTGCAATGATATTTCCATGCTGAAATGAGTTGTTCTGGGTCAAATATGAAGGCAAACCCACTTTCCTTTCAGTATTTTGCTGCAATTGGAAGATATCAGCTCATTTGGCCTGAAAATGCTTTTAAGCGCATAAAAACTTACACTCTTGATTTCTGGCTAAATAAAAGCTGTTGCAATGATATTTCCATGCTGAAATGAGTTGTTCTGGGTCAAATAAGAAGGAAAACCCACTTTCCTTTCAGTATTTTGCTGCAATTGGAAGATATCAGCTCATTTGGCCTGAAAATGCTTTTAAGCGCATAAAAACTTACACTCTTGATTTCTGGCTAAATAAAAGCTGTTGCAATGATATTTCCATGCTGAACTGAGTTGTTCTGGGTCAAATATGAAGGCAAACCCACTTTCCTTTCAGTATTTTGCTGCAATTGGAAGATATCAGCTCATTTGGCCTGAAAATGCTTTTAAGCGCATAAAAACTTACACTCTTGATTTCTGGCTAAATAAAAGCTGTTGCAATGATATTTCCATGCTGAACTGAGTTGTTCTGGGTCAAATATGAAGGCAAACCCACTTTCCTTTCAGTATTTTGCTGCAATTGGCAGAAACAAGCATATTTGCTCATTCGGCCTGAAAATGCTTTTAAGCGCATAAAAACATACACTCTTGATTTCTGGCTAAATAAAAGCTGTTGCAATGATATTTCCATGCTGAACTGAGTTGTTCTGGGTCAAATATGAAGGCAAACCCAATTTCCTTTCAGTATTTTGCTGCAATTGGCAGAAACAAGCATATTTGCTCATTCGGCCGGAAAATGCTTTTAAGCGCATAAAACCTTACACTCTTGATTTCTGGCTAAATAAAAGCTGTTGCAATGATATTTCCATGCTGAACTGAGTTGTTCTGGGTCAAATATGAAGGCAAACCCACTTTCCTTTCAGTATTTTGCTGCAATTGGCAGAAACAAGCATATTTGCTTATTCGGCCTGAAAATGCTTTTAAGCGCATAAAAACTTACACTCTTGATTTCTGGCTAAATAAAAGCTGTTGCAATGATATTTCCATGCTGAACTGAGTTGTTCTGGGTCAAATATGAAGGCAAACCCAATTTCCTTTCAGTATTTTGCTGCAATTGGCAGAAACAAGCATATTTGCTCATTCGGCCTGAAAATGCTTTTAAGCGCATATAAACTTACACTCTTGATTTCTGGCTAAATAAAAGCTGTTGCAATGATATTTCCATGCTGAACTGAGTTGTTCTGGGTCAAATATGAAGGCAAACCCACTTTCCTTTCAGTATTTTGCTGCAATTGGCAGAAACAAGCATATTTGCTCATTCGGCCTGAAAATGCTTTTAAGCGCATAAAAACTTACACTCTTGATTTCTGGCTAAAAAAAAGCTGTTGCAATGATATTTCCATGCTGAACTGAGTTGTTCTGGGTCAAATATGAAGGCAAACCCACTTTCCTTTCAGTATTTTGCTGCAATTGGCAGAAACAAGCATATTTGCTCATTCGGCCTGAAAATGCTTTTAAGCGCATAAAAACGTACACTCTTGATTTCTGGCTAAATAAAAGCTGTTGCAATGATATGTCCATGCTAAACTGAGTTGTTCTGGGTCAAATATGAAGGCAAACCCACTGTCCTTTCAGTATTTTGCTGCAATTGGAAGATATCAGCTCATTTGGCCTGAAAATGCTTTTAAGCGCATAAAAACTTACACTCTTGATTTCTGACTAAATAAAAGCTGTTGCAATGATATTTCCATGCTGAACTGAGTTGTTCTGGGTCAAATATGAAGGCAAACCCACTTTCCTTTCAGTATTTTGCTGCAATTGGCAGAAACAAGCATATTTGCTCATTCGGCCTGAAAATGCTTTTAAGCGCATAAAAACTTACACTCTTGATATCTGGCTAAATAAAAGCTGTTGCAATGATATTTCCATGCTGAAATGAGTTGTTCTGGGTCAAATATGAAGGAAAACCCACTTTCCTTTCAGTATTTTGCTGCAATTGGAAGATATCAGCTCATTCGGCCTGAAAATGCTTTTAAGCGCATAAAAACTTACACTCTTGATTTCTGGCTAAATAAAAGCTGTTGCAATGATATTTCCATGCTGAACTGAGTTGTTCTGGGTCAAATATGAAGGCAAACCCACTTTCCTTTCAGTATTTTGCTGCAATTGGCAGAAACAAGCATATTTGCTCATTCGGCCTGAAAATGCTTTTAAGCGCATAAAAACATACACTCTTGATTTCTGGCTAAATAAAAGCTGTTGCAATGATATTTCCATGCTGAACTGAGTTGTTCTGGGTCAAATATGAAGGCAAACCCACTTTCCTTTCAGTATTTTGCTGCAATTGGCAGAAACAAGCATATTTGCTCATTCGGCCTGAAAATGCTTTTAAACGCATAAAAACTTACACTCTTGATTTCTGGCTAAATAAAAGCTGTTGCAATGATATTTCAATGCTGAAATGAGTTGTTCTGGGTCAAATATGAAGGAAAACCCACTTTCCTTTCAGTATTTTGCTGCAATTGGAAGATATCAGCTCATTCGGCCTGAAAATGCTTTTAAGCGCATAAAAACTTACACTCTTGATTTCTGGCTAAATAAAAGCTGTTGAAATGATATTTCCATGCTGAACTGAGTTGTTCTGGGTCAAATATGAAGGCAAACCCACTTTCCTTTCAGTATTTTGCTGCAATTGGCAGAAACAAGCATATTTGCTCATTCGGCCTGAAAATGCTTTTAAGCGCATTAAAACTTACACTCTTGATTTCTGGCTAAATAAAAGCTGTTGCAATGATATTTCCATGCTGAACTGAGTTGTTCTGGGTCAAATATGAAGGCAAACCCACTTTCCTTTCAGTATTTTGCTGCAATTGGCAGAAACAAGCATATTTGCTCATTCGGCCTGAAAATGCTTTTAAGCGCATAAAAACATACACTCTTGATTTCTGGCTAAATAAAAGCTGTTGCAATGATATTTCCATGCTGAACTGAGTTGTTCTGGGTCAAATATGAAGGCAAACCCAATTTCCTTTCAGTATTTTGCTGCAATTGGCAGAAACAAGCATATTTGCTCATTCGGCCTGAAATTGCTTTTAAGCGCATAAAACCTTACACTCTTGATTTCTGGCTAAATAAAAGCTGTTGCAATGATATTTCCATGCTGAACTGAGTTGTTCTGGGTCAAATATGAAGGCAAACCCACTTTCCTTTCAGTATTTTGCTGCAATTGGCAGAAACAAGCATATTTGCTTATTCGGCCTGAAAATGCTGTTAAGCGCATAAAAACTTACACTCTTGATTTCTGGCTAAATAAAAGCTGTTGCAATGATATTTCCATGCTGAACTGAGTTGTTCTGGGTCAAATATGAAGGAAAACCCACTTTCCTTTCAGTATTTTGCTGCAATTGGAAGATATCAGCTCATTCGGCCTGAAAATGCTTTTAAGCGCATAAAAACTTACACTCTTGATTTCTGGCTAAATAAAAGCTGTTGCAATGATATTTCCATGCTGAACTGAGTTGTTCTGGGTCAAATATGAAGGCAAACCCAATTTCCTTTCAGTATTTTGCTGCAATTGGCAGAAACAAGCATATTTGCTCATTCGGCCTGAAAATGCTTTTAAGCGCATAAAAACTTACACTCTTGATTTCTGGCTAAATAAAAGCTGTTGCAATGATATTTCCATGCTGAACTGAGTTGTTCTGGGTCAAATATGAAGGCAAACCCACTTTCCTTTCAGTATTTTGCTGCAATTGGCAGAAACAAGCATATTTGCTCATTCGGCCTGAAAATGCTTTTAAGCGCATAAAAACTTACACTCTTGATTTCTGGCTAAATAAAAGCTGTTGCAATGATATTTCCATGCTGAACTGAGTTGTTCTGGGTCAAATATGAAGGCAAACCCACTTTCCTTTCAGTATTTTGCTGCAATTGGCAGAAACAAGCATATTTGCTCATTCGGCCTGAAAATGCTTTTAAGCGCATAAAAACTTACACTCTTGATTTCTGGCTAAATAAAAGCTGTTGCAATGATATTTCCATGCTGAACTGAGTTGTTCTGGGTCAAATATGAAGGCAAACCCACTTTCCTTTCAGTATTTTGCTGCAATTGGAAGATATCAGCTCATTTGGCCTGAAAATGCTTTTAAGCGCATAAAAACTTACACTCTTGATTTCTGGCTAAATAAAAGCTGTTGCAATGATATTTCCATGCTGAAATGAGTTGTTCTGGGTCAAATAAGAAGGAAAACCCACTTTCCTTTCAGTATTTTGCTGCAATTGGAAGATATCAGCTCATTTGGCCTGAAAATGCTTTTAAGCGCATAAAAACTTACACTCTTGATTTCTGGCTAAATAAAAGCTGTTGCAATGATATTTCCATGCTGAACTGAGTTGTTCTGGGTCAAATATGAAGGCAAACCCACTTTCCTTTCAGTATTTTGCTGCAATTGGAAGATATCAGCTCATTTGGCCTGAAAATGCTTTTAAGCGCATAAAAACTTACACTCTTGATTTCTGGCTAAATAAAAGCTGTTGCAATGATATTTCCATGCTGAACTGAGTTGTCCTGGGTCAAATATGAAGGCAAACCCACTTTCCTTTCAGTATTTTGCTGCAATTGGCAGAAACAAGCATATTTGCTCATTTGGCCTGAAAATGCTTTTAAGCGCATAAAAACTTACACTCTTGATTTCTGGCTAAATAAAAGCTGTTGCAATGATATTTCCATGCTGAACTGAGTTGTTCTGGGGCAAATATGAAGGCAAACCCACTTTCCTTTCAGTATTTTGCTGCAATTGGCAGAAACAAGCATATTTGCTCATTCGGCCTGAAAATGCTTTTAAGCGCATAAAAACTTACACTCTTGATTTCTGGCTAAATAAAAGCTGTTGCAATGATATTTCCATGCTGAACTGAGTTGTTCTGGGTCAAATATGAAGGCAAACCCACTTTCCTTTCAGTATTTTGCTGCAAT
The DNA here is from genome assembly GCF_033026475.1 of Channa argus. Taxonomy (NCBI): domain Eukaryota; kingdom Metazoa; phylum Chordata; class Actinopteri; order Anabantiformes; family Channidae; genus Channa; species Channa argus. The sequence goes on from NW_027125225.1 coordinate 573,973, forward strand.
TGGCAGAAACAAGCATATTTGCTCATTCGGCCTGAAAATGCTTTTAAGCGCATAAAAACTTACACTCTTGATTTCTGGCTAAATAAAAGCTGTTGCAATGATATTTCCATGCTGAACTGAGTTGTTCTGGGTCAAATATGAAGGCAAACCCAGTTTCCTTTCAGTATTTTGCTGCAATTGGAAGATATCAGCTCATTTGGCCTGAAAATGCTTTTAAGCGCATAAAAACTTACACTCTTGATTTCTGGCTAAATAAAAGCTGTTGCAATGATATTTCCATGCTGAACTGAGTTGTTCTGGGTCAAATATGAAGGCAAACCCACTTTCCTTTCAGTATTTTGCTGCAATTGGAAGATATCAGCTCATTTGGCCTGAAAATGCTTTTAAGCGCATAAAAACTTACACTCTTGATTTCTGGCTAAATAAAAGCTGTTGCAATGATATTTCCATGCTGAACTGAGTTGTCCTGGGTCAAATATGAAGGCAAACCCACTTTCCTTTCAGTATTTTGCTGCAATTGGCAGAAACAAGCATATTTGCTCATTTGGCCTGAAAATGCTTTTAAGCGCATAAAAACTTACACTCTTGATTTCTGGCTAAATAAAAGCTGTTGCAATGATATTTCCATGCTGAACTGAGTTGTTCTGGGGCAAATATGAAGGCAAACCCACTTTCCTTTCAGTATTTTGCTGCAATTGGCAGAAACAAGCATATTTGCTCATTCGGCCTGAAAATGCTTTTAAGCGCATAAAAACTTACACTCTTGATTTCTGGCTAAATAAAAGCTGTTGCAATGATATTTCCATGCTGAACTGAGTTGTTCTGGGTCAAATATGAAGGCAAACCCACTTTCCTTTCAGTATTTTGCTGCAATTGGCAGAAACAAGCATATTTGCTCATTCGGCCTGAAAATGCTTTTAAGCGCATAAAAACTTACACTCTTGATTTCTGGCTAAATAAAAGCTGTTGCAATGATATTTCCATGCTGAACTGAGTTGTTCTGGGTCAAATATGAAGGCAAACCCACTTTCCTTTCAGTATTTTGCTGCAATTGGAAGATATCAGCTCATTTGGCCTGAAAATGCTTTTAAGCGCATAAAAACTTACACTCTTGATTTCTGGCTAAATAAAAGCTGTTGCAATGATATTTCCATGCTGAACTGAGTTGTCCTGGGTCAAATATGAAGGCAAACCCACTTTCCTTTCAGTATTTTGCTGCAATTGGCAGAAACAAGCATATTTGCTCATTTGGCCTGAAAATGCTTTTAAGCGCATAAAAACTTACACTCTTGATTTCTGGCTAAATAAAAGCTGTTGCAATGATATTTCCATGCTGAACTGAGTTGTTCTGGGGCAAATATGAAGGCAAACCCACTTTCCTTTCAGTATTTTGCTGCAATTGGCAGAAACAAGCATATTTGCTCATTCGGCCTGAAAATACTTTTAAGCGCATAAAAACTTACACTCTTGATTTCTGGCTAAATAAAAGCTGTTGCAATGATATTTCCATGCTGAAATGAGTTGTTCTGGGTCAAATATGAAGGCAAACCCACTTTCCTTTCAGTATTTTGCTGCAATTGGCAGAAACAAGCATATTTGCTCATTCGGCCTGAAAATGCTTTTAAGCGCATAAAAACTTACACTCTTGTTTCTGGCTAAATAAAAGCTGTTGCAATGATATTTCCATGCTGAACTGAGTTGTTCTGGGTCAAATATGAAGGCAAACCCACTTTCCTTTCAGTATTTTGCTGCAATTGGAAGATATCAGCTCATTTGGCCTGAAAATGCTTTTAAGCGCATAAAAACTTACACTCTTGATTTCTGGCTAAATAAAAGCTGTTGCAATGATATTTCCATGCTGAACTGAGTTGTTCTGGGTCAAATATGAAGGAAAACCCACTTTCCTTTCAGTATTTTGCTGCAATTGGCAGAAACAAGCATATTTGCTCATTCGGCCTGAAAATGATTTTAAGCGCATAAAAACTTACACTCTTTATTTCTGACTAAATAAAAGCTGTTGCAATGATATTTCCATGCTGAACTGAGTTGTTCTGGGTCAAATATGAAGGCAAACCCACTTTCCTTTCAGTATTTTGCTGCAATTGGCAGAAACAAGCATATTTGCTCATTCGGCCTGAAAATGCTTTTAAGCGCATAAAAACTTACACTCTTGATTTCTGGCTAAATAAAAGCTGTTGCAATGATATTTCCATGCTGAACTGAGTTGTTCTGGGTCAAATATGAAGGCAAACCCACTTTCCTTTCAGTATTTTGCTGCAATTGGAAGATATCAGCTCATTTGGCCTGAAAATGCTTTTAAGCGCATAAAAACTTACACTCTTGATTTCTGGCTAAATAAAAGCTGTTGCAATGATATTTCCATGCTGAAATGAGTTGTTCTGGGTCAAATAAGAAGGAAAACCCACTTTCCTTTCAGTATTTTGCTGCAATTGGAAGATATCAGCTCATTTGGCCTGAAAATGCTTTTAAGCGCATAAAAACTTACACTCTTGATTTCTGGCTAAATAAAAGCTGTTGCAATGATATTTCCATGCTGAACTGAGTTGTTCTGGGTCAAATATGAAGGCAAACCCAGTTTCCTTTCAGTATTTTGCTGCAATTGGAAGATATCAGCTCATTTGGCCTGAAAATGCTTTTAAGCGCATAAAAACTTACACTCTTGATTTCTGGCTAAATAAAAGCTGTTGCAATGATATTTCCATGCTGAACTGAGTTGTCCTGGGTCAAATATGAAGGCAAACCCACTTTCCTTTCAGTATTTTGCTGCAATTGGCAGAAACAAGCATATTTGCTCATTCGGCCTGAAAATGATTTTAAGCGCATAAAAACTTACACTCTTGATTTCTGGCTAAATAAAAGCTGTTGCAATGATATTTCCATGCTGAACTGAGTTGTTCTGGGTCAAATATGAAGGCAAACCCACTTTCCTTTCAGTATTTTGCTGCAATTGGAAGATATCAGCTCATTTGGCCTGAAAATGCTTTTAAGCGCATAAAAACTTACACTCTTGATTTCTGGCTAAATAAAAGCTGTTGCAATGATATTTCCATGCTGAACTGAGTTGTTCTGGGTCAAATATGAAGGAAAACCCACTTTCCTTTCAGTATTTTGCTGCAATTGGCAGAAACAAGCATATTTGCTCATTCGGCCTGAAAATGATTTTAAGCGCATAAAAACTTACACTCTTGATTTCTGGCTAAATAAAAGCTGTTGCAAAGATATTTCCATGCTGAACTGAGTTGTTCTGGGTCAAATATGAAGGCAAACCCACTGTCCTTTCAGTATTTTGCTGCAATTGGAAGATATCAGCTCATTTGGCCTGAAAATGCTTTTAAGCGCATAAAAACTTACACTCTTGATTTCTGACTAAATAAAAGCTGTTGCAATGATATTTCCATGCTGAACTGAGTTGTTCTGGGTCAAATATGAAGGCAAACCCACTTTCCTTTCAGTATTTTGCTGCAATTGGCAGAAACAAGCATATTTGCTCATTCGGCCTGAAAATGCTTTTAAGTGCATAAAAACTTACACTCTTTATTTCTGACTAAATAAAAGCTGTTGCAATGATATTTCCATGCTGAACTGAGTTGTTCTGGGTCAAATATGAAGGCAAACCCACTTTCCTTTCAGTATTTTGCTGCAATTGGCAGAAACAAGCATATTTGCTCATTCGGCCTGAAAATGCTTTTAAGCGCATATAAAATTACACTCTTGATTTCTGGCTAAATAAAAGCTGTTGCAATGATATTTCCATGCTGAACTGAGTTGTTCTGGGTCAAATATGAAGGCAAACCCACTTTCCTTTCAGTATTTTGCTGCAATTGGCAGAAACAAGCATATTTGCTCATTCGGCCTGAAAATGCTTTTAAGCGCATAAAAACTTACACTCTTGATTTCTGGCTAAAAAAAAGCTGTTGCAATGATATTTCCATGCTGAACTGAGTTGTTCTGGGTCAAATATGAAGGCAAACCCACTTTCCTTTCAGTATTTTGCTGCAATTGGCAGAAACAAGCATATTTGCTCATTCGGCCTGAAAATGCTTTTAAGCGCATAAAAACGTACACTCTTGATTTCTGGCTAAATAAAAGCTGTTGCAATGATATGTCCATGCTAAACTGAGTTGTTCTGGGTCAAATATGAAGGCAAACCCACTGTCCTTTCAGTATTTTGCTGCAATTGGAAGATATCAGCTCATTCGGCCTGAAAATGCTTTTAAGCGCATAAAAACTTACACTCTTGATTTCTGGCTAAATAAAAGCTGTTGCAATGATATTTCCATGCTGAACTGAGTTGTTCTGGGTCAAATATGAAGGCAAACCCACTTTCCTTTCAGTATTTTGCTGCAATTGGCAGAAACAAGCATATTTGCTCATTCGGCCTGAAAATGCTTTTAAGCGCATAAAAACATACACTCTTGATTTCTGGCTAAATAAAAGCTGTTGCAATGATATTTCCATCCTGAACTGAGTTGTTCTGGGTCAAATATGAAGGCAAACCCACTTTCCTTTCAGTATTTTGCTGCAATTGGCAGAAACAAGCATATTTGCTCATTCGGCCTGAAAATGCTTTTAAACGCATAAAAACTTACACTCTTGATTTCTGGCTAAAAAAAAGCTGTTGCAATGATATTTCCATGCTGAACTGAGTTGTTCTGGGTCAAATATGAAGGCAAACCCACTTTCCTTTCAGTATTTTGCTGCAATTGGCAGAAACAAGCATATTTGCTCATTCGGCCTGAAAATGCTTTTAAGCGCATAAAAACGTACACTCTTGATTTCTGGCTAAATAAAAGCTGTTGCAATGATATGTCCATGCTAAACTGAGTTGTTCTTGGTCAAATATGAAGGCAAACCCACTGTCCTTTCAGTATTTTGCTGCAATTGGAAGATATCAGCTCATTTGGCCTGAAAATGCTTTTAAGCGCATAAAAACTTAAACTCTTGATTTCTGACTAAATAAAAGCTGTTGCAATGATATTTCCATGCTGAACTGAGTTGTTCTGGGTCAAATATGAAGGCAAACCCACTTTCCTTTCAGTATTTTGCTGCAATTGGCAGAAACAAGCATATTTGCTCATTCGGCCTGAAAATGCTTTTAAGCGCATAAAAACTTACACTCTTGATTTCTGGCTAAATAAAAGCTGTTGAAATGATATTTCCATGCTGAACTGAGTTGTTCTGGGTCAAATATGAAGGCAAACCCACTTTCCTTTCAGTATTTTGCTGCAATTGGCAGAAACAAGCATATTTGCTCATTCGGCCTGAAAATGCTTTTAAGCGCATTAAAACTTACACTCTTGATTTCTGGCTAAATAAAAGCTGTTGCAATGATATTTCCATGCTGAACTGAGTTGTTCTGGCTCAAATATGAAGGCAAACCCACTTTCCTTTCAGTATTTTGCTGCAATTGGCAGAAACAAGCATATTTGCTCATTCGGCCTGAAAATGCTTTTAAGCGCATAAAAACATACACTCTTGATTTCTGGCTAAATAAAAGCTGTTGCAATGATATTTCCATGCTGAACTGAGTTGTTCTGGGTCAAATATGAAGGCAAACCCACTTTCCTTTCAGTATTTTGCTGCAATTGGCAGAAACAAGCATATTTGCTCATTCGGCCTGAAAATGCTTTTAAGCGCATAAAAACATACACTCTTGATTTCTGGCTAAATAAAAGCTGTTGCAATGATATTTCCATGCTGAACTGAGTTGTTCTGGGTCAAATATGAAGGCAAACCCAATTTCCTTTCAGTATTTTGCTGCAATTGGCAGAAACAAGCATATTTGCTCATTCGGCCTGAAAATGCTTTTAAGCGCATAAAACCTTACACTCTTGATTTCTGGCTAAATAAAAGCTGTTGCAATGATATTTCCATGCTGAACTGAGTTGTTCTGGGTCAAATATGAAGGCAAACCCACTTTCCTTTCAGTATTTTGCTGCAATTGGCAGAAACAAGCATATTTGCTCATTCGGCCTGAAAATGCTTTTAAGCGCATAAAAACTTACACTCTTGATTTCTGGCTAAATAAAAGCTGTTGCAATGATATTTCCATGCTGAACTGAGTTGTTCTGGGTCAAATATGAAGGCAAACCCACTTTCCTTTCAGTATTTTGCTGCAATTGGCAGAAACAAGCATATTTGCTCATTCGGCCTGAAAATGCTTTTAAGCGCATAAAAACTTACACTCTTGATTTCTGGCTAAATAAAAGCTGTTGCAATGATATTTCCATGCTGAACTGAGTTGTTCTGGGTCAAATATGAAGGCAAACCCACTTTCCTTTCAGTATTTTGCTGCAATTGGAAGATATCAGCTCATTTGGCCTGAAAATGCTTTTAAGCGCATAAAAACTTACACTCTTGATTTCTGGCTAAATAAAAGCTGTTGCAATGATATTTCCATGCTGAAATGAGTTGTTCTGGGTCAAATAAGAAGGAAAACCCACTTTCCTTTCAGTATTTTGCTGCAATTGGAAGATATCAGCTCATTTGGCCTGAAAATGCTTTTAAGCGCATAAAAACTTACACTCTTGATTTCTGGCTAAATAAAAGCTGTTGCAATGATATTTCCATGCTGAACTGAGTTGTTCTGGGTCAAATATGAAGGCAAACCCAGTTTCCTTTCAGTATTTTGCTGCAATTGGAAGATATCAGCTCATTTGGCCTGAAAATGCTTTTAAGCGCATAAAAACTTACACTCTTGATTTCTGGCTAAATAAAAGCTGTTGCAATGATATTTCCATGCTGAACTGAGTTGTCCTGGGTCAAATATGAAGGCAAACCCACTTTCCTTTCAGTATTTTGCTGCAATTGGCAGAAACAAGCATATTTGCTCATTTGGCCTGAAAATGCTTTTAAGCGCATAAAAACTTACACTCTTGATTTCTGGCTAAATAAAAGCTGTTGCAATGATATTTCCATGCTGAACTGAGTTGTTCTGGGGCAAATATGAAGGCAAACCCACTTTCCTTTCAGTATTTTGCTGCAATTGGCAGAAACAAGCATATTTGCTCATTCGGCCTGAAAATACTTTTAAGCGCATAAAAACTTACACTCTTGATTTCTGGCTAAATAAAAGCTGTTGCAATGATATTTCCATGCTGAAATGGGTTTTTCTGGGTCAAATATGAAGGCAAACCCACTTTCCTTTCAGTATTTTGCTGCAATTGGCAGAAACAAGCATATTTGCTCATTCGGCCTGAAAATGATTTTAAGCGCATAAAAACTTACACTCTTGATTTCTGGCTAAATAAAAGCTGTTGCAATGATATTTCCATGCTGAACTGAGTTGTTCTGGGTCAAATATGAAGGCAAACCCACTTTCCTTTCAGTATTTTGCTGCAATTGGAAGATATCAGCTCATTTGGCCTGAAAATGCTTTTAAGCGCATAAAAACTTACACTCTTGATTTCTGGCTAAATAAAAGCTGTTGCAATGATATTTCCATGCTGAACTGAGTTGTTCTGGGTCAAATATGAAGGAAAACCCACTTTCCTTTCAGTATTTTGCTGCAATTGGCAGAAACAAGCATATTTGCTCATTCGGCCTGAAAATGATTTTAAGCGCATAAAAACTTACACTCTTGATTTCTGGCTAAATAAAAGCTGTTGCAAAGATATTTCCATGCTGAACTGAGTTGTTCTGGGTCAAATATGAAGGCAAACCCACTGTCCTTTCAGTATTTTGCTGCAATTGGAAGATATCAGCTCATTTGGCCTGCAAATGCTTTTAAGCGCATAAAAACTTACACTCTTGATTTCTGACTAAATAAACGCTGTTGCAATGATATTTCCATGCTGAACTTAGTTGTTCTGGGTCAAATATGAAGGCAAACCCACTTTCCTTTCAGTATTTTGCTGCAATTGGAAGAAACAAGCATATTTGCTCATTCGGCCTGAAAATGCTTTTAAGCGCATAAAAACTTACACTCTTTATTTCTGACTAAATAAAAGCTGTTGCAATGATATTTCCATGCTGAACTGAGTTGTTCTGGGTCAAATATGAAGGCAAACCCACTTTCCTTTCAGTATTTTGCTGCAATTGGCAGAAACAAGCATATTTGCTCATTCGGCCTGAAAATGCTTTTAAGCGCATATAAACTTACACTCTTGATTTCTGGCTAAATAAAAGCTGTTGCAATGATATTTCCATGCTGAACTGAGTTGTTCTGGGTCAAATATGAAGGCAAACCCACTTTCCTTTCAGTATTTTGCTGCAATTGGCAGAAACAAGCATATTTGCTCATTCGGCCTGAAAATGCTTTTAAGCGCATAAAAACTTACACTCTTGATTTCTGGCTAAAAAAAAGCTGTTGCAATGATATTTCCATGCTGAACTGAGTTGTTCTGGGTCAAATATGAAGGCAAACCCACTTTCCTTTCAGTATTTTGCTGCAATTGGCAGAAACAAGCATATTTGCTCATTCGGCCTGAAAATGCTTTTAAGCGCATAAAAACGTACACTCTTGATTTCTGGCTAAATAAAAGCTGTTGCAATGATATGTCCATGCTAAACTGAGTTGTTCTGGGTCAAATATGAAGCCAAACCCACTGTCCTTTCAGTATTTTGCTGCAATTGGAAGATATCAGCTCATTTGGCCTGAAAATGCTTTTAAGCGCATAAAAACTTACACTCTTGATTTCTGACTAAATAAAAGCTGTTGCAATGATATTTCCATGCTGAACTGAGTTGTTCTGGGTCAAATATGAAGGCAAACCCACTTTCCTTTCAGTATTTTGCTGCAATTGGCAGAAACAAGCATATTTGCTCATTCGGCCTGAAAATGCTTTTAAGCGCATAAAAACTTACACTCTTGATATCTGGCTAAATAAAAGCTGTTGCAATGATATTTCCATGCTGAACTGAGTTGTTCTGGGTCAAATATGAAGGCAAACCCACTTTCCTTTCAGTATTTTGCTGCAATTGGCAGAAACAAGCATATTTGCTCATTCGGCCTGAAAATGCTTTTAAGCGCATAAAAACTTACACTCTTGATTTCTGGCTAAATAAAAGCTGTTGCAATGATATTTCCATGCTGAAATGAGTTGTTCTGGGTCAAATATGAAGGAAAACCCACTTTCCTTTCAGTATTTTGCTGCAATTGGAAGATATCAGCTCATTCGGCCTGAAAATGCTTTTAAGCGCATAAAAACTTACACTCTTGATTTCTGGCTAAATAAAAGCTGTTGAAATGATATTTCCATGCTGAACTGAGTTGTTCTGGGTCAAATATGAAGGCAAACCCACTTTCCTTTCAGTATTTTGCTGCAATTGGCAGAAACAAGCATATTTGCTCATTCGGCCTGAAAATGCTTTTAAGCGCATTAAAACTTACACTCTTGATTTCTGGCTAAATAAAAGCTGTTGCAATGATATTTCCATGCTGAACTGAGTTGTTCTGGATCAAATATGAAGGCAAACCCACTGTCCTTTCAGTATTTTGCTGCAATTGGAAGATATCAGCTCATTTGGCCTGAAAATGCTTTTAAGCGCATAAAAACTTACACTCTTGATTTCTGGCTAAATAAAAGCTGTTGCAATGATATTTCCATGCTGAACTGAGTTGTTTTGGGTCAAATATGAAGGCAATCCCCCTTTCCTTTCAGTATTTTGCTGCAATTGGAAGATATCAGCTCATTTGGCCTGAAAATGCTTTTAAGCGCATAAAAACTTACACTCTTGATTTCTGACTAAATAAAAGCTGTTGCAATGATATTTCCATGCTGAACTGAGTTGTTCTGGGTCAAATATGAAGGCAAACCCACTTTCCTTTCAGTATTTTGCTGCAATTGGCAGAAACAAGCATATTTGCTCATTCGGCCTGAAAATGCTTTTAAGCGCATAAAAACTTACACTCTTGATTTCTGGCTAAATAAAAGCTGTTGCAATGATATTTCCATGCTGAACTGAGTTGTTCTGGCTCAAATATGAAGGCAAACCCACTGTCCTTTCAGTATTTTGCTGCAATTGGAAGATATCAGCTCATTTGGCCTGAAAATGCTTTTAAGCGCATAAAAACATACACTCTTGATTTCTGGCTAAATAAAAGCTGTTGCAATGATATTTCCATGCTGAACTGAGTTGTTCTGGGTCAAATATGAAGGCAAACCCAATTTCCTTTCAGTATTTTGCTGCAATTGGCAGAAACAAGCATATTTGCTCATTCGGCCTGAAAATGCTTTTAAGCGCATAAAACCTTACACTCTTGATTTCTGGCTAAATAAAAGCTGTTGCAATGATATTTCCATGCTGAACTGAGTTGTTCTGGATCAAATATGAAGGCAAACCCACTGTCCTTTCAGTATTTTGCTGCAATTGGAAGATATCAGCTCATTTGGCCTGAAAATGCTTTTAAGCGCATAAAAACTTACACTCTTGATTTCTGGCTAAATAAAAGCTGTTGCAATGATATTTCCATGCTGAACTGAGTTGTTTTGGGTCAAATATGAAGGCAATCCCCCTTTCCTTTCAGTATTTTGCTGCAATTGGAAGATATCAGCTCATTTGGCCTGAAAATGCTTTTAAGCGCATAAAAACTTACACTCTTGATTTCTGACTAAATAAAAGCTGTTGCAATGATATTTCCATGCTGAACTGAGTTGTTCTGGGTCAAATATGAAGGCAAACCCACTTTCCTTTCAGTATTTTGCTGCAATTGGCAGAAACAAGCATATTTGCTCATTCGGCCTGAAAATGCTTTTAAGCGCATAAAAACTTACACTCTTGATTTCTGGCTAAATAAAAGCTGTTGCAATGATATTTCCATGCTGAACTGAGTTGTTCTGGGTCAAATATGAAGGCAAACGCACTTTCCTTTCAGTATTTTGCTGCAATTGGCAGAAACAAGCATATTTGCTCATTCGGCCTGAAAATGCTTTTAAGCGCATAAAAACTTACACTCTTGATTTCTGGCTAAATAAAAGCTGTTGCAATGATATTTCCATGCTGAACTGAGTTGTTCTGGCTCAAATATGAAGGCAAACCCACTGTCCTTTCAGTATTTTGCTGCAATTGGAAGATGTCAGCTCATTTGGCCTGAAAATGCTTTTAAGCGCATAAAAACTTACACTCTTGATTTCTGACTAAATAAAAGCTGTTGCGATGATATTTCCATGCTGAAATGAGTTGTTCTGGGTCAAATATGAAGGAAAACCCACTTTCCTTTCAGTATTTTGCTGCAATTGGCAGAAACAAGCATATTTGCTCATTCGGCCTGAAAATGCTTTTAAGCGCATAAAAACTTACACTCTTGATTTCTGGCTAAATAAAAGCTGTTGCAATGATATTTCCATGCTGAACTGAGTTGTTCTGGGTCAAATATGAAGGAAAACCCACTTTCCTTTCAGTATTTTGCTGCAATTGGCAGAAACAAGCATATCTGCTCATTCGGCCTGAAAATGCTTTTAAGCGCATAAAAACTTACACTCTTGATTTCTGGCTAAATAAAAGCTGTTGCAATGATATTTCCATGCTGAACAGAGTTGTTCTGGGTCAAATATGGAGGCAAACCCACTTTCCTTTCAGTATTTTGCTGCAATTGGCAGAAACAAGCATATTTGCTCATTCGGCCTGAAAATGCTTTTAAGCGCATAAAAACTTACACTCTTGATTTCTGGCTAAATAAAAGCTGTTGCATTGATATTTCCATGCTGAACTGAGTTGCTCTGGGTCAAATATGAAGGCAAACCCACTTTCCTTTCAGTATTATGCTGCAATTGGAAGATATCAGCTCATTTGGCCTGAAAATGCTTTTAAGCGCATAAAAACTTACACTCTTGATTTCTGGCTAAATAAAAGCTGTTGCAATGATATTTCCATGCTGAACTGAGTTGTTCTGGGTCAAATATGAAGGCAAACCCACTTTCCTTTCAGTATTTTGCTGCAATTGGCAGAAACAAGCATATTTGCTCATTCGGCCTGAAAATGCTTTTAAGCGCATAAAAACTTACACTCTTGATTTCTGGCTAAATAAAAGCTGTTGCAATGATATTTCCATGCTGAACTGAGTTGTTCTGGGTCAAATATGAAGGCAAACCCACTTTCCTTTCAGTATTTTGCTGCAATTGGCAGAAACAAGCATATTTGCTCATTCGGCCTGAAAATGCTTTTAAGCGCATAAAAACTTACACTCTTGATTTCTGGCTAAATAAAAGCTGTTGCAATGATATTTCCATGCTGAACTGAGTTGTTCTGGGTCAAATATGAAGGCAAACCCACTTTCCTTTCAGTATTTTGCTGCAATTGGCAGAAACAAGCATATTTGCTCATTCGGCCTGAAAATGCTTTTAAGCGCATAAAAACTTACACTCTTGATTTCTGGCTAAATAAAAGCTGTTGCAATGATATTTCCATGCTGAACTGAGTTGTTCTGGGTCAAATATGAAGGCAAACCCACTTTCCTTTCAGTATTTTGCTGCAATTGGAAGATATCAGCTCATTCGGCCTGAAAATGCTTTTAAGCGCATAAAAACTTACACTCTTAATTTCTGGCTAAATAAAAGCTGTTGCAATGATATTTCCATGCTGAACTGAGTTGTTCTGGGTCAAATATGAAGGCAAACCCACTGTCCTTTCAGTATTTTGCTGCAATTGGAAGATATCAGCTCATTTGGCCTGAAAATGCTTTTAAGCGCATAAAAACTTACACTCTTGATTTCTGACTAAATAAAAGCTGTTGCAATGATATTTCCATGCTGAACTGAGTTGTTCTGGGTCAAATATGAAGGCAAACCCACTTTCCTTTCAGTATTATGCTGCAATTGGAAGATATCAGCTCATTTGGCCTGAAAATGCTTTTAAGCGCATAAAAACTTACACTCTTGATTTCTGGCTAAATAAAAGCTGTTGCAATGATATTTCCATGCTGAACTGAGTTGTTCTGGCTCAAATATGAAGGCAAACCCACTGTCCTTTCAGTATTTTGCTGCAATTGGAAGATGTCAGCTCATTTGGCCTGAAAATGCTTTTAAGCGCATAAAAACTTACACTCTTGATTTCTGACTAAATAAAAGCTGTTGCAATGATATTTCCATGCTGAAATGAGTTGTTCTGGGTCAAATATGAAGGAAAACCCACTTTCCTTTCAGTATTTTGCTGCAATTGGCAGAAACAAGCATATTTGCTCATTCGGCCTGAAAATGCTTTTAAGCGCATAAAAACTTACACTCTTGATTTCTGGCTAAATAAAAGCTGTTGCAATGATATTTCCATGCTGAAATGAGTTGTTCTGGGTCAAATATGAAGACAAACCCACTGTCCTTTCAGTATTTTGCTGCAATTGGAAGATATCAGCTCATTTGGCATGAAAATGCTTTTAAGCGCATAAAAACTTACACTCTTGATTTCTGGCTAAATAAAAGCTGTTGCAATGATATTTCCATGCTGAACTGAGTTGTTCTGGGTCAAATATGAAGGAAAACCCACTTTCCTTTCAGTATTTTGCTGCAATTGGCAGAAACAAGCATATTTGCTCATTCGGCCTGAAAATGCTTTTAAGCGCATAAAAACTTACACTCTTGATTTCTGGCTAAATAAAAGCTGTTGCAATGATATTTCCATGCTGAACTGAGTTGTTCTGGGTCAAATATGAAGGCAAACCCACTTTCCTTTCAGTATTTTGCTGCAATTGGCAGAAACAAGCATATTTGCTCATTCGGCCTGAAAATGCTTTTAAGCGCATAAAAACTTACACTCTTAATTTCTGGCTAAATAAAAGCTGTTGCAATGATATTTCCATGCTGAACTGAGTTGTTCTGGGTCAAATATGAAGACAAACCCACTGTCCTTTCAGTATTTTGCTGCAATTGGAAGATATCAGCTCATTTGGCATGAAAATGCTTTTAAGCGCATAAAAACTTACACTCTTGATTTCTGGCTAAATAAAAGCTGTTGCAATGATATTTCCATGCTGAACTGAGTTGTTCTGGGTCAAATATGAAGGAAAACCCACTTTCCTTTCAGTATTTTGCTGCAATTGGCAGAAACAAGCATATTTGCTCATTCGGCCTGAAAATGCTTTTAAGCGCATAAAAACTTACACTCTTGATTTCTGGCTAAATAAAAGCTGTTGCAATGATATTTCCATGCTGAACTGAGTTGTTCTGGGTCAAATATGAAGGCAAACCCACTTTCCTTTCAGTATTTTGCTGCAATTGGCAGAAACAAGCATATTTGCTCATTCGGCCTGAAAATGCTTTTAAGCGCATAAAAACTTACACTCTTAATTTCTGGCTAAATAAAAGCTGTTGCAATGATATTTCCATGCTGAACTGAGTTGTTCTGGGTCAAATATGAAGACAAACCCACTGTCCTTTCAGTATTTTGCTGCAATTGGAAGATATCAGCTCATTTGGCCTGAAAATGCTTTTAAGCGCATAAAAACTTACACTCTTGATTTCTGGCTAAATAAAAGCTGTTGCAATGATATTTCCATGCTGAACTGAGTTGTTCTGGGTCAAATATGAAGGAAAACCCACTTTCCTTTCAGTATTTTGCTGCAATTGGCAGAAACAAGCATATCTGCTCATTCGGCCTGAAAATGCTTTTAAGCGCATAAAAACTTACACTCTTGATTTCTGGCTAAATAAAAGCTGTTGCAATGATATTTCCATGCTGAACTGAGTTGTTCTGGGTCAAATATGAAGGCAAACCCACTTTCCTTTCAGTATTTTGCTGCAATTGGCAGAAACAAGCATATTTGCTCATTCGGCCTGAAAATGCTTTTAAGCGCATAAAAACTTACACTCTTGATTTCTGGCTAAATAAAAGCTGTTGCAATGATATTTCCATGCTGAACTGAGTTGTTCTGGGTCAAATATGGAGGCAAACCCACTTTCCTTTCAGTATTTTGCTGCAATTGGCAGAAACAAGCATATTTGATCATTCGGCCTGAAAATGCTTTTAAGCGCATAAAAACTTACACTCTTGATTTCTGGCTAAATAAAAGCTGTTGCATTGATATTTCCATGCTGAACTGAGTTGCTCTGGGTCAAATATGAAGGCAAACCCACTTTCCTTTCAGTATTATGCTGCAATTGGAAGATATCAGCTCATTTGGCCTGAAAATGTTTTTAAGCGCATAAAAACTTACACTCTTGATTTCTGGCTAAATAAAAGCTGTTGCAATGATATTTCCATGCTGAACTGAGTTGTTCTGGGTCACATATGAAGGCAAACCCACTTTCCTTTCAGTATTTTGCTGCAATTGGCAGAAACAAGCATATTTGCTCATTCGGCCTGAAAATGCTTTTAAGCGCATAAAAACTTACACTCTTGATTTCTGGCTAAATAAAAGCTGTTGCAATGATATTTCCATGCTGAACTGAGTTGTTCTGGGTCAAATATGAAGGCAAACCCACTTTCCTTTCAGTATTTTGCTGCAATTGGCAGAAACAAGCATATTTGCTCATTCGGCCTGAAAATGCTTTTAAGCGCATAAAAACTTACACTCTTGATTTCTGGCTAAATAAAAGCTGTTGCAATGATATTTCCATGCTGAACTGAGTTGTTCTG
Organism: Channa argus; assembly: GCF_033026475.1. Lineage (NCBI taxonomy): Eukaryota > Metazoa > Chordata > Actinopteri > Anabantiformes > Channidae > Channa > Channa argus. The sequence continues at coordinate 589,501 of NW_027125225.1, forward strand.
GGTCAAATATGAAGGCAAACCCACTTTCCTTTCAGTATTTTGCTGCAATTGGCAGAAACAAGCATATTTGCTCATTCGGCCTGAAAATGCTTTTAAGCGCATAAAAACTTACACTCTTGATTTCTGGCTAAATAAAAGCTGTTGCAATGATATTTCCATGCTGAACTGAGTTGTTCTGGGTCAAATATGAAGGCAAACCCACTGTCCTTTCAGTATTTTGCTGCAATTGGAAGATATCAGCTCATTCGGCCTGAAAATGCTTTTAAGCGCATAAAAACTTACACTCTTAATTTCTGGCTAAATAAAAGCTGTTGCAATGATATTTCCATGCTGAACTGAGTTGTTCTGGGTCAAATATGAAGGCAAACCCACTGTCCTTTCAGTATTTTGCTGCAATTGGAAGATATCAGCTCATTTGGCCTGAAAATGCTTTTAAGCGCATAAAAACTTACACTCTTGATTTCTGACTAAATAAAAGCTGTTGCAATGATATTTCCATGCTGAACTGAGTTGTTCTGGGTCAAATATGAAGGCAAACCCACTTTCCTTTCAGTATTTTGCTGCAATTGGCAGAAACAAGCATATTTGCTCATTCGGCCTGAAAATGCTTTTAAGCGCATAAAAACATACACTCTTGATTTCTGGCTAAATAAAAGCTGTTGCAATGATATTTCCATGCTGAACTGAGTTGTTCTGGGTCAAATATGAAGGAAAACCCACTTTCCTTTCAGTATTTTGCTGCAATTGGCAGAAACAAGCATATTTGCTCATTCGGCCTGAAAATGCTTTTAAGCGCATAAAAACTTACACTCTTGATTTCTGGCTAAATAAAAGCTGTTGCAATGATATTTCCATGCTGAACTGAGTTGTTCTGGGTCAAATATGAAGGCAAACCCACTTTCCTTTCAGTATTTTGCTGCAATTGGCAGAAACAAGCATATTTTCTCATTCGGCCTGAAAATGCTTTTAAGCGCATAAAAACTTACACTCTTGATTTCTGGCTAAATAAAAGCTGTTGCAATGATATTTCCATGCTGAACTGAGTTGTTCTGGGTCAAATATGAAGGCAAACCCACTTTCCTTTCAGTATTTTGCTGCAATTGGCAGAAACAAGCATATTTGCTCATTCGGCCTGAAAATGCTTTTAAGCGCATAAAAACTTACACTCTTGATTTCTGGCTAAATAAAAGCTGTTGCAATGATATTTCCATGCTGAACTGAGTTGTTCTGGGTCAAATATGGAGGCAAACCCACTTTCCTTTCAGTATTTTGCTGCAATTGGCAGAAACAAGCATATTTGCTCATTCGGCCTGAAAATGCTTTTAAGCGCATAAAAACTTACACTCTTAATTTCTGGCTAAATAAAAGCTGTTGCAATGATATTTCCATGCTGAACTGAGTTGTTCTGGGTCAAATATGAAGGCAAACCCACTGTCCTTTCAGTATTTTGCTGCAATTGGAAGATATCAGCTCATTTGGCCTGAAAATGCTTTTAAGCGCATAAAAACTTACACTCTTGATTTCTGACTAAATAAAAGCTGTTGCAATGATATTTCCATGCTGAACTGAGTTGTTCTGGGTCAAATATGAAGGCAAACCCACTTTCCTTTCAGTATTTTGCTGCAATTGGCAGAAACAAGCATATTTGCTCATTCGGCCTGAAAATGCTTTTAAGCGCATAAAAACATACACTCTTGATTTCTGGCTAAATAAAAGCTGTTGCAATGATATTTCCATGCTGAACTGAGTTGTTCTGGGTCAAATATGAAGGAAAACCCACTTTCCTTTCAGTATTTTGCTGCAATTGGCAGAAACAAGCATATTTGCTCATTCGGCCTGAAAATGCTTTTAAGCGCATAAAAACTTACACTCTTTATTTCTGACTAAATAAAAGCTGTTGCAATGATATTTCCATGCTGAACTGAGTTGTTCTGGGTCAAATATGAAGGCAAACCCACTTTCCTTTCAGTATTTTGCTGCAATTGGCAGAAACAAGCATATTTGCTCATTCGGCCTGAAAATGCTTTTAAGCGCATATAAACTTACACTCTTGATTTCTGGCTAAATAAAAGCTGTTGCAATGATATTTCCATGCTGAACTGAGTTGTTCTGGGTCAAATATGAAGGCAAACCCACTTTCCTTTCAGTATTTTGCTGCAATTGGCAGAAACAAGCATATTTGCTCATTCGGCCTGAAAATGCTTTTAAGCGCATAAAAACTTACACTCTTGATTTCTGGCTAAAAAAAAGCTGTTGCAATGATATTTCCATGCTGAACTGAGTTGTTCTGGGTCAAATATGAAGGCAAACCCACTTTCCTTTCAGTATTTTGCTGCAATTGGCAGAAACAAGCATATTTGCTCATTCGGCCTGAAAATGCTTTTAAGCGCATAAAAACATATACTCTTGATTTCTGGCTAAATAAAAGCTGTTGCAATGATATTTCCATGCTGAACTGAGTTGTTCTGGGTCAAATATGAAGGCAAACCCACTTTCCTTTCAGTATTTTGCTGCAATTGGCAGAAACAAGCATATTTGCTCATTCGGCCTGAAAATGCTTTTAAGCGCATAAAAACTTACACTCTTGATTTCTGGCTAAATAAAAGCTGTTGCAATGATATTTCCATGCTGAACTGAGTTGTTCTGGGTCAAATATGAAGGCAAACCCACTGTCCTTTCAGTATTTTGCTGCAATTGGAAGATATCAGCTCATTCGGCCTGAAAATGCTTTTAAGTGCATAAAAACTTACACTCTTGATTTCTGGCTAAATAAAAGCTGTTGCAATGATATTTCCATGCTGAACTGAGTTGTTCTGGGTCAAATATGAAGGCAAACCCACTTTCCTTTCAGTATTTTGCTGCAATTGGCAGAAACAAGCATATTTGCTCATTCGGCCTGAAAATGCTTTTAAGCGCATATAAACTTACACTCTTGATTTCTGGCTAAATAAAAGCTGTTGCAATGATATTTCCATGCTGAACTGAGTTGATCTGGGTCAAATATGAAGGCAAACCCACTTTCCTTTCAGTATTTTGCTGCAATTGGCAGAAACAAGCATATTTGCTCATTCGGCCTGAAAATGCTTTTAAGCGCATAAAAACTTACACTCTTGATTTCTGGCTAAATAAAAGCTGTTGCAATGATATTTCCATGCTGAACTGAGTTGTTCTGGGTCAAATATGAAGGCAAACCCACTTTCCTTTCAGTATTTTGCTGCAATTGGCAGAAACAAGCATATTTGCTCATTCGGCCTGAAAATGCTTTTAAGCGCATAAAAACTTACACTCTTTATTTCTGACTAAATAAAAGCTGTTGCAATGATATTTCCATGCTGAACTGAGTTGTTCTGGGTCAAATATGAAGGCAAACCCACTTTCCTTTCAGTATTTTGCTGCAATTGGCAGAAACAAGCATATTTGCTCATTCGGCCTGAAAATGCTTTTAAGCGCATATAAACTTACACTCTTGATTTCTGGCTAAATAAAAGCTGTTGCAATGATATTTCCATGCTGAACTGAGTTGTTCTGGGTCAAATATGAAGGCAAACCCACTTTCCTTTCAGTATTTTGCTGCAATTGGCAGAAACAAGCATATTTGCTCATTCGGCCTGAAAATGCTTTTAAGCGCATAAAAACTTACACTCTTGATTTCTGGCTAAAAAAAAGCTGTTGCAATGATATTTCCATGCTGAACTGAGTTGTTCTGGGTCAAATATGAAGGCAAACCCACTTTCCTTTCAGTATTTTGCTGCAATTGGCAGAAACAAGCATATTTGCTCATTCGGCCTGAAAATGCTTTTAAGCGCATAAAAACGTACACTCTTGATTTCTGGCTAAATAAAAGCTGTTGCAATGATATGTCCATGCTAAACTGAGTTGTTCTGGGTCAAATATGAAGGCAAACCCACTGTCCTTTCAGTATTTTGCTGCAATTGGAAGATATCAGCTCATTTGGCCTGAAAATGCTTTTAAGCGCATAAAAACTTACACTCTTGATTTCTGACTAAATAAAAGCTGTTGCAATGATATTTCCATGCTGAACTGAGTTGTTCTGGGTCAAATATGAAGGCAAACCCACTTTCCTTTCAGTATTTTGCTGCAATTGGCAGAAACAAGCATATTTGCTCATTCGGCCTGAAAATGCTTTTAAGCGCATAAAAACTTACACTCTTGATATCTGGCTAAATAAAAGCTGTTGCAATGATATTTCCATGCTGAACTGAGTTGTTCTGGGTCAAATATGAAGGCAAACCCACTTTCCTTTCAGTATTTTGCTGCAATTGGCAGAAACAAGCATATTTGCTCATTCGGCCTGAAAATGCTTTTAAGCGCATAAAAACTTACACTCTTGATTTCTGGCTAAATAAAAGCTGTTGCAATGATATTTCCATGCTGAAATGAGTTGTTCTGGGTCAAATATGAAGGAAAACCCACTTTCCTTTCAGTATTTTGCTGCAATTGGAAGATATCAGCTCATTCGGCCTGAAAATGCTTTTAAGCGCATAAAAACTTACACTCTTGATTTCTGGCTAAATAAAAGCTGTTGAAATGATATTTCCATGCTGAACTGAGTTGTTCTGGGTCAAATATGAAGGCAAACCCACTTTCCTTTCAGTATTTTGCTGCAATTGGCAGAAACAAGCATATTTGCTCATTCGGCCTGAAAATGCTTTTAAGCGCATAAAAACTTACACTCTTGATTTCTGGCTAAATAAAAGCTGTTGCAATGATATTTCCATGCTGAACTGAGTTGTTCTGGGTCAAATATGAAGGCAAACCCACTTTCCTTTCAGTATTTTGCTGCAATTGGCAGAAACAAGCATATTTGCTCATTCGGCCTGAAAATGCTTTTAAGCGCATAAAAACTTACACTCTTGATTTCTGCCTAATAAAAGCTGTTGCAATGATATTTCCATGCTGAACTGAGTTGTTCTGGGTCAAATATGAAGGCAAACCCACTTTCCTTTCAGTATTTTGCTGCAATTGGCAGAAACAAGCATATTTGCTCATTCGGCCTGAAAATGCTTTTAAGCGCATAAAAACTTACACTCTTGATTTCTGGCTAAATAAAAGCTGTTGCAATGATATTTCCATGCTGAACTGAGTTGTTCTGGGTCAAATATGAAGGCAAACCCACTTTCCTTTCAGTATTTTGCTGCAATTGGCAGAAACAAGCATATTTGCTCATTCGGCCTGAAAATGCTTTTAAGCGCATATAAACTTACACTCTTGATTTCTGGCTAAATAAAAGCTGTTGCAATGATATTTCCATGCTGAACTGAGTTGTTCTGGGTCAAATATGAAGGCAAACCCACTTTCCTTTCAGTATTTTGCTGCAATTGGCAGAAACAAGCATATTTGCTCATTCGGCCTGAAAATGCTTTTAAGCGCATAAAAACTTACACTCTTGATTTCTGGCTAAATAAAAGCTGTTGCAATGATATTTCCATGCTGAACTGAGTTGTTCTGGGTCAAATATGAAGGCAAACCCACTTTCCTTTCAGTATTTTGCTGCAATTGGCAGAAACAAGCATATTTGCTCATTCGGCCTGAAAATGCTTTTAAGCGCATAAAAACTTACACTCTTGATTTCTGGCTAAATAAAAGCTGTTGCAATGATATTTCCATGCTGAACTGAGTTGTTCTGGGTCAAATATGAAGGCAAACCCACTTTCCTTTCAGTATTTTGCTGCAATTGGCAGAAACAAGCATATTTGCTCATTCGGCCTGAAAATGCTTTTAAGCGCATAAAAACTTACACTCTTGATTTCTGGCTAAATAAAAGCTGTTGCAATGATATTTCCATGCTGAACTGAGTTGTTCTGGGTCAAATATGAAGGCAAACCCACTTTCCTTTCAGTATTTTGCTGCAATTGGCAGAAACAAGCATATTTGCTCATTCGGCCTGAAAATGCTTTTAAGCGCATAAAAACTTACACTCTTGATTTCTGGCTAAATAAAAGCTCTTGCAATGATATTTCCATGCTGAACTGAGTTGTTCTGGGTCAAATATGAAGGCAAACCCACTTTCCTTTCAGTATTTTGCTGCAATTGGCAGAAACAAGCATATTTGCTCATTCGGCCTGAAAATGCTTTTAAGCGCATAAAAACTTACACTCTTGATTTCTGGCTAAATAAAAGCTGTTGCAATGATATTTCCATGCTGAACTGAGTTGTTCTGGGTCAAATATGAAGGCAAACCCACTTTCCTTTCAGTATTTTGCTGCAATTGGCAGAAACAAGCATATTTGCTCATTCGGCCTGAAAATGCTTTTAAGCGCATAAAAACTTACACTCTTGATTTCTGGCTAAATAAAAGCTGTTGCAATGATATTTCCATGCTGAACTGAGTTGTTCTGGGTCAAATATGAAGGCAAACCCACTTTCCTTTCAGTATTTTGCTGCAATTGGCAGAAACAAGCATATTTGCTCATTCGGCCTGAAAATGCTTTTAAGCGCATAAAAACTTACACTCTTGATTTCTGGCTAAATAAAAGCTGTTGCAATGATATTTCCATGCTGAACTGAGTTGTTCTGGGTCAAATATGAAGGCAAACCCACTGTCCTTTCAGTATTTTGCTGCAATTGGCAGAAACAAGCATATTTGCTCATTCGGCCTGAAAATGCTTTTAAGCGCATAAAAACTTACACTCTTAATTTCTGGCTAAATAAAAGCTGTTGCAATGATATTTCCATGCTGAACTGAGTTGTTCTGGGTCAAATATGAAGGCAAACCCACTGTCCTTTCAGTATTTTGCTGCAATTGGAAGATATCAGCTCATTTGGCCTGAAAATGCTTTTAAGCGCATAAAAACTTACACTCTTGATTTCTGACTAAATAAAAGCTGTTGCAATAACATTTCCATGCTGAACTGAGTTGTTCTGGGTCAAATATGAAGGCAAACCCACTTTCCTTTCAGTATTTTGCTGCAATTGGCAGAAACAAGCATATTTGCTCATTCGGCCTGAAAATGCTTTTAAGCGCATAAAAACATACACTCTTGATTTCTGGCTAAATAAAAGCTGTTGCAATGATATTTCCATGCTGAACTGAGTTGTTCTGGGTCAAATATGAAGGCAAACCCATTTTCCTTTCAGTATTTTGCTGCAATTGGAAGAAACAAGCATATTTGCTCATTCGGCCTGAAAATGCTTTTAAGCGCATAAAAACTTACACTCTTGATTTCTGGCTAAATAAAAGCTGTTGCAATGATATTTCCATGCTGAAATGAGTTGTTCTGGGTCAAATATGAAGGAAAACCCACTTTCCTTTCAGTATTTTGCTGCAATTGGAAGACATCAGCTCATTCGGCCTGAAAATGCTTTTAAGCGCATAAAAACTTACACTCTTGATTTCTGGCTAAATAAAAGCTGTTGAAATGATATTTCCATGCTGAACTGAGTTGTTCTGGGTCAAATATGAAAGCAAACCCACTTTCCTTTCAGTATTTTGCTGCAATTGGCAGAAACAAGCATATTTGCTCATTCGGCCTGAAAATGCTTTTAAGCGCATAAAAACTTACACTCTTGATTTCTGACTAAATAAAAGCTGTTGCAATGATATTTCCATGCTGAACTGAGTTGTTCTGGGTCAAATATGAAGGCAAACCCACTTTCCTTTCAGTATTTTGCTGCAATTGGCAGAAACAAGCATATTTGCTCATTCGGCCTGAAAATGCTTTTAAGCGCATAAAAACATACACTCTTAAATTCTGGCTAAATAAAAGCTGTTGCAATGATATTTCCATGCTGAACTGAGTTGTTCTGGGTCAAATATGAAGGCAAACCCACTTTCCTTTCAGTATTTTGCTGCAATTGGAAGAAACAAGCATATTTGCTCATTCGGCCTGAAAATGCTTTTAAGCGCATAAAAACTTACACTCTTGATTTCTGGCTAAATAAAAGCTGTTGCAATGATATTTCCATGCTGAAATGAGTTGTTCTGGGTCAAATATGAAGGAAAACCCACTTTCCTTTCAGTATTTTGCTGCAATTGGAAGATATCAGCTCATTCGGCCTGAAAATGCTTTTAAGCGCATAAAAACTTACACTCTTGATTTCTGGCTAAATAAAAGCTGTTGAAATGATATTTCCATGCTGAACTGAGTTGTTCTGGGTCAAATATGAAGGCAAACCCACTTTCCTTTCAGTATTTTGCTGCAATTGGCAGAAACAAGCATATTTGCTCATTCGGCCTGAAAATGCTTTTAAGCGCATAAAAACTTACACTCTTGATTTCTGGCTAAATAAAAGCTGTTGCAATGATATTTCCATGCTGAACTGAGTTGTTCTGGGTCAAATATGAAGGCAAACCCACTTTCCTTTCAGTATTTTGCTGCAATTGGCAGAAACAAGCATATTTGCTCATTCGGCCTGGAAATGATTTTAAGCGCATAAAAACTTACACTCTTGATTTCTGGCTAAATAAAAGCTGTTGCAATGATATTTCCATGCTGAACTGAGTTGTTCTGGGTCAAATATGAAGGCAAACCCACTTTCCTTTCAGTATTTTGCTGCAATTGGCAGAAACAAGCATATTTGCTCATTCGGCCTGAAAATGCTTTTAAGCGCATAAAAACATACACTCTTGATTTCTGGCTAAATAAAAGCTGTTGCAATGATATTTCCATGCTGAACTGAGTTGTTCTGGGTCAAATATGAAGGCAAACCCACTTTCCTTTCAGTATTTTGCTGCAATTGGCAGAAACAAGCATATTTGCTCATTCGGCCTGAAAATGCTTTTAAGCGCATAAAAACTTACACTCTTGATTTCTGGCTAAATAAAAGCTGTTGCAATGATATTTCCATGCTGAACTGAGTTGTTCTGGGTCAAATATGAAGGCAAACCCACTTTCCTTTCAGTATTTTGCTGCAATTGGCAGAAACAAGCATATTTGCTCATTCGGCCTGAAAATGCTTTTAAGCGCATAAAAACTTACACTCTTGATATCTGGCTAAATAAAAGCTGTTGCAATGATATTTCCATGCTGAACTGAGTTGTTCTGGGTCAAATATGAAGGCAAACCCACTTTCCTTTCAGTATTTTGCTGCAATTGGCAGAAACAAGCATATTTGCTCATTCGGCCTGAAAATGCTTTTAAGCGCATAAAAACTTACACTCTTGATTTCTGGCTAAATAAAAGCTGTTGCAATGATATTTCCATGCTGAACTGAGTTGTTCTGGGTGAAATATGAAGGCAAACCCACTGTCCTTTCAGTATTTTGCTGCAATTGGCAGAAACAAGCATATTTGCTCATTCGGCCTGAAAATGCTTTTAAGCGCATAAAAACTTACACTCTTAATTTCTGGCTAAATAAAAGCTGTTGCAATGATATTTCCATGCTGAACTGAGTTGTTCTGGGTCAAATATGAAGGCAAACCCACTGTCCTTTCAGTATTTTGCTGCAATTGGAAGATATCAGCTCATTTGGCCTGAAAATGCTTTTAAGCGCATAAAAACTTACACTCTTGATTTCTGACTAAATAAAAACTGTTGCAATGATATTTCCATGCTGAACTGAGTTGTTCTGGGTCAAATATGAAGGCAAACCCACTTTCCTTTCAGTATTTTGCTGCAATTGGCAGAAACAAGCATATTTGCTCATTCGGCCTGAAAATGCTTTTAAGCGCATAAAAACATACACTCTTGATTTCTGGCTAAATAAAAGCTGTTGCAATGATATTTCCATGCTGAACTGAGTTGTTCTGGGTCAAATATGAAGGCAAACCCACTTTCCTTTCAGTATTTTGCTGCAATTGGAAGAAACAAGCATATTTGCTCATTCGGCCTGAAAATGCTTTTAAGCGCATAAAAACTTACACTCTTGATTTTTGGCTAAATAAAAGCTGTTGCAATGATATTTCCATGCTGAAATGAGTTGTTCTGGGTCAAATAAGAAGGAAAACCCACTTTCCTTTCAGTATTTTGCTGCAATTGGAAGATATCAGCTCATTCGGCCTGAAAATGCTTTTAAGCGCATAAAAACTTACACTCTTGATTTCTGGCTAAATAAAAGCTGTTGAAATGATATTTCCATGCTGAACTGAGTTGTTCTCGGTCAAATATGAAGGCAAACCCACTTTCCTTTCAGTATTTTGCTGCAATTGGCAGAAACAAGCATATTTGCTCATTCGGCCTGAAAATGCTTTTAAGCGCATAAAAACATACACTCTTGATTTCTGGCTAAATAAAAGCTGTTGCAATGATATTTCCATGCTGAACTGAGTTGTTCTGGGTCAAATATGAAGGCAAACCCACTTTCCTTGCAGTATTTTGCTGCAATTGGCAGAAACAAGCATATTTGCTCATTCGGCCTGAAAATGCTTTTAAGCGCATAAAAACTTACACTCTTGATTTCTGGCTAAATAAAAGCTGTTGCAATGATATTTCCATGCTGAACTGAGTTGTTCTGGGTCAAATATGAAGGCAAACCCACTTTCCTTTCAGTATTTTGCGCAATTGGCAGAAACAAGCATATTTGCTCATTCGGCCTGAAAATGCTTTTAAGCGCATAAAAACTTACACTCTTGATATCTGGCTAAATAAAAGCTGTTGCAATGATATTTCCATGCTGAACTGAGTTGTTCTGGGTCAAATATGAAGGCAAACCCACTTTCCTTTCAGTATTTTGCTGCAATTGGCAGAAACAAGCATATTTGCTCATTCGGCCTGAAAATGCTTTTAAGCGCATAAAAACATACACTCTTGATTTCTGGCTAAATAAAAGCTGTTGCAATGATATTTCCATGCTGAACTGAGTTGTTCTGGGTCAAATATGAAGGCAAACCCACTTTCCTTTCAGTATTTTGCTGCAATTGGCAGAAACAAGCATATTTGCTCATTCGGCCCTGAAAATGCTTTTAAGCGCATAAAAACTACACTCTTGATTTCTGGCTAAATAAAAGCTGTTGCAATGATATTTCCATGCTGAACTGAGTTGTTCTGGGTCAAATATGAAGGCAAACCCACTGTCCTTTCAGTATTTTGCTGCAATTGGAAGATATCAGCTCATTCGGCCTGAAAATGCTTTTTAAGCGCATAAAAACTTACACTCTTAATTTCTGGCTAAATAAAAGCTGTTGCAATGATATTTCCATGCTGAACTGAGTTGTTCTGGGTCAAATATGAAGGCAAACCCACTGTCCTTTCAGTATTTTGCTGCAATTGGAAGATATCAGCTCATTTGGCCTGAAAATGCTTTTAAGCGCATAAAAACTTACACTCTTGATTTCTGACTAAATAAAAGCTTGTTGCAATGATATTTCCATGCTGAACTGAGTTGTTCTGGGTCAAATATGAAGGCAAACCCACTTTCCTTTCAGTATTATGCTGCAATTGGAAGATATCAGCTCATTTGGCCTGAAAATGCTTTTAAGCGCATAAAAACTTACACTCTTGTTTCTGGCTAAATAAAAGCTGTTGCAATGATATTTCCATGCTGAACTGAGTTGTTCTGGCTCAAATATGAAGGCAAACCCACTGTCCTTTCAGTATTTTGCTGCAATTGGAAGATGTCAGCTCATTTGGCCTGAAAATGCTTTTAAGCGCATAAAAAACTTACACTCTTGATTTCTGACTAAATAAAAGCTGTTGACAATGATATTTCCATGCTGAAATGAGTTGTTCTGGGTCAAATATGAAGGAAAACCCACTTTCCTTTCAGTATTTTGCTGCAATTGGCAGAAACAAGCATATTTGCTCATTCGGCCTGAAAATGCTTTTAAGCGCATAAAAACTTACACTCTTGATTTCTGGCTAAATAAAAGCTGTTGCAATGATATTTCCATGCTGAAATGAGTTGTTCTGGGTCAAATATGAAGACAAACCCACTGTCCTTTCAGTATTTTGCTGCAATTGGAAGATATCAGCTCATTTGGCATGAAAATGCTTTAAGCGCATAAAAACTTACACTCTTGATTTCTGGCTAAATAAAAGCTGTTGCAATGATATTTCCATGCTGAACTGAGTTGTTCTGGGTCAAATATGAAGGAAAACCCACTTTCCTTTCAGTATTTTGCTGCAATTGGCAGAAACAAGCATATTTGCTCATTCGGCCTGAAAATGCTTTTAAGCGCATAAAAACTTACACTCTTGATTTCTGGCTAAATAAAAGCTGTTGCAATGATATTTCCATGCTGAACTGAGTTGTTCTGGGTCAAATATGAAGGCAAACCCACTTCCTTTCAGTATTTTGCTGCAATTGGCAGAAACAAGCATATTTGCTCATTCGGCCTGAAAATGCTTTTAAGCGCATAAAAACTTACACTCTTAATTTCTGGCTAAATAAAAGCTGTTGCAATGATATTTCCATGCTGAACTGAGTTGTTCTGGGTCAAATATGAAGACAAACCCACTGTCCTTTCAGTATTTTGCTGCAATTGGAAGATATCAGCTCATTTGGCATGAAAATGCTTTTAAGCGCATAAAAACTTACACTCTTGATTTCTGGCTAAATAAAAGCTGTTGCAATGATATTTCCATGCTGAACTGAGTTGTTCTGGGTCAAATATGAAGGAAAACCCACTTTCCTTTCAGTATTTTGCTGCAATTGGCAGAAACAAGCATATTTGCTCATTCGGCCTGAAAATGCTTTTAAGCGCATAAAAACTTACACTCTTGATTTCTGGCTAAATAAAAGCTGTTGCAATGATATTTCCATGCTGAACTGAGTTGTTCTGGGTCAAATATGAAGGCAAACCCACTTTCCTTTCAGTATTTTGCTGCAATTGGCAGAAACAAGCATATTTGCTCATTCGGCCTGAAAATGCTTTTAAGCGCATAAAAACTTACACTCTTAATTTCTGGCTAAATAAAAGCTGTTGCAATGATATTTCCATGCTGAACTGAGTTGTTCTGGGTCAAATATGAAGACAAACCCACTGTCCTTTCAGTATTTTGCTGCAATTGGAAGATATCAGCTCATTTGGCCTGAAAATGCTTTTAAGCGCATAAAAACTTACACTCTTGATTTCTGGCTAAATAAAAGCTGTTGCAATGATATTTCCATGCTGAACTGAGTTGTTCTGGGTCAAATATGAAGGAAAACCCACTTTCCTTTCAGTATTTTGCTGCAATTGGCAGAAACAAGCATATCTGCTCATTCGGCCTGAAAATGCTTTTAAGCGCATAAAAACTTACACTCTTGATTTCTGGCTAAATAAAAGCTGTTGCAATGATATTTCCATGCTGAACTGAGTTGTTCTGGGTCAAATATGAAGGCAAACCCACTTTCCTTTCAGTATTTTGCTGCAATTGGCAGAAACAAGCATATTTGCTCATTCGGCCTGAAAATGCTTTTAAGCGCATAAAAACTTACACTCTTGATTTCTGGCTAAATAAAAGCTGTTGCAATGATATTTCCATGCTGAACTGAGTTGTTCTGGGTCAAATATGGAGGCAAACCCACTTTCCTTTCAGTATTTTGCTGCAATTGGCAGAAACAAGCATATTTGATCATTCGGCCTGAAAATGCTTTTAAGCGCATAAAAACTTACACTCTTGATTTCTGGCTAAATAAAAGCTGTTGCATTGATATTTCCATGCTGAACTGAGTTGCTCTGGGTCAAATATGAAGGCAAACCCACTTTCCTTTCAGTATTATGCTGCAATTGGAAGATATCAGCTCATTTGGCCTGAAAATGCTTTTAAGCGCATAAAAACTTACACTCTTGATTTCTGGCTAAATAAAAGCTGTTGCAATGATATTTCCATGCTGAACTGAGTTGTTCTGGGTCACATATGAAGGCAAACCCACTTTCCTTTCAGTATTTTGCTGCAATTGGCAGAAACAAGCATATTTGCTCATTCGGCCTGAAAATGCTTTTAAGCGCATAAAAACTTACACTCTTGATTTCTGGCTAAATAAAAGCTGTTGCAATGATATTTCCATGCTGAACTGAGTTGTTCTGGGTCAAATATGAAGGCAAACCCACTTTCCTTTCAGTATTTTGCTGCAATTGGCAGAAACAAGCATATTTGCTCATTCGGCCTGAAAATGCTTTTAAGCGCATAAAAACTTACACTCTTGATTTCTGGCTAAATAAAAGCTGTTGCAATGATATTTCCATGCTGAACTGAGTTGTTCTGGGTCAAATATGAAGGCAAACCCACTTTCCTTTCAGTATTTTGCTGCAATTGGCAGAAACAAGCATATTTGCTCATTCGGCCTGAAAATGCTTTTAAGCGCATAAAAACTTACACTCTTGATTTCTGGCTAAATAAAAGCTGTTGCAATGATATTTCCATGCTGAACTGAGTTGTTCTGGGTCAAATATGAAGGCAAACCCACTGTCCTTTCAGTATTTTGCTGCAATTGGAAGATATCAGCTCATTCGGCCTGAAAATGCTTTTAAGCGCATAAAAACTTACACTCTTAATTTCTGGCTAAATAAAAGCTGTTGCAATGATATTTCCATGCTGAACTGAGTTGTTCTGGGTCAAATATGAAGGCAAACCCACTGTCCTTTCAGTATTTTGCTGCAATTGGAAGATATCAGCTCATTTGGCCTGAAAATGCTTTTAAGCGCATAAAAACTTACACTCTTGATTTCTGACTAAATAAAAGCTGTTGCAATGATATTTCCATGCTGAACTGAGTTGTTCTGGGTCAAATATGAAGGCAAACCCACTTTCCTTTCAGTATTTTGCTGCAATTGGCAGAAACAAGCATATTTGCTCATTCGGCCTGAAAATGCTTTTAAGCGCATAAAAACATACACTCTTGATTTCTGGCTAAATAAAAGCTGTTGCAATGATATTTCCATGCTGAACTGAGTTGTTCTGGGTCAAATATGAAGGAAAACCCACTTTCCTTTCAGTATTTTGCTGCAATTGGCAGAAACAAGCATATTTGCTCATTCGGCCTGAAAATGCTTTTATGCGCATAAAAACTTACACTCTTGATTTCTGGCTAAATAAAAGCTGTTGCAATGATATTTCCATGCTGAACTGAGTTGTTCTGGGTCAAATATGAAGGCAAACCCACTTTCCTTTCAGTATTTTGCTGCAATTGGCAGAAACAAGCATATTTGCTCATTCGGCCTGAAAATGCTTTTAAGCGCATAAAAACTTACACTCTTGATTTCTGGCTAAATAAAAGCTGTTGCAATGATATTTCCATGCTGAACTGAGTTGTTCTGGGTCAAATATGAAGGCAAACCCACTTTCCTTTCAGTATTTTGCTGCAATTGGCAGAAACAAGCATATTTGCTCATTCGGCCTGAAAATGCTTTTAAGCGCATAAAAACTTACACTCTTGATTTCTGGCTAAATAAAAGCTGTTGCAATGATATTTCCATGCTGAACTGAGTTGTTCTGGGTCAAATATGGAGGCAAACCCACTTTCCTTTCAGTATTTTGCTGCAATTGGCAGAAACAAGCATATTTGCTCATTCGGCCTGAAAATGCTTTTAAGCGCATAAAAACTTACACTCTTAATTTCTGGCTAAATAAAAGCTGTTGCAATGATATTTCCATGCTGAACTGAGTTGTTCTGGGTCAAATATGAAGGCAAACCCACTGTCCTTTCAGTATTTTGCTGCAATTGGAAGATATCAGCTCATTTGGCCTGAAAATGCTTTTAAGCGCATAAAAACTTACACTCTTGATTTCTGACTAAATAAAAGCTGTTGCAATGATATTTCCA
The DNA here is from genome assembly GCF_033026475.1 of Channa argus. Lineage (NCBI taxonomy): Eukaryota > Metazoa > Chordata > Actinopteri > Anabantiformes > Channidae > Channa > Channa argus. The sequence goes on from NW_027125225.1 coordinate 605,146, forward strand.
TGCTGAACTGAGTTGTTCTGGGTCAAATATGAAGGCAAACCCACTTTCCTTTCAGTATTTTGCTGCAATTGGCAGAAACAAGCATATTTGCTCATTCGGCCTGAAAATGCTTTTAAGCGCATAAAAACATACACTCTTGATTTCTGGCTAAATAAAAGCTGTTGCAATGATATTTCCATGCTGAACTGAGTTGTTCTGGGTCAAATATGAAGGAAAACCCACTTTCCTTTCAGTATTTTGCTGCAATTGGCAGAAACAAGCATATTTGCTCATTCGGCCTGAAAATGCTTTTAAGCGCATAAAAACTTACACTCTTTATTTCTGACTAAATAAAAGCTGTTGCAATGATATTTCCATGCTGAACTGAGTTGTTCTGGGTCAAATATGAAGGCAAACCCACTTTCCTTTCAGTATTTTGCTGCAATTGGCAGAAACAAGCATATTTGCTCATTCGGCCTGAAAATGCTTTTAAGCGCATATAAACTTACACTCTTGATTTCTGGCTAAATAAAAGCTGTTGCAATGATATTTCCATGCTGAACTGAGTTGTTCTGGGTCAAATATGAAGGCAAACCCACTTTCCTTTCAGTATTTTGCTGCAATTGGCAGAAACAAGCATATTTGCTCATTCGGCCTGAAAATGCTTTTAAGCGCATAAAAACTTACACTCTTGATTTCTGGCTAAAAAAAAGCTGTTGCAATGATATTTCCATGCTGAACTGAGTTGTTCTGGGTCAAATATGAAGGCAAACCCACTTTCCTTTCAGTATTTTGCTGCAATTGGCAGAAACAAGCATATTTGCTCATTCGGCCTGAAAATGCTTTTAAGCGCATAAAAACATACACTCTTGATTTCTGGCTAAATAAAAGCTGTTGCAATGATATTTCCATGCTGAACTGAGTTGTTCTGGGTCAAATATGAAGGCAAACCCACTTTCCTTTCAGTATTTTGCTGCAATTGGCAGAAACAAGCATATTTGCTCATTCGGCCTGAAAATGCTTTTAAGCGCATAAAAACTTACACTCTTGATTTCTGGCTAAATAAAAGCTGTTGCAATGATATTTCCATGCTGAACTGAGTTGTTCTGGGTCAAATATGAAGGCAAACCCACTGTCCTTTCAGTATTTTGCTGCAATTGGAAGATATCAGCTCATTCGGCCTGAAAATGCTTTTAAGTGCATAAAAACTTACACTCTTGATTTCTGGCTAAATAAAAGCTGTTGCAATGATATTTCCATGCTGAACTGAGTTGTTCTGGGTCAAATATGAAGGCAAACCCACTTTCCTTTCAGTATTTTGCTGCAATTGGCAGAAACAAGCATATTTGCTCATTCGGCCTGAAAATGCTTTTAAGCGCATATAAACTTACACTCTTGATTTCTGGCTAAATAAAAGCTGTTGCAATGATATTTCCATGCTGAACTGAGTTGATCTGGGTCAAATATGAAGGCAAACCCACTTTCCTTTCAGTATTTTGCTGCAATTGGCAGAAACAAGCATATTTGCTCATTCGGCCTGAAAATGCTTTTAAGCGCATAAAAACTTACACTCTTGATTTCTGGCTAAATAAAAGCTGTTGCAATGATATTTCCATGCTGAACTGAGTTGTTCTGGGTCAAATATGAAGGAAAACCCACTTTCCTTTCAGTATTTTGCTGCAATTGGCAGAAACAAGCATATTTGCTCATTCGGCCTGAAAATGCTTTTAAGCGCATAAAAACTTACACTCTTTATTTCTGACTAAATAAAAGCTGTTGCAATGATATTTCCATGCTGAACTGAGTTGTTCTGGGTCAAATATGAAGGCAAACCCACTTTCCTTTCAGTATTTTGCTGCAATTGGCAGAAACAAGCATATTTGCTCATTCGGCCTGAAAATGCTTTTAAGCGCATATAAACTTACACTCTTGATTTCTGGCTAAATAAAAGCTGTTGCAATGATATTTCCATGCTGAACTGAGTTGTTCTGGGTCAAATATGAAGGCAAACCCACTTTCCTTTCAGTATTTTGCTGCAATTGGCAGAAACAAGCATATTTGCTCATTCGGCCTGAAAATGCTTTTAAGCGCATAAAAACTTACACTCTTGATTTCTGGCTAAAAAAAAGCTGTTGCAATGATATTTCCATGCTGAACTGAGTTGTTCTGGGTCAAATATGAAGGCAAACCCACTTTCCTTTCAGTATTTTGCTGCAATTGGCAGAAACAAGCATATTTGCTCATTCGGCCTGAAAATGCTTTTAAGCGCATAAAAACGTACACTCTTGATTTCTGGCTAAATAAAAGCTGTTGCAATGATATGTCCATGCTAAACTGAGTTGTTCTGGGTCAAATATGAAGGCAAACCCATTGTCCTTTCAGTATTTTGCTGCAATTGGAAGATATCAGCTCATTTGGCCTGAAAATGCTTTTAAGCGCATAAAAACTTACACTCTTGATTTCTGACTAAATAAAAGCTGTTGCAATGATATTTCCATGCTGAACTGAGTTGTTCTGGGTCAAATATGAAGGCAAACCCACTTTCCTTTCAGTATTTTGCTGCAATTGGCAGAAACAAGCATATTTGCTCATTCGGCCTGAAAATGCTTTTAAGCGCATAAAAACTTACACTCTTGATATCTGGCTAAATAAAAGCTGTTGCAATGATATTTCCATGCTGAACTGAGTTGTTCTGGGTCAAATATGAAGGCAAACCCACTTTCCTTTCAGTATTTTGCTGCAATTGGCAGAAACAAGCATATTTGCTCATTCGGCCTGAAAATGCTTTTAAGCGCATAAAAACTTACACTCTTGATTTCTGGCTAAATAAAAGCTGTTGCAATGATATTTCCATGCTGAAATGAGTTGTTCTGGGTCAAATATGAAGGAAAACCCACTTTCCTTTCAGTATTTTGCTGCAATTGGAAGATATCAGCTCATTCGGCCTGAAAATGCTTTTAAGCGCATAAAAACTTACACTCTTGATTTCTGGCTAAATAAAAGCTGTTGAAATGATATTTCCATGCTGAACTGAGTTGTTCTGGGTCAAATATGAAGGCAAACCCACTTTCCTTTCAGTATTTTGCTGCAATTGGCAGAAACAAGCATATTTGCTCATTCGGCCTGAAAATGCTTTTAAGCGCATAAAAACTTACACTCTTGATTTCTGGCTAAATAAAAGCTGTTGCAATGATATTTCCATGCTGAACTGAGTTGTTCTGGGTCAAATATGAAGGCAAACCCACTTTCCTTTCAGTATTTTGCTGCAATTGGCAGAAACAAGCATATTTGCTCATTCGGCCTGAAAATGCTTTTAAGCGCATAAAAACTTACACTCTTGATTTCTGCCTAATAAAAGCTGTTGCAATGATATTTCCATGCTGAACTGAGTTGTTCTGGGTCAAATATGAAGGCAAACCCACTTTCCTTTCAGTATTTTGCTGCAATTGGCAGAAACAAGCATATTTGCTCATTCGGCCTGAAAATGCTTTTAAGCGCATAAAAACTTACACTCTTGATTTCTGGCTAAATAAAAGCTGTTGCAATGATATTTCCATGCTGAACTGAGTTGTTCTGGGTCAAATATGAAGGCAAACCCACTTTCCTTTCAGTATTTTGCTGCAATTGGCAGAAACAAGCATATTTGCTCATTCGGCCTGAAAATGCTTTTAAGCGCATATAAACTTACACTCTTGATTTCTGGCTAAATAAAAGCTGTTGCAATGATATTTCCATGCTGAACTGAGTTGTTCTGGGTCAAATATGAAGGCAAACCCACTTTCCTTTCAGTATTTTGCTGCAATTGGCAGAAACAAGCATATTTGCTCATTCGGCCTGAAAATGCTTTTAAGCGCATAAAAACTTACACTCTTGATTTCTGGCTAAATAAAAGCTGTTGCAATGATATTTCCATGCTGAACTGAGTTGTTCTGGGTCAAATATGAAGGCAAACCCACTTTCCTTTCAGTATTTTGCTGCAATTGGCAGAAACAAGCATATTTGCTCATTCGGCCTGAAAATGCTTTTAAGCGCATAAAAACTTACACTCTTGATTTCTGGCTAAATAAAAGCTGTTGCAATGATATTTCCATGCTGAACTGAGTTGTTCTGGGTCAAATATGAAGGCAAACCCACTTTCCTTTCAGTATTTTGCTGCAATTGGCAGAAACAAGCATATTTGCTCATTCGGCCTGAAAATGCTTTTAAGCGCATAAAAACTTACACTCTTGATTTCTGGCTAAATAAAAGCTGTTGCAATGATATTTCCATGCTGAACTGAGTTGTTCTGGGTCAAATATGAAGGCAAACCCACTTTCCTTTCAGTATTTTGCTGCAATTGGCAGAAACAAGCATATTTGCTCATTCGGCCTGAAAATGCTTTTAAGCGCATAAAAACTTACACTCTTGATTTCTGGCTAAATAAAAGCTGTTGCAATGATATTTCCATGCTGAACTGAGTTGTTCTGGGTCAAATATGAAGGCAAACCCACTTTCCTTTCAGTATTTTGCTGCAATTGGCAGAAACAAGCATATTTGCTCATTCGGCCTGAAAATGCTTTTAAGCGCATAAAAACTTACACTCTTGATTTCTGGCTAAATAAAAGCTGTTGCAATGATATTTCCATGCTGAACTGAGTTGTTCTGGGTCAAATATGAAGGCAAACCCACTGTCCTTTCAGTATTTTGCTGCAATTGGCAGAAACAAGCATATTTGCTCATTCGGCCTGAAAATGCTTTTAAGCGCATAAAAACTTACACTCTTAATTTCTGGCTAAATAAAAGCTGTTGCAATGATATTTCCATGCTGAACTGAGTTGTTCTGGGTCAAATATGAAGGCAAACCCACTGTCCTTTCAGTATTTTGCTGCAATTGGAAGATATCAGCTCATTTGGCCTGAAAATGCTTTTAAGCGCATAAAAACTTACACTCTTGATTTCTGACTAAATAAAAGCTGTTGCAATAACATTTCCATGCTGAACTGAGTTGTTCTGGGTCAAATATGAAGGCAAACCCACTTTCCTTTCAGTATTTTGCTGCAATTGGCAGAAACAAGCATATTTGCTCATTCGGCCTGAAAATGCTTTTAAGCGCATAAAAACATACACTCTTGATTTCTGGCTAAATAAAAGCTGTTGCAATGATATTTCCATGCTGAACTGAGTTGTTCTGGGTCAAATATGAAGGCAAACCCATTTTCCTTTCAGTATTTTGCTGCAATTGGAAGAAACAAGCATATTTGCTCATTCGGCCTGAAAATGCTTTTAAGCGCATAAAAACTTACACTCTTGATTTCTGGCTAAATAAAAGCTGTTGCAATGATATTTCCATGCTGAAATGAGTTGTTCTGGGTCAAATATGAAGGAAAACCCACTTTCCTTTCAGTATTTTGCTGCAATTGGAAGACATCAGCTCATTCGGCCTGAAAATGCTTTTAAGCGCATAAAAACTTACACTCTTGATTTCTGGCTAAATAAAAGCTGTTGAAATGATATTTCCATGCTGAACTGAGTTGTTCTGGGTCAAATATGAAGGCAAACCCACTTTCCTTTCAGTATTTTGCTGCAATTGGCAGAAACAAGCATATTTGCTCATTCGGCCTGAAAATGCTTTTAAGCGCATAAAAACTTACACTCTTGATTTCTGACTAAATAAAAGCTGTTGCAATGATATTTCCATGCTGAACTGAGTTGTTCTGGGTCAAATATGAAGGCAAACCCACTTTCCTTTCAGTATTTTGCTGCAATTGGCAGAAACAAGCATATTTGCTCATTCGGCCTGAAAATGCTTTTAAGCGCATAAAAACATACACTCTTAAATTCTGGCTAAATAAAAGCTGTTGCAATGATATTTCCATGCTGAACTGAGTTGTTCTGGGTCAAATATGAAGGCAAACCCACTTTCCTTTCAGTATTTTGCTGCAATTGGAAGAAACAAGCATATTTGCTCATTCGGCCTGAAAATGCTTTTAAGCGCATAAAAACTTACACTCTTGATTTCTGGCTAAATAAAAGCTGTTGCAATGATATTTCCATGCTGAAATGAGTTGTTCTGGGTCAAATATGAAGGAAAACCCACTTTCCTTTCAGTATTTTGCTGCAATTGGAAGATATCAGCTCATTCGGCCTGAAAATGCTTTTAAGCGCATAAAAACTTACACTCTTGATTTCTGGCTAAATAAAAGCTGTTGAAATGATATTTCCATGCTGAACTGAGTTGTTCTGGGTCAAATATGAAGGCAAACCCACTTTCCTTTCAGTATTTTGCTGCAATTGGCAGAAACAAGCATATTTGCTCATTCGGCCTGAAAATGCTTTTAAGCGCATAAAAACTTACACTCTTGATTTCTGGCTAAATAAAAGCTGTTGCAATGATATTTCCATGCTGAACTGAGTTGTTCTGGGTCAAATATGAAGGCAAACCCACTTTCCTTTCAGTATTTTGCTGCAATTGGCAGAAACAAGCATATTTGCTCATTCGGCCTGGAAATGATTTTAAGCGCATAAAAACTTACACTCTTGATTTCTGGCTAAATAAAAGCTGTTGCAATGATATTTCCATGCTGAACTGAGTTGTTCTGGGTCAAATATGAAGGCAAACCCACTTTCCTTTCAGTATTTTGCTGCAATTGGCAGAAACAAGCATATTTGCTCATTCGGCCTGAAAATGCTTTTAAGCGCATAAAAACATACACTCTTGATTTCTGGCTAAATAAAAGCTGTTGCAATGATATTTCCATGCTGAACTGAGTTGTTCTGGGTCAAATATGAAGGCAAACCCACTTTCCTTTCAGTATTTTGCTGCAATTGGCAGAAACAAGCATATTTGCTCATTCGGCCTGAAAATGCTTTTAAGCGCATAAAAACTTACACTCTTGATTTCTGGCTAAATAAAAGCTGTTGCAATGATATTTCCATGCTGAACTGAGTTGTTCTGGGTCAAATATGAAGGCAAACCCACTTTCCTTTCAGTATTTTGCTGCAATTGGCAGAAACAAGCATATTTGCTCATTCGGCCTGAAAATGCTTTTAAGCGCATAAAAACTTACACTCTTGATATCTGGCTAAATAAAAGCTGTTGCAATGATATTTCCATGCTGAACTGAGTTGTTCTGGGTCAAATATGAAGGCAAACCCACTTTCCTTTCAGTATTTTGCTGCAATTGGCAGAAACAAGCATATTTGCTCATTCGGCCTGAAAATGCTTTTAAGCGCATAAAAACTTACACTCTTGATTTCTGGCTAAATAAAAGCTGTTGCAATGATATTTCCATGCTGAACTGAGTTGTTCTGGGTGAAATATGAAGGCAAACCCACTTTCCTTTCAGTATTTTGCTGCAATTGGCAGAAACAAGCATATTTGCTCATTCGGCCTGAAAATGCTTTTAAGCGCATAAAAACTTACACTCTTAATTTCTGGCTAAATAAAAGCTGTTGCAATGATATTTCCATGCTGAACTGAGTTGTTCTGGGTCAAATATGAAGGCAAACCCACTGTCCTTTCAGTATTTTGCTGCAATTGGAAGATATCAGCTCATTTGGCCTGAAAATGCTTTTAAGCGCATAAAAACTTACACTCTTGATTTCTGACTAAATAAAAACTGTTGCAATGATATTTCCATGCTGAACTGAGTTGTTCTGGGTCAAATATGAAGGCAAACCCACTTTCCTTTCAGTATTTTGCTGCAATTGGCAGAAACAAGCATATTTGCTCATTCGGCCTGAAAATGCTTTTAAGCGCATAAAAACATACACTCTTGATTTCTGGCTAAATAAAAGCTGTTGCAATGATATTTCCATGCTGAACTGAGTTGTTCTGGGTCAAATATGAAGGCAAACCCACTTTCCTTTCAGTATTTTGCTGCAATTGGAAGAAACAAGCATATTTGCTCATTCGGCCTGAAAATGCTTTTAAGCGCATAAAAACTTACACTCTTGATTTTTGGCTAAATAAAAGCTGTTGCAATGATATTTCCATGCTGAAATGAGTTGTTCTGGGTCAAATAAGAAGGAAAACCCACTTTCCTTTCAGTATTTTGCTGCAATTGGAAGATATCAGCTCATTCGGCCTGAAAATGCTTTTAAGCGCATAAAAACTTACACTCTTGATTTCTGGCTAAATAAAAGCTGTTGAAATGATATTTCCATGCTGAACTGAGTTGTTCTCGGTCAAATATGAAGGCAAACCCACTTTCCTTTCAGTATTTTGCTGCAATTGGCAGAAACAAGCATATTTGCTCATTCGGCCTGAAAATGCTTTTAAGCGCATAAAAACATACACTCTTGATTTCTGGCTAAATAAAAGCTGTTGCAATGATATTTCCATGCTGAACTGAGTTGTTCTGGGTCAAATATGAAGGCAAACCCACTTTCCTTGCAGTATTTTGCTGCAATTGGCAGAAACAAGCATATTTGCTCATTCGGCCTGAAAATGCTTTTAAGCGCATAAAAACTTACACTCTTGATTTCTGGCTAAATAAAAGCTGTTGCAATGATATTTCCATGCTGAACTGAGTTGTTCTGGGTCAAATATGAAGGCAAACCCACTTTCCTTTCAGTATTTTGCTGCAATTGGCAGAAACAAGCATATTTGCTCATTCGGCCTGAAAATGCTTTTAAGCGCATAAAAACTTACACTCTTGATATCTGGCTAAATAAAAGCTGTTGCAATGATATTTCCATGCTGAACTGAGTTGTTCTGGGTCAAATATGAAGGCAAACCCACTTTCCTTTCAGTATTTTGCTGCAATTGGCAGAAACAAGCATATTTGCTCATTCGGCCTGAAAATGCTTTTAAGCGCATAAAAACATACACTCTTGATTTCTGGCTAAATAAAAGCTGTTGCAATGATATTTCCATGCTGAACTGAGTTGTTCTGGGTCAAATATGAAGGCAAACCCACTTTCCTTTCAGTATTTTGCTGCAATTGGCAGAAACAAGCATATTTGCTCATTCGGCCTGAAAATGCTTTTAAGCGCATAAAAACTTACACTCTTGATTTCTGGCTAAATAAAAGCTGTTGCAATGATATTTCCATGCTGAACTGAGTTGTTCTGGGTCAAATATGAAGGCAAACCCACTGTCCTTTCAGTATTTTGCTGCAATTGGAAGATATCAGCTCATTCGGCCTGAAAATGCTTTTAAGCGCATAAAAACTTACACTCTTAATTTCTGGCTAAATAAAAGCTGTTGCAATGATATTTCCATGCTGAACTGAGTTGTTCTGGGTCAAATATGAAGGCAAACCCACTGTCCTTTCAGTATTTTGCTGCAATTGGAAGATATCAGCTCATTTGGCCTGAAAATGCTTTTAAGCGCATAAAAACTTACACTCTTGATTTCTGACTAAATAAAAGCTGTTGCAATGATATTTCCATGCTGAACTGAGTTGTTCTGGGTCAAATATGAAGGCAAACCCACTTTCCTTTCAGTATTATGCTGCAATTGGAAGATATCAGCTCATTTGGCCTGAAAATGCTTTTAAGCGCATAAAAACTTACACTCTTGATTTCTGGCTAAATAAAAGCTGTTGCAATGATATTTCCATGCTGAACTGAGTTGTTCTGGCTCAAATATGAAGGCAAACCCACTGTCCTTTCAGTATTTTGCTGCAATTGGAAGATGTCAGCTCATTTGGCCTGAAAATGCTTTTAAGCGCATAAAAACTTACACTCTTGATTTCTGACTAAATAAAAGCTGTTGCAATGATATTTCCATGCTGAAATGAGTTGTTCTGGGTCAAATATGAAGGAAAACCCACTTTCCTTTCAGTATTTTGCTGCAATTGGCAGAAACAAGCATATTTGCTCATTCGGCCTGAAAATGCTTTTAAGCGCATAAAAACTTACACTCTTGATTTCTGGCTAAATAAAAGCTGTTGCAATGATATTTCCATGCTGAAATGAGTTGTTCTGGGTCAAATATGAAGACAAACCCACTGTCCTTTCAGTATTTTGCTGCAATTGGAAGATATCAGCTCATTTGGCATGAAAATGCTTTTAAGCGCATAAAAACTTACACTCTTGATTTCTGGCTAAATAAAAGCTGTTGCAATGATATTTCCATGCTGAACTGAGTTGTTCTGGGTCAAATATGAAGGAAAACCCACTTTCCTTTCAGTATTTTGCTGCAATTGGCAGAAACAAGCATATTTGCTCATTCGGCCTGAAAATGCTTTTAAGCGCATAAAAACTTACACTCTTGATTTCTGGCTAAATAAAAGCTGTTGCAATGATATTTCCATGCTGAACTGAGTTGTTCTGGGTCAAATATGAAGGCAAACCCACTTTCCTTTCAGTATTTTGCTGCAATTGGCAGAAACAAGCATATTTGCTCATTCGGCCTGAAAATGCTTTTAAGCGCATAAAAACTTACACTCTTAATTTCTGGCTAAATAAAAGCTGTTGCAATAATATTTCCATGCTGAACTGAGTTGTTCTGGGTCAAATATGAAGACAAACCCACTGTCCTTTCAGTATTTTGCTGCAATTGGAAGATATCAGCTCATTTGGCATGAAAATGCTTTTAAGCGCATAAAAACTTACACTCTTGATTTCTGGCTAAATAAAAGCTGTTGCAATGATATTTCCATGCTGAACTGAGTTGTTCTGGGTCAAATATGAAGGAAAACCCACTTTCCTTTCAGTATTTTGCTGCAATTGGCAGAAACAAGCATATTTGCTCATTCGGCCTGAAAATGCTTTTAAGCGCATAAAAACTTACACTCTTGATTTCTGGCTAAATAAAAGCTGTTGCAATGATATTTCCATGCTGAACTGAGTTGTTCTGGGTCAAATATGAAGGCAAACCCACTTTCCTTTCAGTATTTTGCTGCAATTGGCAGAAACAAGCATATTTGCTCATTCGGCCTGAAAATGCTTTTAAGCGCATAAAAACTTACACTCTTAATTTCTGGCTAAATAAAAGCTGTTGCAATGATATTTCCATGCTGAACTGAGTTGTTCTGGGTCAAATATGAAGACAAACCCACTGTCCTTTCAGTGTTTTGCTGCAATTGGAAGATATCAGCTCATTTGGCCTGAAAATGCTTTTAAGCGCATAAAAACTTACACTCTTGATTTCTGGCTAAATAAAAGCTGTTGCAATGATATTTCCATGCTGAACTGAGTTGTTCTGGGTCAAATATGAAGGAAAACCCACTTTCCTTTCAGTATTTTGCTGCAATTGGCAGAAACAAGCATATCTGCTCATTCGGCCTGAAAATGCTTTTAAGCGCATAAAAACTTACACTCTTGATTTCTGGCTAAATAAAAGCTGTTGCAATGATATTTCCATGCTGAACTGAGTTGTTCTGGGTCAAATATGAAGGCAAACCCACTTTCCTTTCAGTATTTTGCTGCAATTGGCAGAAACAAGCATATTTGCTCATTCGGCCTGAAAATGCTTTTAAGCGCATAAAAACTTACACTCTTGATTTCTGGCTAAATAAAAGCTGTTGCAATGATATTTCCATGCTGAACTGAGTTGTTCTGGGTCAAATATGGAGGCAAACCCACTTTCCTTTCAGTATTTTGCTGCAATTGGCAGAAACAAGCATATTTGATCATTCGGCCTGAAAATGCTTTTAAGCGCATAAAAACTTACACTCTTGATTTCTGGCTAAATAAAAGCTGTTGCATTGATATTTCCATGCTGAACTGAGTTGCTCTGGGTCAAATATGAAGGCAAACCCACTTTCCTTTCAGTATTATGCTGCAATTGGAAGATATCAGCTCATTTGGCCTGAAAATGCTTTTAAGCGCATAAAAACTTACACTCTTGATTTCTGGCTAAATAAAAGCTGTTGCAATGATATTTCCATGCTGAACTGAGTTGTTCTGGGTCACATATGAAGGCAAACCCACTTTCCTTTCAGTATTTTGCTGCAATTGGCAGAAACAAGCATATTTGCTCATTCGGCCTGAAAATGCTTTTAAGCGCATAAAAACTTACACTCTTGATTTCTGGCTAAATAAAAGCTGTTGCAATGATATTTCCATGCTGAACTGAGTTGTTCTGGGTCAAATATGAAGGCAAACCCACTGTCCTTTCAGTATTTTGCTGCAATTGGCAGAAACAAGCATATTTGCTCATTCGGCCTGAAAATGCTTTTAAGCGCATAAAAACTTACACTCTTGATTTCTGGCTAAATAAAAGCTGTTGCAATGATATTTCCATGCTGAACTGAGTTGTTCTGGGTCAAATATGAAGGCAAACCCACTTTCCTTTCAGTATTTTGCTGCAATTGGCAGAAACAAGCATATTTGCTCATTCGGCCTGAAAATGCTTTTAAGCGCATAAAAACTTACACTCTTGATTTCTGGCTAAATAAAAGCTGTTGCAATGATATTTCCATGCTGAACTGAGTTGTTCTGGGTCAAATATGAAGGCAAACCCACTGTCCTTTCAGTATTTTGCTGCAATTGGAAGATATCAGCTCATTCGGCCTGAAAATGCTTTTAAGCGCATAAAAACTTACACTCTTAATTTCTGGCTAAATAAAAGCTGTTGCAATGATATTTCCATGCTGAACTGAGTTGTTCTGGGTCAAATATGAAGGCAAACCCACTGTCCTTTCAGTATTTTGCTGCAATTGGAAGATATCAGCTCATTTGGCCTGAAAATGCTTTTAAGCGCATAAAAACTTACACTCTTGATTTCTGACTAAATAAAAGCTGTTGCAATGATATTTCCATGCTGAACTGAGTTGTTCTGGGTCAAATATGAAGGCAAACCCACTTTCCTTTCAGTATTTTGCTGCAATTGGCAGAAACAAGCATATTTGCTCATTCGGCCTGAAAATGCTTTTAAGCGCATAAAAACATACACTCTTGATTTCTGGCTAAATAAAAGCTGTTGCAATGATATTTCCATGCTGAACTGAGTTGTTCTGGGTCAAATATGAAGGAAAACCCACTTTCCTTTCAGTATTTTGCTGCAATTGGCAGAAACAAGCATATTTGCTCATTCGGCCTGAAAATGCTTTTAAGCGCATAAAAACTTACACTCTTGATTTCTGGCTAAATAAAAGCTGTTGCAATGATATTTCCATGCTGAACTGAGTTGTTCTGGGTCAAATATGAAGGCAAACCCACTTTCCTTTCAGTATTTTGCTGCAATTGGCAGAAACAAGCATATTTGCTCATTCGGCCTGAAAATGCTTTTAAGCGCATAAAAACTTACACTCTTGATTTCTGGCTAAATAAAAGCTGTTGCAATGATATTTCCATGCTGAACTGAGTTGTTCTGGGTCAAATATGAAGGCAAACCCACTTTCCTTTCAGTATTTTGCTGCAATTGGCAGAAACAAGCATATTTGCTCATTCGGCCTGAAAATGCTTTTAAGCGCATAAAAACTTACACTCTTGATTTCTGGCTAAATAAAAGCTGTTGCAATGATATTTCCATGCTGAACTGAGTTGTTCTGGGTCAAATATGGAGGCAAACCCACTTTCCTTTCAGTATTTTGCTGCAATTGGCAGAAACAAGCATATTTGCTCATTCGGCCTGAAAATGCTTTTAAGCGCATAAAAACTTACACTCTTAATTTCTGGCTAAATAAAAGCTGTTGCAATGATATTTCCATGCTGAACTGAGTTGTTCTGGGTCAAATATGAAGGCAAACCCACTGTCCTTTCAGTATTTTGCTGCAATTGGAAGATATCAGCTCATTTGGCCTGAAAATGCTTTTAAGCGCATAAAAACTTACACTCTTGATTTCTGACTAAATAAAAGCTGTTGCAATGATATTTCCATGCTGAACTGAGTTGTTCTGGGTCAAATATGAAGGCAAACCCACTTTCCTTTCAGTATTTTGCTGCAATTGGCAGAAACAAGCATATTTGCTCATTCGGCCTGAAAATGCTTTTAAGCGCATAAAAACATACACTCTTGATTTCTGGCTAAATAAAAGCTGTTGCAATGATATTTCCATGCTGAACTGAGTTGTTCTGGGTCAAATATGAAGGAAAACCCACTTTCCTTTCAGTATTTTGCTGCAATTGGCAGAAACAAGCATATTTGCTCATTCGGCCTGAAAATGCTTTTAAGCGCATAAAAACTTACACTCTTTATTTCTGACTAAATAAAAGCTGTTGCAATGATATTTCCATGCTGAACTGAGTTGTTCTGGGTCAAATATGAAGGCAAACCCACTTTCCTTTCAGTATTTTGCTGCAATTGGCAGAAACAAGCATATTTGCTCATTCGGCCTGAAAATGCTTTTAAGCGCATATAAACTTACACTCTTGATTTCTGGCTAAATAAAAGCTGTTGCAATGATATTTCCATGCTGAACTGAGTTGTTCTGGGTCAAATATGAAGGCAAACCCACTTTCCTTTCAGTATTTTGCTGCAATTGGCAGAAACAAGCATATTTGCTCATTCGGCCTGAAAATGCTTTTAAGCGCATAAAAACTTACACTCTTGATTTCTGGCTAAAAAAAAGCTGTTGCAATGATATTTCCATGCTGAACTGAGTTGTTCTGGGTCAAATATGAAGGCAAACCCACTTTCCTTTCAGTATTTTGCTGCAATTGGCAGAAACAAGCATATTTGCTCATTCGGCCTGAAAATGCTTTTAAGCGCATAAAAACATACACTCTTGATTTCTGGCTAAATAAAAGCTGTTGCAATGATATTTCCATGCTGAACTGAGTTGTTCTGGGTCAAATATGAAGGCAAACCCACTTTCCTTTCAGTATTTTGCTGCAATTGGCAGAAACAAGCATATTTGCTCATTCGGCCTGAAAATGCTTTTAAGCGCATAAAAACTTACACTCTTGATTTTTGGCTAAATAAAAGCTGTTGCAATGATATTTCCATGCTGAACTGAGTTGTTCTGGGTCAAATATGAAGGCAAACCCACTGTCCTTTCAGTATTTTGCTGCAATTGGAAGATATCAGCTCATTCGGCCTGAAAATGCTTTTAAGTGCATAAAAACTTACACTCTTGATTTCTGGCTAAATAAAAGCTGTTGCAATGATATTTCCATGCTGAACTGAGTTGTTCTGGGTCAAATATGAAGGCAAACCCACTTTCCTTTCAGTATTTTGCTGCAATTGGCAGAAACAAGCATATTTGCTCATTCGGCCTGAAAATGCTTTTAAGCGCATATAAACTTACACTCTTGATTTCTGGCTAAATAAAAGCTGTTGCAATGATATTTCCATGCTGAACTGAGTTGATCTGGGTCAAATATGAAGGCAAACCCACTTTCCTTTCAGTATTTTGCTGCAATTGGCAGAAACAAGCATATTTGCTCATTCGGCCTGAAAATGCTTTTAAGCGCATAAAAACTTACACTCTTTATTTCTGGCTAAATAAAAGCTGTTGCAATGATATTTCCATGCTGAACTGAGTTGTTCTGGGTCAAATATGAAGGCAAACCCACTTTCCTTTCAGTATTTTGCTGCAATTGGCAGAAACAAGCATATTTGCTCATTCGGCCTGAAAATGCTTTTAAGCGCATAAAAACTTACACTCTTTATTTCTGACTAAATAAAAGCTGTTGCAATGATATTTCCATGCTGAACTGAGTTGTTCTGGGTCAAATATGAAGGCAAACCCACTTTCCTTTCAGTATTTTGCTGCAATTGGCAGAAACAAGCATATTTGCTCATTCGGCCTGAAAATGCTTTTAAGCGCATATAAACTTACACTCTTGATTTCTGGCTAAATAAAAGCTGTTGCAATGATATTTCCATGCTGAACTGAGTTGTTCTGGGTCAAATATGAAGGCAAACCCACTTTCCTTTCAGTATTTTGCTGCAATTGGCAGAAACAAGCATATTTGCTCATTCGGCCTGAAAATGCTTTTAAGCGCATAAAAACTTACACTCTTGATTTCTGGCTAAAAAAAAGCTGTTGCAATGATATTTCCATGCTGAACTGAGTTGTTCTGGGTCAAATATGAAGGCAAACCCACTTTCCTTTCAGTATTTTGCTGCAATTGGCAGAAACAAGCATATTTGCTCATTCGGCCTGAAAATGCTTTTAAGCGCATAAAAACGTACACTCTTGATTTCTGGCTAAATAAAAGCTGTTGCAATGATATGTCCATGCTAAACTGAGTTGTTCTGGGTCAAATATGAAGGCAAACCCACTGTCCTTTCAGTATTTTGCTGC
The DNA here is from genome assembly GCF_033026475.1 of Channa argus. Lineage (NCBI taxonomy): Eukaryota > Metazoa > Chordata > Actinopteri > Anabantiformes > Channidae > Channa > Channa argus. The sequence continues at coordinate 621,249 of NW_027125225.1, forward strand.
AATTGGAAGATATCAGCTCATTTGGCCTGAAAATGCTTTTAAGCGCATAAAAACTTACACTCTTGATTTCTGACTAAATAAAAGCTGTTGCAATGATATTTCCATGCTGAACTGAGTTGTTCTGGGTCAAATATGAAGGCAAACCCACTTTCCTTTCAGTATTTTGCTGCAATTGGCAGAAACAAGCATATTTGCTCATTCGGCCTGAAAATGCTTTTAAGCGCATAAAAACTTACACTCTTGATATCTGGCTAAATAAAAGCTGTTGCAATGATATTTCCATGCTGAACTGAGTTGTTCTGGGTCAAATATGAAGGCAAACCCACTTTCCTTTCAGTATTTTGCTGCAATTGGCAGAAACAAGCATATTTGCTCATTCGGCCTGAAAATGCTTTTAAGCGCATAAAAACTTACACTCTTGATTTCTGGCTAAATAAAAGCTGTTGCAATGATATTTCCATGCTGAAATGAGTTGTTCTGGGTCAAATATGAAGGAAAACCCACTTTCCTTTCAGTATTTTGCTGCAATTGGAAGATATCAGCTCATTCGGCCTGAAAATGCTTTTAAGCGCATAAAAACTTACACTCTTGATTTCTGGCTAAATAAAAGCTGTTGAAATGATATTTCCATGCTGAACTGAGTTGTTCTGGGTCAAATATGAAGGCAAACCCACTTTCCTTTCAGTATTTTGCTGCAATTGGCAGAAACAAGCATATTTGCTCATTCGGCCTGAAAATGCTTTTAAGCGCATAAAAACTTACACTCTTGATTTCTGGCTAAATAAAAGCTGTTGCAATGATATTTCCATGCTGAACTGAGTTGTTCTGGGTCAAATATGAAGGCAAACCCACTTTCCTTTCAGTATTTTGCTGCAATTGGCAGAAACAAGCATATTTGCTCATTCGGCCTGAAAATGCTTTTAAGCGCATAAAAACTTACACTCTTGATTTCTGCCTAATAAAAGCTGTTGCAATGATATTTCCATGCTGAACTGAGTTGTTCTGGGTCAAATATGAAGGCAAACCCACTTTCCTTTCAGTATTTTGCTGCAATTGGCAGAAACAAGCATATTTGCTCATTCGGCCTGAAAATGCTTTTAAGCGCATAAAAACTTACACTCTTGATTTCTGGCTAAATAAAAGCTGTTGCAATGATATTTCCATGCTGAACTGAGTTGTTCTGGGTCAAATATGAAGGCAAACCCACTTTCCTTTCAGTATTTTGCTGCAATTGGCAGAAACAAGCATATTTGCTCATTCGGCCTGAAAATGCTTTTAAGCGCATATAAACTTACACTCTTGATTTCTGGCTAAATAAAAGCTGTTGCAATGATATTTCCATGCTGAACTGAGTTGTTCTGGGTCAAATATGAAGGCAAACCCACTTTCCTTTCAGTATTTTGCTGCAATTGGCAGAAACAAGCATATTTGCTCATTCGGCCTGAAAATGCTTTTAAGCGCATAAAAACTTACACTCTTGATTTCTGGCTAAATAAAAGCTGTTGCAATGATATTTCCATGCTGAACTGAGTTGTTCTGGGTCAAATATGAAGGCAAACCCACTTTCCTTTCAGTATTTTGCTGCAATTGGCAGAAACAAGCATATTTGCTCATTCGGCCTGAAAATGCTTTTAAGCGCATAAAAACTTACACTCTTGATATCTGGCTAAATAAAAGCTGTTGCAATGATATTTCCATGCTGAACTGAGTTGTTCTGGGTCAAATATGAAGGCAAACCCACTTTCCTTTCAGTATTTTGCTGCAATTGGCAGAAACAAGCATATTTGCTCATTCGGCCTGAAAATGCTTTTAAGCGCATAAAAACTTACACTCTTGATTTCTGGCTAAATAAAAGCTGTTGCAATGATATTTCCATGCTGAACTGAGTTGTTCTGGGTCAAATATGAAGGCAAACCCACTTTCCTTTCAGTATTTTGCTGCAATTGGCAGAAACAAGCATATTTGCTCATTCGGCCTGAAAATGCTTTTAAGCGCATAAAAACTTACACTCTTGATTTCTGGCTAAATAAAAGCTGTTGCAATGATATTTCCATGCTGAACTGAGTTGTTCTGGGTCAAATATGAAGGCAAACCCACTTTCCTTTCAGTATTTTGCTGCAATTGGCAGAAACAAGCATATTTGCTCATTCGGCCTGAAAATGCTTTTAAGCGCATAAAAACTTACACTCTTGATTTCTGGCTAAATAAAAGCTGTTGCAATGATATTTCCATGCTGAACTGAGTTGTTCTGGGTCAAATATGAAGGCAAACCCACTTTCCTTTCAGTATTTTGCTGCAATTGGCAGAAACAAGCATATTTGCTCATTCGGCCTGAAAATGCTTTTAAGCGCATAAAAACTTACACTCTTGATTTCTGGCTAAATAAAAGCTGTTGCAATGATATTTCCACGCTGAACTGAGTTGTTCTGGGTCAAATATGAAGGCAAACCCACTGTCCTTTCAGTATTTTGCTGCAATTGGAAGATATCAGCTCATTTGGCCTGAAAATGCTTTTAAGCACATAAAAACTTACACTCTTGATTTCTGACTAAATAAAAGCTGTTGCAATGATATTTCCATGCTGAACTGAGTTGTTCTGGGTCAAATATGAAGGCAAACCCACTTTCCTTTCAGTATTTTGCTGCAATTGGCAGAAACAAGCATATTTGCTCATTCGGCCTGAAAATGCTTTTAAGCGCATAAAAACTTACACTCTTGATTTCTGGCTAAATAAAAGCTGTTGCAATGATATTTCCATGCTGAACTGAGTTGTTCTGGGTCAAATATGAAGGCAAACCCAATTTCCTTTCAGTATTTTGCTGCAATTGGCAGAAACAAGCATATTTGCTCATTCGGCCTGAAAATGCTTTTAAGCGCATAAAAACTTACACTCTTAATTTCTGGCTAAATAAAAGCTGTTGCAATGATATTTCCATGCTGAACTGAGTTGTTCTGGGTCAAATATGAAGGCAAACCCACTGTCCTTTCAGTATTTTGCTGCAATTGGAAGATATCAGCTCATTTGGCCTGAAAATGCTTTTAAGCGCATAAAAACTTACACTCTTGATTTCTGACTAAATAAAAGCTGTTGCAATAACATTTCCATGCTGAACTGAGTTGTTCTGGGTCAAATATGAAGGCAAACCCACTTTCCTTTCAGTATTTTGCTGCAATTGGCAGAAACAAGCATATTTGCTCATTCGGCCTGAAAATGCTTTTAAGCGCATAAAAACATACACTCTTGATTTCTGGCTAAATAAAAGCTGTTGCAATGATATTTCCATGCTGAACTGAGTTGTTCTGGGTCAAATATGAAGGCAAACCCATTTTCCTTTCAGTATTTTGCTGCAATTGGAAGAAACAAGCATATTTGCTCATTCGGCCTGAAAATGCTTTTAAGCGCATAAAAACTTACACTCTTGATTTCTGGCTAAATAAAAGCTGTTGCAATGATATTTCCATGCTGAAATGAGTTGTTCTGGGTCAAATATGAAGGAAAACCCACTTTCCTTTCAGTATTTTGCTGCAATTGGAAGACATCAGCTCATTCGGCCTGAAAATGCTTTTAAGCGCATAAAAACTTACACTCTTGATTTCTGGCTAAATAAAAGCTGTTGAAATGATATTTCCATGCTGAACTGAGTTGTTCTGGGTCAAATATGAAGGCAAACCCACTTTCCTTTCAGTATTTTGCTGCAATTGGCAGAAACAAGCATATTTGCTCATTCGGCCTGAAAATGCTTTTAAGCGCATAAAAACTTACACTCTTGATTTCTGACTAAATAAAAGCTGTTGCAATGATATTTCCATGCTGAACTGAGTTGTTCTGGGTCAAATATGAAGGCAAACCCACTTTCCTTTCAGTATTTTGCTGCAATTGGCAGAAACAAGCATATTTGCTCATTCGGCCTGAAAATGCTTTTAAGCGCATAAAAACATACACTCTTAAATTCTGGCTAAATAAAAGCTGTTGCAATGATATTTCCATGCTGAACTGAGTTGTTCTGGGTCAAATATGAAGGCAAACCCACTTTCCTTTCAGTATTTTGCTGCAATTGGAAGAAACAAGCATATTTGCTCATTCGGCCTGAAAATGCTTTTAAGCGCATAAAAACTTACACTCTTGATTTCTGGCTAAATAAAAGCTGTTGCAATGATATTTCCATGCTGAAATGAGTTGTTCTGGGTCAAATATGAAGGAAAACCCACTTTCCTTTCAGTATTTTGCTGCAATTGGAAGATATCAGCTCATTCGGCCTGAAAATGCTTTTAAGCGCATAAAAACTTACACTCTTGATTTCTGGCTAAATAAAAGCTGTTGAAATGATATTTCCATGCTGAACTGAGTTGTTCTGGGTCAAATATGAAGGCAAACCCACTTTCCTTTCAGTATTTTGCTGCAATTGGCAGAAACAAGCATATTTGCTCATTCGGCCTGAAAATGCTTTTAAGCGCATAAAAACTTACACTCTTGATTTCTGGCTAAATAAAAGCTGTTGCAATGATATTTCCATGCTGAACTGAGTTGTTCTGGGTCAAATATGAAGGCAAACCCACTTTCCTTTCAGTATTTTGCTGCAATTGGCAGAAACAAGCATATTTGCTCATTCGGCCTGGAAATGATTTTAAGCGCATAAAAACTTACACTCTTGATTTCTGGCTAAATAAAAGCTGTTGCAATGATATTTCCATGCTGAACTGAGTTGTTCTGGGTCAAATATGAAGGCAAACCCACTTTCCTTTCAGTATTTTGCTGCAATTGGCAGAAACAAGCATATTTGCTCATTCGGCCTGAAAATGCTTTTAAGCGCATAAAAACTTACACTCTTGATTTCTGGCTAAATAAAAGCTGTTGCAATGATATTTCCATGCTGAACTGAGTTGTTCTGGGTCAAATATGAAGGCAAACCCACTTTCCTTTCAGTATTTTGCTGCAATTGGCAGAAACAAGCATATTTGCTCATTCGGCCTGAAAATGCTTTTAAGCGCATAAAAACTTACACTCTTGATATCTGGCTAAATAAAAGCTGTTGCAATGATATTTCCATGCTGAACTGAGTTGTTCTGGGTCAAATATGAAGGCAAACCCACTTTCCTTTCAGTATTTTGCTGCAATTGGCAGAAACAAGCATATTTGCTCATTCGGCCTGAAAATGCTTTTAAGCGCATAAAAACTTACACTCTTGATTTCTGGCTAAATAAAAGCTGTTGCAATGATATTTCCATGCTGAACTGAGTTGTTCTGGGTGAAATATGAAGGCAAACCCACTGTCCTTTCAGTATTTTGCTGCAATTGGCAGAAACAAGCATATTTGCTCATTCGGCCTGAAAATGCTTTTAAGCGCATAAAAACTTACACTCTTAATTTCTGGCTAAATAAAAGCTGTTGCAATGATATTTCCATGCTGAACTGAGTTGTTCTGGGTCAAATATGAAGGCAAACCCACTGTCCTTTCAGTATTTTGCTGCAATTGGAAGATATCAGCTCATTTGGCCTGAAAATGCTTTTAAGCGCATAAAAACTTACACTCTTGATTTCTGACTAAATAAAAACTGTTGCAATGATATTTCCATGCTGAACTGAGTTGTTCTGGGTCAAATATGAAGGCAAACCCACTTTCCTTTCAGTATTTTGCTGCAATTGGCAGAAACAAGCATATTTGCTCATTCGGCCTGAAAATGCTTTTAAGCGCATAAAAACATACACTCTTGATTTCTGGCTAAATAAAAGCTGTTGCAATGATATTTCCATGCTGAACTGAGTTGTTCTGGGTCAAATATGAAGGCAAACCCACTTTCCTTTCAGTATTTTGCTGCAATTGGAAGAAACAAGCATATTTGCTCATTCGGCCTGAAAATGCTTTTAAGCGCATAAAAACTTACACTCTTGATTTTTGGCTAAATAAAAGCTGTTGCAATGATATTTCCATGCTGAAATGAGTTGTTCTGGGTCAAATAAGAAGGAAAACCCACTTTCCTTTCAGTATTTTGCTGCAATTGGAAGATATCAGCTCATTCGGCCTGAAAATGCTTTTAAGCGCATAAAAACTTACACTCTTGATTTCTGGCTCAATAAAAGCTGTTGAAATGATATTTCCATGCTGAACTGAGTTGTTCTCGGTCAAATATGAAGGCAAACCCACTTTCCTTTCAGTATTTTGCTGCAATTGGCAGAAACAAGCATATTTGCTCATTCGGCCTGAAAATGCTTTTAAGCGCATAAAAACATACACTCTTGATTTCTGGCTAAATAAAAGCTGTTGCAATGATATTTCCATGCTGAACTGAGTTGTTCTGGGTCAAATATGAAGGCAAACCCACTTTCCTTGCAGTATTTTGCTGCAATTGGCAGAAACAAGCATATTTGCTCATTCGGCCTGAAAATGCTTTTAAGCGCATAAAAACTTACACTCTTGATTTCTGGCTAAATAAAAGCTGTTGCAATGATATTTCCATGCTGAACTGAGTTGTTCTGGGTCAAATATGAAGGCAAACCCACTTTCCTTTCAGTATTTTGCTGCAATTGGCAGAAACAAGCATATTTGCTCATTCGGCCTGAAAATGCTTTTAAGCGCATAAAAACTTACACTCTTGATATCTGGCTAAATAAAAGCTGTTGCAATGATATTTCCATGCTGAACTGAGTTGTTCTGGGTCAAATATGAAGGCAAACCCACTTTCCTTTCAGTATTTTGCTGCAATTGGCAGAAACAAGCATATTTGCTCATTCGGCCTGAAAATGCTTTTAAGCGCATAAAAACTTACACTCTTGATTTCTGGCTAAATAAAAGCTGTTGCAATGATATTTCCATGCTGAACTGAGTTGTTCTGGGTCAAATATGAAGGCAAACCCACTTTCCTTTCAGTATTTTGCTGCAATTGGCAGAAATAAGCATATTTGCTCATTCGGCCTGAAAATGCTTTTAAGCGCATAAAAACTTACACTCTTGATTTCTGGCTAAATAAAAGCTGTTGCAATGATATTTCCATGCTGAACTGAGTTGTTCTGGGTCAAATATGAAGGCAAACCCACTTTCCTTTCAGTATTTTGCTGCAATTGGCAGAAACAAGCATATTTGCTCATTCGGCCTGAAAATGCTTTTAAGCGCATAAAAACTTACACTCTTGATTTCTGGCTAAATAAAAGCTGTTGCAATGATATTTCCATGCTGAACTGAGTTGTTCTGGGTCAAATATGAAGGCAAACCCACTGTCCTTTCAGTATTTTGCTGCAATTGGCAGAAACAAGCATATTTGCTCATTCGGCCTGAAAATGCTTTTAAGCGCATAAAAACTTACACTCTTAATTTCTGGCTAAATAAAAGCTGTTGCAATGATATTTCCATGCTGAACTGAGTTGTTCTGGGTCAAATATGAAGGCAAACCCACTTTCCTTTCAGTATTTTGCTGCAATTGGCAGAAACAAGCATATTTGCTCATTCGGCCTGAAAATGCTTTTAAGCGCATAAAAACATACACTCTTGATTTCTGGCTAAATAAAAGCTGTTGCAATGATATTTCCATGCTGAACTGAGTTGTTCTGGGTCAAATATGAAGGCAAACCCACTTTCCTTTCAGTATTTTGCTGCAATTGGCAGAAACAAGCATATTTGCTCATTCGGCCTGAAAATGCTTTTAAGCGCATAAAAACTTACACTCTTGATTTCTGGCTAAATAAAAGCTGTTGCAATGATATTTCCATGCTGAAATGAGTTGTTCTGGGTCAAATATGAAGGCAAACCCACTGTCCTTTCAGTATTTTGCTGCAATTGGAAGATATCAGCTCATTTGGCCTGAAAATGCTTTTAAGCGCATAAAAACTTACACTCTTGATTTCTGACTAAATAAAAACTGTTGCAATGATATTTCCATGCTGAACTGAGTTGTTCTGGGTCAAATATGAAGGCAAACCCACTTTCCTTTCAGTATTTTGCTGCAATTGGCAGAAACAAGCATATTTGCTCATTCGGCCTGAAAATGCTTTTAAGCGCATAAAAACATACACTCTTGATTTCTGGCTAAATAAAAGCTGTTGCAATGATATTTCCATGCTGAACTGAGTTGTTCTGGGTCAAATATGAAGGCAAACCCACTTTCCTTTCAGTATTTTGCTGCAATTGGAAGAAACAAGCATATTTGCTCATTCGGCCTGAAAATGCTTTTAAGCGCATAAAAACTTACACTCTTGATTTCTGGCTAAATAAAAGCTGTTGCAATGATATTTCCATGCTGAAATGAGTTGTTCTGGGTCAAATAAGAAGGAAAACCCACTTTCCTTTCAGTATTTTGCTGCAATTGGAAGATATCAGCTCATTCGGCCTGAAAATGCTTTTAAGCGCATAAAAACTTACACTCTTGATTTCTGGCTAAATAAAAGCTGTTGAAATGATATTTCCATGCTGAACTGAGTTGTTCTGGGTCAAATATGAAGGCAAACCCACTTTCCTTTCAGTATTTTGCTGCAATTGGCAGAAACAAGCATATTTGCTCATTCGGCCTGAAAATGCTTTTAAGCGCATAAAAACATACACTCTTGATTTCTGGCTAAATAAAAGCTGTTGCAATGATATTTCCATGCTGAACTGAGTTGTTCTGGGTCAAATATGAAGGCAAACCCACTTTCCTTGCAGTATTTTGCTGCAATTGGCAGAAACAAGCATATTTGCTCATTCGGCCTGAAAATGCTTTTAAGCGCATAAAAACTTACACTCTTGATTTCTGGCTAAATAAAAGCTGTTGCAATGATATTTCCATGCTGAACTGAGTTGTTCTGGGTCAAATATGAAGGCAAACCCACTTTCCTTTCAGTATTTTGCTGCAATTGGCAGAAACAAGCATATTTGCTCATTCGGCCTGAAAATGCTTTTAAGCGCATAAAAACTTACACTCTTGATATCTGGCTAAATAAAAGCTGTTGCAATGATATTTCCATGCTGAACTGAGTTGTTCTGGGTCAAATATGAAGGCAAACCCACTTTCCTTTCAGTATTTTGCTGCAATTGGCAGAAACAAGCATATTTGCTCATTCGGCCTGAAAATGCTTTTAAGCGCATAAAAACTTACACTCTTGATTTCTGGCTAAATAAAAGCTGTTGCAATGATATTTCCATGCTGAACTGAGTTGTTCTGGGTCAAATATGAAGGCAAACCCACTTTCCTTTCAGTATTTTGCTGCAATTGGCAGAAATAAGCATATTTGCTCATTCGGCCTGAAAATGCTTTTAAGCGCATAAAAACTTACACTCTTGATTTCTGGCTAAATAAAAGCTGTTGCAATGATATTTCCATGCTGAACTGAGTTGTTCTGGGTCAAATATGAAGGCAAACCCACTTTCCTTTCAGTATTTTGCTGCAATTGGCAGAAACAAGCATATTTGCTCATTCGGCCTGAAAATGCTTTTAAGCGCATAAAAACTTACACTCTTGATTTCTGGCTAAATAAAAGCTGTTGCAATGATATTTCCATGCTGAACTGAGTTGTTCTGGGTCAAATATGAAGGCAAACCCACTGTCCTTTCAGTATTTTGCTGCAATTGGCAGAAACAAGCATATTTGCTCATTCGGCCTGAAAATGCTTTTAAGCGCATAAAAACTTACACTCTTGATTTCTGGCTAAATAAAAGCTGTTGCAATGATATTTCCATGCTGAAATGAGTTGTTCTGGGTCAAATATGAAGGAAAACCCACTTTCCTTTCAGTATTTTGCTGCAATTGGAAGATATCAGCTCATTCGGCCTGAAAATGCTTTTAAGCGCATAAAAACTTACACTCTTGATTTCTGGCTAAATAAAAGCTGTTGAAATGATATTTCCATGCTGAACTGAGTTGTTCTGGGTCAAATATGAAGGCAAACCCACTTTCCTTTCAGTATTTTGCTGCAATTGGCAGAAACAAGCATATTTGCTCATTCGGCCTGAAAATGCTTTTAAGCGCATAAAAACTTACACTCTTGATTTCTGGCTAAATAAAAGCTGTTGCAATGATATTTCCATGCTGAACTGAGTTGTTCTGGGTCAAATATGAAGGCAAACCCACTTTCCTTTCAGTATTTTGCTGCAATTGGCAGAAACAAGCATATTTGCTCATTCGGCCTGAAAATGCTTTTAAGCGCATAAAAACTTACACTCTTAATTTCTGGCTAAATAAAAGCTGTTGCAATGATATTTCCATGCTGAACTGAGTTGTTCTGGGTAAAATATGAAGGCAAACCCACTTTCCTTTCAGTATTTTGCTGCAATTGGCAGAAACAAGCATATTTGCTCATTCGGCCTGAAAATGCTTTTAAGCGCATAAAAACATACACTCTTGATTTCTGGCTAAATAAAAGCTGTTGCAATGATATTTCCATGCTGAACTGAGTTGTTCTGGGTCAAATATGAAGGCAAACCCAGTTTCCTTTCAGTATTTTGCTGCAATTGGAAGATATCAACTCATTTGGCCTGAAAATGCTTTTAAGCGCATAAAAACTTACACTCTTGATTTCTGACTAAATAAAAGCTGTTGCAATGATATTTCCATGCTGAACTGAGTTGTTCTGGGTCAAATATGAAGGCAAACCCACTTTCCTTTCAGTATTTTGCTGCAATTGGCAGAAACAAGCATATTTGCTCATTCGGCCTGAAAATGCTTTTAAGCGCATAAAAACTTACACTCTTGATTTCTGGCTAAATAAAAGCTGATGCAATGATATTTCCATGCTGAACTGAGTTGTTCTGGGTCAAATATGAAGGCAAACCCACTTTCCTTTCAGTATTTTGCTGCAATTGGCAGAAACAAGAATATTTGCTCATTCGGCCTGAAAATGCTTTTAAGCGCATAAAAACTTACACTCTTGATTTCTGGCTAAATAAAAGCTGTTGCAATAATATTTCCATGCTGAACTGAGTTGTTCTGGGTCAAATATGAAGGCAAACCCACTTTCCTTTCAGTATTTTGCTGCAATTGGAAGATATCAGCTCATTTGGCCTGAAAATGCTTTTAAGCGCATAAAAACTTACACTCTTGATTTCTGGCTAAATAAAAGCTGTTGCAATGATATTTCCATGCTGAACTGAGTTGTTCTGGGTCAAATATGAAGGAAAACCCACTTTCCTTTCAGTATTTTCCTGCAATTGGAAGATATCAGCTCATTTGGCCTGAAAATGCTTTTAAGCGCATAAAAACTTACACTCTTGATTTCTGGCTAAATAAAAGCTGTTGCAATGATATTTCCATGCTGAACTGAGTTGTTCTGGGTCAAATATGAAGGCAAACCCACTTTCCTTTCAGTATTTTGCTGCAATTGGCAGAAACAAGCATATTTGCTCATTCGGCCTGAAAATGCTTTTAAGCGCATAAAAACTTACACTCTTGATTTCTGGCTAAATAAAAGCTGTTGCAATGATATTTCCATGCTGAACTGAGTTGTTCTGGGTCAAATATGAAGGCAAACCCACTTTCCTTTCAGTATTTTGCTGCAATTGGAAGATATCAGCTCATTTGGCCTGAAAATGCTTTTAAGCACATAAAAACTTACACTCTTGATTTCTGACTAAATAAAAGCTGTTGCAATGATATTTCCATGCTGAACTGAGTTGTTCTGGGTCAAATATGAAGGCAAACCCACTTTCCTTTCAGTATTTTGCTGCAATTGGCAGAAACAAGCATATTTGCTCATTCGGCCTGAAAATGCTTTTAAGCGCATAAAAACTTACACTCTTGATTTCTGGCTAAATAAAAGCTGTTGCAATGATATTTCCATGCTGAAATGAGTTGTTCTGGGTCAAATATGAAGGCAAACCCACTTTCCTTTCAGTATTTTGCTGCAATTGGCAGAAACAAGCATATTTGCTCATTCGGCCTGAAAATGCTTTTAAGCGCATAAAAACTTACACTCTTGATTTCTGGCTAAATAAAAGCTGTTGCAATGATATTTCCACGCTGAACTGAGTTGTTCTGGGTCAAATATGAAGGCAAACCCACTGTCCTTTCAGTATTTTGCTGCAATTGGAAGATATCAGCTCATTTGGCCTGAAAATGCTTTTAAGCACATAAAAACTTACACTCTTGATTTCTGACTAAATAAAAGCTGTTGCAATGATATTTCCATGCTGAACTGAGTTGTTCTGGGTCAAATATGAAGGCAAACCCACTTTCCTTTCAGTATTTTGCTGCAATTGGCAGAAACAAGCATATTTGCTCATTCGGCCTGAAAATGCTTTTAAGCGCATAAAAACTTACACTCTTGATTTCTGGCTAAATAAAAGCTGTTGCAATGATATTTCCATGCTGAACTGAGTTGTTCTGGGTCAAATATGAAGGCAAACCCAATTTCCTTTCAGTATTTTGCTGCAATTGGCAGAAACAAGCATATTTGCTCATTCGGCCTGAAAATGCTTTTAAGCGCATAAAAACTTACACTCTTGATTTCTGGCTAAATAAAAGCTGTTGCAATGATATTTCCATGCTGAACTGAGTTGTTCTGGGTCAAATATGAAGGCAAACCCACTTTCCTTTCAGTATTTTGCTGCAATTGGCAGAAACAAGCATATTTGCTCATTCGGCCTGAAAATGCTTTTAAGCGCATAAAAACTTACACTCTTGATTTCTGGCTAAATAAAAGCTAATGCAATGATATTTCCATGCTGAACTGAGTTGTTCTGGGTCAAATATGAAGGCAAACCCACTTTCCTTTCAGTATTTTGCTGCAATTGGCAGAAACAAGCATATTTGCTCATTCGGCCTGAAAATGCTTTTAAGCGCATAAAAACTTACACTCTTGATTTCTGGCTAAATAAAAGCTGTTGCAATGATATTTCCATGCTGAAATGAGTTGTTCTAGGTCAAATATGAAGGCAAACCCACTTTCCTTTCAGTATTTTGCTGCAATTGGCAGAAACAAGCATATTTGCTCATTCGGCCTGAAAATGCTTTTAAGCGCATAAAAACTTACACTCTTGATTTTTGGCTAAATAAAAGCTGTTGCAATGATATTTCCATGCTGAACTGAGTTGTTCTGGGTCAAATATGAAGGCAAACCCACTGTCCTTTCAGTATTTTGCTGCAATTGGAAGATATCAGCTCATTTGGCCTGAAAATGTTTTTAAGCGCATAAAAACTTACACTCTTGATTTCTGACTAAATAAAAGCTGTTGCAATGATATTTCCATGCTGAACTGAGTTGTTCTGGGTCAAATATGAAGGCAAACCCACTTTCCTTTCAGTATTTTGCTGCAATTGGCAGAAACAAGCATATTTGCTCATTCGGCCTGAAAATGCTTTTAAGCGCATAAAAACTTACACTCTTGATTTCTGGCTAAATAAAAGCTGTTGCAATGATATTTCCATGCTGAACTGAGTTGTTCTGGGTCAAATATGAAGGCAAACCCACTTTCCTTTCAGTATTTTGCTGCAATTGGAAGATATCAGCTCATTTGGCCTGAAAATGCTTTTAAGCGCATAAAAACTTACACTCTTGATTTCTGGCTAAATAAAAGCTGTTGCAATGATATTTCCATGCTGAAATGAGTTGTTCTGGGTCAAATATGAAGGCAAACCCACTGTCCTTTCAGTATTTTGCTGCAATTGGAAGATATCAGCTCATTTGGCCTGAAAATGTTTTTAAGCGCATAAAAACTTACACTCTTGATTTCTGACTAAATAAAAGCTGTTGCAATGATATTTCCATGCTGAACTGAGTTGTTCTGGGTCAAATATGAAGGCAAACCCACTTTCCTTTCAGTATTTTGCTGCAATTGGCAGAAACAAGCATATTTCCTCATTCGGCCTGAAAATGCTTTTAAGCGCATAAAAACTTACACTCTTGATTTCTGGCTAAATAAAAGCTGTTGCAATGATATTTCCATGCTGAACTGAGTTGTTCTGGGTCAAATATGAAGGCAAACCCACTTTCCTTTCAGTATTTTGCTGCAATTGGCAGAAACAAGCATATTTGCTCATTCGGCCTGAAAATGCTTTTAAGCGCATAAAAACTTACACTCTTGATTTCTGGCTAAATAAAAGCTGTTGCAATGATATTTCCATGCTGAACTGAGTTGTTCTGGGTCAAATATGAAGGCAAACCCACTTTCCTTTCAGTATTTTGCTGCAATTGGAAGATATCAGCTCATTTGGCCTGAAAATGCTTTTAAGCGCATAAAAACTTACACTCTTGATTTCTGGCTAAATAAAAGCTGTTGCAATGATATTTCCATGCTGAAATGAGTTGTTCTGGGTCAAATATGAAGGCAAACCCACTTTCCTTTCAGTATTTTGCTGCAATTGGAAGATATCAGCTCATTTGGCCTGAAAATGCTTTTAAGCGCATAAAAACTTACACTCTTGATTTCTGGCTAAATAAAAGCTGTTGCAATGATATTTCCATGCTGAACTGAGTTGTTCTGGGTCAAATATGAAGGCAAACCCACTTTCCTTTCAGTATTTTGCTGCAATTGGCAGAAACAAGCATATTTGCTCATTCGGCCTGAAAATGCTTTTAAGCGCATAAAAACTTACACTCTTGATTTCTGGCTAAATAAAAGCTGTTGCAATGATATTTCCACGCTGAACTGAGTTGTTCTGGGTCAAATATGAAGGCAAACCCACTGTCCTTTCAGTATTTTGCTGCAATTGGAAGATATCAGCTCATTTGGCCTGAAAATGCTTTTAAGCGCATAAAAACTTACACTCTTGATTTCTGACTAAATAAAAGCTGTTGCAATGATATTTCCATGCTGAACTGAGTTGTTCTGGGTCAAATATGAAGGCAAACCCACTTTCCTTTCAGTATTTTGCTGCAATTGGCAGAAACAAGCATATTTGCTCATTCGGCCTGAAAATGCTTTTAAGCGCATAAAAACTTACACTCTTGATTTCTGGCTAAATAAAAGCTGTTGCAATGATATTTCCATGCTGAACTGAGTTGTTCTGGGTCAAATATGAAGGCAAACCCACTTTCCTTTCAGTATTTTGCTGCAATTGGCAGAAACAAGCATATTTGCTCATTTGGCCTGAAAATGCTTTTAAGCGCATAAAAACTTACACTCTTGATTTCTGGCTAAATAAAAGCTGTTGCAATGATATTTCCATGCTGAACTGAGTTGTTCTGGGTCAAATATGAAGGCAAACCCACTTTCCTTTCAGTATTTTGCTGCAATTGGCAGAAACAAGCATATTTGCTCATTCGGCCTGAAAATGCTTTTAAGCGCATAAAAACTTACACTCTTGATTTCTGGCTAAATAAAAGCTGTTGCAATGATATTTCCATGCTGAACTGAGTTGTTCTGGGTTAAATATGAAGGCAAACCCACTTTCCTTTCAGTATTTTGCTGCAATTGGCAGAAACAAGCATATTTGCTCATTCGGCCTGAAAATGCTTTTAAGCGCATAAAAACTTACACTCTTGATTTCTGGCTAAATAAAAGCTGTTGCAATGATATTTCCATGCTGAACTGAGTTGTTCTGGGTCAAATATGAAGGCAAACCCACTTTCCTTTCAGTATTTTGCTGCAATTGGAAGATATCAGCTCATTTGGCCTGAAAATGCTTTTAAGCGCATAAAAACTTACACTCTTGATTTCGGGCTAAATAAAAGCTGTTGCAATGATATTTCCATGCTGAACTGAGTTGTTCTGGGTCAAATATGAAGGCAAACCCAGTTTCCTTTCAGTATTTTGCTGCAATTGGAAGATATCAGCTCATTTGGCCTGAAAATGCTTTTAAGCGCATAAAAACTTACACTCTTGATTTCTGGCTAAATAAAAGCTGTTGCAATGATATTTCCATGCTGAACTGAGTTGTTCTGGGTCAAATATGAAGGCAAACCCACTTTCCTTTCAGTATTTTGCTGCAATTGGCAGAAACAAGCATATTTGCTCATTCGGCCTGAAAATACTTTTAAGCGCATAAAAACTTACACTCTTGATTTCTGGCTAAATAAAAGCTGTTGCAATGATATTTCCATGCTGAAATGAGTTGTTCTGGGTCAAATATGAAGGCAAACCCACTTTCCTTTCAGTATTTTGCTGCAATTGGCAGAAACAAGCATATTTGCTCATTCGGCCTGAAAATGATTTTAAGCGCATAAAAACTTACACTCTTGATTTCTGGCTAAATAAAAGCTGTTGCAATGATATTTCCATGCTGAACTGAGTTGTTCTGGGTCAAATATGAAGGCAAACCCACTTTCCTTTCAGTATTTTGCTGCAATTGGAAGATATCAGCTCATTTGGCCTGAAAATGTTTTTAAGCGCATAAAAACTTACACTCTTGATTTCTGACTAAATAAAAGCTGTTGCAATGATATTTCCATGCTGAACTGAGTTGTTCTGGGTCAAATATGAAGGCAAAC
This sequence comes from Channa argus, assembly GCF_033026475.1. Taxonomy (NCBI): domain Eukaryota; kingdom Metazoa; phylum Chordata; class Actinopteri; order Anabantiformes; family Channidae; genus Channa; species Channa argus. Next base: position 637,576 of record NW_027125225.1, read on the forward strand.
CCACTTTCCTTTCAGTATTTTGCTGCAATTGGCAGAAACAAGCATATTTGCTCATTCGGCCTGAAAATGCTTTTAAGCGCATAAAAACTTACACTCTTGATTTCTGGCTAAATAAAAGCTGTTGCAATGATATTTCCATGCTGAACTGAGTTGTTCTGGGTCAAATATGAAGGCAAACCCACTTTCCTTTCAGTATTTTGCTGCAATTGGCAGAAACAAGCATATTTGCTCATTCGGCCTGAAAATGCTTTTAAGCGCATAAAAACTTACACTCTTGATTTCTGGCTAAATAAAAGCTGTTGCAATGATATTTCCATGCTGAACTGAGTTGTTCTGGGTCAAATATGAAGGCAAACCCACTTTCCTTTCAGTATTTTGCTGCAATTGGAAGATATCAGCTCATTTGGCCTGAAAATGCTTTTAAGCGCATAAAAACTTACACTCTTGATTTCTGGCTAAATAAAAGCTGTTGCAATGATATTTCCATGCTGAAATGAGTTGTTCTGGGTCAAATATGAAGGCAAACCCACTTTCCTTTCAGTATTTTGCTGCAATTGGAAGATATCAGCTCATTTGGCCTGAAAATGCTTTTAAGCGCATAAAAACTTACACTCTTGATTTCTGGCTAAATAAAAGCTGTTGCAATGATATTTCCATGCTGAACTGAGTTGTTCTGGGTCAAATATGAAGGCAAACCCACTTTCCTTTCAGTATTTTGCTGCAATTGGCAGAAACAAGCATATTTGCTCATTCGGCCTGAAAATGCTTTTAAGCGCATAAAAACTTACACTCTTGATTTCTGGCTAAATAAAAGCTGTTGCAATGATATTTCCATGCTGAACTGAGTTGTTCTGGGTCAAATATAAAGGCAAACCCACTTTCCTTTCAGTATTTTGCTGCAATTGGCAGAAACAAGCATATTTGCCCATTCGGCCTGTAAATGCTTTTAAGCGCATAAAAACTTACACTCTTGATTTCTGGCTAAATAAAAGCTGTTGCAATGATATTTCCATGCTGAACTGAGTTGTTCTGGGTCAAATATGAAGGCAAACCCACTTTCCTTTCAGTATTTTGCTGCAATTGGCAGAAACAAGCATATTTGCTTATTCGGCCTGAAAATGCTTTTAAGCGCATAAAAACTTACACTCTTGATTTCTGGCTAAATAAAAGCTGTTGCAATGATATTTCCATGCTGAACTGAGTTGTTCTGGGTCAAATATGAAGGCAAACCCAATTTCCTTTCAGTATTTTGCTGCAATTGGCAGAAACAAGCATATTTGCTCATTCGGCCTGAAAATGCTTTTAAGCGCATAAAAACTTACACTCTTGATTTCTGGCTAAATAAAAGCTGTTGCAATGATATTTCCATGCTGAACTGAGTTGTTCTGGGTCAAATATGAAGGCAAACCCACTTTCCTTTCAGTATTTTGCTGCAATTGGAAGATATCAGCTCATTTGGCCTGAAAATGCTTTTAAGCGCATAAAAACTTACACTCTTGATTTCTGGCTAAATAAAAGCTTTTGCAATGATATTTCCATGCTGAAATGAGTTGTTCTGGGTCAAATATGAAGGCAAACCCACTTTCCTTTCAGTATTTTGCTGCAATTGGAAGATATCAGCTCATTTGGCCTGAAAATGCTTTTAAGCGCATAAAAACTTACACTCTTGATTTCTGGCTAAATAAAAGCTGTTGCAATGATATTTCCATGCTGAACTGAGTTGTTCTGGGTCAAATATGAAGGCAAACCCACTTTCCTTTCAGTATTTTGCTGCAATTGGCAGAAACAAGCATATTTGCTCAATCGGCCTGAAAATGCTTTTAAGCGCATAAAAACTTACACTCTTGATTTCTGGCTAAATAAAAGCTGTTGCAATGATATTTCCATGCTGAACTGAGTTGTTCTGGGTCAAATATGAAGGCAAACCCACTGTCCTTTCAGTATTTTGCTGCAATTGGAAGATATCAGCTCATTTGGCCTGAAAATGTTTTTAAGCGCATAAAAACTTACACTCTTGATTTCTGACTAAATAAAAGCTGTTGCAATGATATTTCCATGCTGAACTGAGTTGTTCTGGGTCAAATATGAAGGCAAACCCACTTTCCTTTCAGTATTTTGCTGCAATTGGCAGAAACAAGCATATTTGCTCATTCGGCCTGAAAATGCTTTTAAGCGCATAAAAACTTACACTCTTGATTTCTGGCTAAATAAAAGCTGTTGCAATGATATTTCCATGCTGAAATGAGTTGTTCTGGGTCAAATATGAAGGCAAACCCACTTTCCTTTCAGTATTTTGCTGCAATTGGCAGAAACAAGCATATTTGCTCATTCGGCCTGAAAATGATTTTAAGCGCATAAAAACTTACACTCTTGATTTCTGGCTAAATAAAAGCTGTTGCAATGATATTTCCATGCTGAACTGAGTTGTTCTGGGTCAAATATGAAGGCAAACCCACTTTCCTTTCAGTATTTTGCTGCAATTGGAAGATATCAGCTCATTTGGCCTGAAAATGCTTTTAAGCGCATAAAAACTTACACTCTTGATTTCTGGCTAAATAAAAGCTGTTGCAATGATATTTCCATGCTGAACTGAGTTGTTCTGGGTCAAATATGAAGGAAAACCCACTTTCCTTTCAGTATTTTGCTGCAATTGGCAGAAACAAGCATATTTGCTCATTCGGCCTGAAAATGATTTTAAGCGCATAAAAACTTACACTCTTGATTTCTGGCTAAATAAAAGCTGTTGCAAAGATATTTCCATGCTGAACTGAGTTGTTCTGGGTCAAATATGAAGGCAAACCCACTGTCCTTTCAGTATTTTGCTGCAATTGGAAGATATCAGCTCATTTGGCCTGAAAATGTTTTTAAGCGCATAAAAACTTACACTCTTGATTTCTGACTAAATAAAAGCTGTTGCAATGATATTTCCATGCTGAACTGAGTTGTTCTGGGTCAAATATGAAGGCAAACCCACTTTCCTTTCAGTATTTTGCTGCAATTGGCAGAAACAAGCATATTTGCTCATTCGGCCTGAAAATGCTTTTAAGCGCATAAAAACTTACACTCTTGATTTCTGGCTAAATAAAAGCTGTTGCAATGATATTTCCATGCTGAACTGAGTTGTTCTGGGTCAAATATGAAGGCAAACCCACTTTCCTTTCAGTATTTTGCTGCAATTGGCAGAAACAAGCATATTTGCTCATTCGGCCTGAAAATGCTTTTAAGCGCATAAAAACTTACACTCTTGATTTCTGGCTAAATAAAAGCTGTTGCAATGATATTTCCATGCTGAACTGAGTTGTTCTGGGTCAAATATGAAGGCAAACCCACTTTCCTTTCAGTATTTTGCTGCAATTGGAAGATATCAGCTCATTTGGCCTGAAAATGCTTTTAAGCGCATAAAAACTTACACTCTTGATTTCTGGCTAAATAAAAGCTGTTGCAATGATATTTCCATGCTGAAATGAGTTGTTCTGGGTCAAATATGAAGGCAAACCCACTTTCCTTTCAGTATTTTGCTGCAATTGGAAGATATCAGCTCATTTGGCCTGAAAATGCTTTTAAGCGCATAAAAACTTACACTCTTGATTTCTGGCTAAATAAAAGCTGTTGCAATGATATTTCCATGCTGAACTGAGTTGTTCTGGGTCAAATATGAAGGCAAACCCACTGTCCTTTCAGTATTTTGCTGCAATTGGCAGAAACAAGCATATTTGCTCAATCGGCCTGAAAATGCTTTTAAGCGCATAAAAACTTACACTCTTGATTTCTGGCTAAATAAAAGCTGTTGCAATGATATTTCCATGCTGAACTGAGTTGTTCTGGGTCAAATATGAAGGCAAACCCACTTTCCTTTCAGTATTTTGCTGCAATTGGCAGAAACAAGCATATTTGCTCATTCGGCCTGAAAATGCTTTTAAGCGCATAAAAACTTACACTCTTGATTTCTGGCTAAATAAAAGCTGTTGCAATGATATTTCCATGCTGAACTGAGTTGTTCTGGGTCAAATATGAAGGCAAACCCACTTTCCTTTCAGTATTTTGCTGCAATTGGCAGAAACAAGCATATTTGCTCATTCGGCCTGAAAATGCTTTTAAGCGCATAAAAACTTACACTCTTGATTTCTGGCTAAATAAAAGCTGTTGCAATGATATTTCCATGCTGAACTGAGTTGTTCTGGGTCAAATATGAAGGCAAACCCACTTTCCTTTCAGTATTTTGCTGCAATTGGCAGAAACAAGCATATTTGCTCATTCGGCCTGAAAATGCTTTTAAGCGCATAAAAACTTACACTCTTGATTTCTGGCTAAATAAAAGCTGTTGCAATGATATTTCCATGCTGAACTGAGTTGTTCTGGGTCAAATATGAAGGCAAACCCACTTTCCTTTCAGTATTTTGCTGCAATTGGCAGAAACAAGCATATTTGCCCATTCGGCCTGTAAATGCTTTTAAGCGCATAAAAACTTACACTCTTGATTTCTGGCTAAATAAAAGCTGTTGCAATGATATTTCCATGCTGAACTGAGTTGTTCTGGGTCAAATATGAAGGCAAACCCACTTTCCTTTCAGTATTTTGCTGCAATTGGCAGAAACAAGCATATTTGCTTATTCGGCCTGAAAATGCTTTTAAGCGCATAAAAACTTACACTCTTGATTTCTGGCTAAATAAAAGCTGTTGCAATGATATTTCCATGCTGAACTGAGTTGTTCTGGGTCAAATATGAAGGCAAACCCACTTTCCTTTCAGTATTTTGCTGCAATTGGCAGAAACAAGCATATTTGCTCATTCGGCCTGAAAATGCTTTTAAGCGCATAAAAACTTACACTCTTGATTTCTGGCTAAATAAAAGCTGTTGCAATGATATTTCCATGCTGAACTGAGTTGTTCTGGGTCAAATATGAAGGCAAACCCACTTTCCTTTCAGTATTTTGCTGCAATTGGCAGAAACAAGCATATTTGCTCATTCGGCCTGAAAATGCTTTTAAGCGCATAAAAACTTACACTCTTGATTTCTGGCTAAATAAAAGCTGTTGCAATGATATTTCCATGCTGAACTGAGTTGTTCTGGGTCAAATATGAAGGCAAACCCACTTTCCTTTCAGTATTTTGCTGCAATTGGCAGAAACAAGCATATTTGCCCATTCGGCCTGTAAATGCTTTTAAGCGCATAAAAACTTACACTCTTGATTTCTGGCTAAATAAAAGCTGTTGCAATGATATTTCCATGCTGAACTGAGTTGTTCTGGGTCAAATATGAAGGCAAACCCACTTTCCTTTCAGTATTTTGCTGCAATTGGCAGAAACAAGCATATTTGCTTATTCGGCCTGAAAATGCTTTTAAGCGCATAAAAACTTACACTCTTGATTTCTGGCTAAATAAAAGCTGTTGCAATGATATTTCCATGCTGAACTGAGTTGTTCTGGGTCAAATATGAAGGCAAACCCAATTTCCTTTCAGTATTTTGCTGCAATTGGCAGAAACAAGCATATTTGCTCATTCGGCCTGAAAATGCTTTTAAGCGCATAAAAACTTACACTCTTGATTTTTGGCTAAATAAAAGCTGTTGCAATGATATTTCCATGCTGAACTGAGTTGTTCTGGGTCAAATATGAAGGCAAACCCACTTTCCTTTCAGTATTTTGCTGCAATTGGCAGAAACAAGCATATTTGCTCATTCGGCCTGAAAATGCTTTTAAGCGCATAAAAACTTACACTCTTGATTTCTGGCTAAATAAAAGCTGTTGCAATGATATTTCCATGCTGAACTGAGTTGTTCTGGGTCAAATATGAAGGCAAACCCACTTTCCTTTCAGTATTTTGCTGCAATTGGAAGATATCAGCTCATTTGGCCTGAAAATGCTTTTAAGCGCATAAAAACTTACACTCTTGATTTCTGGCTAAATAAAAGCTGTTGCAATGATATTTCCATGCTGAAATGAGTTGTTCTGGGTCAAATATGAAGGCAAACCCACTTTCCTTTCAGTATTTTGCTGCAATTGGAAGATATCAGCTCATTTGGCCTGAAAATGCTTTTAAGCGCATAAAAACTTACACTCTTGATTTCTGGCTAAATAAAAGCTGTTGCAATGATATTTCCATGCTGAACTGAGTTGTTCTGGGTCAAATATGAAGGCAAACCCACTTTCCTTTCAGTATTTTGCTGCAATTGGCAGAAACAAGCATATTTGCTCAATCGGCCTGAAAATGCTTTTAAGCGCATAAAAACTTACACTCTTGATTTCTGGCTAAATAAAAGCTGTTGCAATGATATTTCCATGCTGAACTGAGTTGTTCTGGGTCAAATATGAAGGCAAACCCACTTTCCTTTCAGTATTTTGCTGCAATTGGCAGAAACAAGCATATTTGCTCATTCGGCCTGAAAATGCTTTTAAGCGCATAAAAACTTACACTCTTGATTTCTGGCTAAATAAAAGCTGTTGCAATGATATTTCCATGCTGAACTGAGTTGTTCTGGGTCAAATATGAAGGCAAACCCACTTTCCTTTCAGTATTTTGCTGCAATTGGCAGAAACAAGCATATTTGCTCATTCGGCCTGAAAATGCTTTTAAGCGCATAAAAACTTACACTCTTGATTTCTGGCTAAATAAAAGCTGTTGCAATGATATTTCCATGCTGAACTGAGTTGTTCTGGGTCAAATATGAAGGCAAACCCACTTTCCTTTCAGTATTTTGCTGCAATTGGCAGAAACAAGCATATTTGCTCATTCGGCCTGAAAATGCTTTTAAGCGCATAAAAACTTACACTCTTGATTTCTGGCTAAATAAAAGCTGTTGCAATGATATTTCCATGCTGAACTGAGTTGTTCTGGGTCAAATATGAAGGCAAACCCACTTTCCTTTCAGTATTTTGCTGCAATTGGCAGAAACAAGCATATTTGCCCATTCGGCCTGTAAATGCTTTTAAGCGCATAAAAACTTACACTCTTGATTTCTGGCTAAATAAAAGCTGTTGCAATGATATTTCCATGCTGAACTGAGTTGTTCTGGGTCAAATATGAAGGCAAACCCACTTTCCTTTCAGTATTTTGCTGCAATTGGCAGAAACAAGCATATTTGCTTATTCGGCCTGAAAATGCTTTTAAGCGCATAAAAACTTACACTCTTGATTTCTGGCTAAATAAAAGCTGTTGCAATGATATTTCCATGCTGAACTGAGTTGTTCTGGGTCAAATATGAAGGCAAACCCAATTTCCTTTCAGTATTTTGCTGCAATTGGCAGAAACAAGCATATTTGCTCTTTCGGCCTGAAAATGCTTTTAAGCGCATAAAAACTTACACTCTTGATTTCTGGCTAAATAAAAGCTGTTGCAATGATATTTCCATGCTGAACTGAGTTGTTCTGGGTCAAATATGAAGGCAAACCCACTTTCCTTTCAGTATTTTGCTGCAATTGGAAGATATCAGCTCATTTGGCCTGAAAATGCTTTTAAGCGCATAAAAACTTACACTCTTGATTTCTGGCTAAATAAAAGCTGTTGCAATGATATTTCCATGCTGAAATGAGTTGTTCTGGGTCAAATAAGAAGGAAAACCCACTTTCCTTTCAGTATTTTGCTGCAATTGGAAGATATCAGCTCATTTGGCCTGAAAATGCTTTTAAGCGCATAAAAACTTACACTCTTGATTTCTGGCTAAATAAAAGCTGTTGCAATGATATTTCCATGCTGAACTGAGTTGTTCTGGGTCAAATATGAAGGCAAACCCAGTTTCCTTTCAGTATTTTGCTGCAATTGGAAGATATCAGCTCATTTGGCCTGAAAATGCTTTTAAGCGCATAAAAACTTACAATCTTGATTTCTGGCTAAATAAAAGCTGTTGCAATGATATTTCCATGCTGAACTGAGTTGTCCTGGGTCAAATATGAAGGCAAACCCACTTTCCTTTCAGTATTTTGCTGCAATTGGCAGAAACAAGCATATTTGCTCATTTGGCCTGAAAATGCTTTTAAGCGCATAAAAACTTACACTCTTGATTTCTGGCTAAATAAAAGCTGTTGCAATGATATTTCCATGCTGAACTGAGTTGTTCTGGGGCAAATATGAAGGCAAACCCACTTTCCTTTCAGTATTTTGCTGCAATTGGCAGAAACAAGCATATTTGCTCATTTGGCCTGAAAATGCTTTTAAGCGCATAAAAACTTACACTCTTGATTTCTGGCTAAATAAAAGCTGTTGCAATGATATTTCCATGCTGAACTGAGTTGTTCTGGGGCAAATATGAAGGCAAACCCACTTTCCTTTCAGTATTTTGCTGCAATTGGCAGAAACAAGCATATTTGCTCATTCGGCCTGAAAATACTTTTAAGCGCATAAAAACTTACAGTCTTGATTTCTGGCTAAATAAAAGCTGTTGCAATGATATTTCCATGCTGAACTGAGTTGTTCTGGGTCAAATATGAAGGCAAACCCACTTTCCTTTCAGTATTTTGCTGCAATTGGAAGATATCAGCTCATTTGGCCTGAAAATGCTTTTAAGCGCATAAAAACTTACACTCTTGATTTCTGGCTAAATAAAAGCTGTTGCAATGATATTTCCATGCTGAACTGAGTTGTTCTGGGTCAAATATGAAGGAAAACCCACTTTCCTTTCAGTATTTTGCTGCAATTGGCAGAAACAAGCATATTTGCTCATTCGGCCTGAAAATGATTTTAAGCGCATAAAAACTTACACTCTTGATTTCTGGCTAAATAAAAGCTGTTGCAAAGATATTTCCATGCTGAACTGAGTTGTTCTGGGTCAAATATGAAGGCAAACCCACTGTCCTTTCAGTATTTTGCTGCAATTGGAAGATATCAGCTCATTTGGCCTGAAAATGTTTTTAAGCGCATAAAAACTTACACTCTTGATTTCTGACTAAATAAAAGCTGTTGCAATGATATTTCCATGCTGAACTGAGTTGTTCTGGGTCAAATATGAAGGCAAACCCACTTTCCTTTCAGTATTTTGCTGCAATTGGCAGAAACAAGCATATTTGCTCATTCGGCCTGAAAATGCTTTTAAGCGCATAAAAACTTACACTCTTGATTTCTGGCTAAATAAAAGCTGTTGCAATGATATTTCCATGCTGAACTGAGTTGTTCTGGGTCAAATATGAAGGCAAACCCACTTTCCTTTCAGTATTTTGCTGCAATTGGCAGAAACAAGCATATTTGCTCATTCGGCCTGAAAATGCTTTTAAGCGCATAAAAACTTACACTCTTGATTTCTGGCTAAATAAAAGCTGTTGCAATGATATTTCCATGCTGAACTGAGTTGTTCTGGGTCAAATATGAAGGCAAACCCACTTTCCTTTCAGTATTTTGCTGCAATTGGAAGATATCAGCTCATTTGGCCTGAAAATGCTTTTAAGCGCATAAAAACTTACACTCTTGATTTCTGGCTAAATAAAAGCTGTTGCAATGATATTTCCATGCTGAAATGAGTTGTTCTGGGTCAAATATGAAGGCAAACCCACTTTCCTTTCAGTATTTTGCTGCAATTGGAAGATATCAGCTCATTTGGCCTGAAAATGCTTTTAAGCGCATAAAAACTTACACTCTTGATTTCTGGCTAAATAAAAGCTGTTGCAATGATATTTCCATGCTGAACTGAGTTGTTCTGGGTCAAATATGAAGGCAAACCCACTTTCCTTTCAGTATTTTGCTGCAATTGGCAGAAACAAGCATATTTGCTCAATCGGCCTGAAAATGCTTTTAAGCGCATAAAAACTTACACTCTTGATTTCTGGCTAAATAAAAGCTGTTGCAATGATATTTCCATGCTGAACTGAGTTGTTCTGGGTCAAATATGAAGGCAAACCCACTTTCCTTTCAGTATTTTGCTGCAATTGGCAGAAACAAGCATATTTGCTCATTCGGCCTGAAAATGCTTTTAAGCGCATAAAAACTTACACTCTTGATTTCTGGCTAAATAAAAGCTGTTGCAATGATATTTCCATGCTGAACTGAGTTGTTCTGGGTCAAATATGAAGGCAAACCCAGTTTCCTTTCAGTATTTTGCTGCAATTGGAAGATATCAGCTCATTTGGCCTGAAAATGCTTTTAAGCGCATAAAAACTTACAATCTTGATTTCTGGCTAAATAAAAGCTGTTGCAATGATATTTCCATGCTGAACTGAGTTGTCCTGGGTCAAATATGAAGGCAAACCCACTTTCCTTTCAGTATTTTGCTGCAATTGGCAGAAACAAGCATATTTGCTCATTTGGCCTGAAAATGCTTTTAAGCGCATAAAAACTTACACTCTTGATTTCTGGCTAAATAAAAGCTGTTGCAATGATATTTCCATGCTGAACTGAGTTGTTCTGGGGCAAATATGAAGGCAAACCCACTTTCCTTTCAGTATTTTGCTGCAATTGGCAGAAACAAGCATATTTGCTCATTTGGCCTGAAAATGCTTTTAAGCGCATAAAAACTTACACTCTTGATTTCTGGCTAAATAAAAGCTGTTGCAATGATATTTCCATGCTGAACTGAGTTGTTCTGGGGCAAATATGAAGGCAAACCCACTTTCCTTTCAGTATTTTGCTGCAATTGGCAGAAACAAGCATATTTGCTCATTCGGCCTGAAAATACTTTTAAGCGCATAAAAACTTACAGTCTTGATTTCTGGCTAAATAAAAGCTGTTGCAATGATATTTCCATGCTGAACTGAGTTGTTCTGGGTCAAATATGAAGGCAAACCCACTTTCCTTTCAGTATTTTGCTGCAATTGGAAGATATCAGCTCATTTGGCCTGAAAATGCTTTTAAGCGCATAAAAACTTACACTCTTGATTTCTGGCTAAATAAAAGCTGTTGCAATGATATTTCCATGCTGAACTGAGTTGTTCTGGGTCAAATATGAAGGAAAACCCACTTTCCTTTCAGTATTTTGCTGCAATTGGCAGAAACAAGCATATTTGCTCATTCGGCCTGAAAATGATTTTAAGCGCATAAAAACTTACACTCTTGATTTCTGGCTAAATAAAAGCTGTTGCAAAGATATTTCCATGCTGAACTTAGTTGTTCTGGGTCAAATATGAAGGCAAACCCACTGTCCTTTCAGTATTTTGCTGCAATTGGAAGATATCAGCTCATTTGGCCTGAAAATGTTTTTAAGCGCATAAAAACTTACACTCTTGATTTCTGACTAAATAAAAGCTGTTGCAATGATATTTCCATGCTGAACTGAGTTGTTCTGGGTCAAATATGAAGGCAAACCCACTTTCCTTTCAGTATTTTGCTGCAATTGGCAGAAACAAGCATATTTGCTCATTCGGCCTGAAAATGCTTTTAAGCGCATAAAAACTTACACTCTTGATTTCTGGCTAAATAAAAGCTGTTGCAATGATATTTCCATGCTGAACTGAGTTGTTCTGGGTCAAATATGAAGGCAAACCCACTTTCCTTTCAGTATTTTGCTGCAATTGGCAGAAACAAGCATATTTGCTCATTCGGCCTGAAAATGCTTTTAAGCGCATAAAAACTTACACTCTTGATTTCTGGCTAAATAAAAGCTGTTGCAATGATATTTCCATGCTGAACTGAGTTGTTCTGGGTCAAATATGAAGGCAAACCCACTTTCCTTTCAGTATTTTGCTGCAATTGGAAGATATCAGCTCATTTGGCCTGAAAATGCTTTTAAGCGCATAAAAACTTACACTCTTGATTTCTGGCTAAATAAAAGCTGTTGCAATGATATTTCCATGCTGAAATGAGTTGTTCTGGGTCAAATATGAAGGCAAACCCACTTTCCTTTCAGTATTTTGCTGCAATTGGAAGATATCAGCTCATTTGGCCTGAAAATGCTTTTAAGCGCATAAAAACTTACACTCTTGATTTCTGGCTAAATAAAAGCTGTTGCAATGATATTTCCATGCTGAACTGAGTTGTTCTGGGTCAAATATGAAGGCAAACCCACTTTCCTTTCAGTATTTTGCTGCAATTGGCAGAAACAAGCATATTTGCTCAATCGGCCTGAAAATGCTTTTAAGCGCATAAAAACTTACACTCTTGATTTCTGGCTAAATAAAAGCTGTTGCAATGATATTTCCATGCTGAACTGAGTTGTTCTGGGTCAAATATGAAGGCAAACCCACTTTCCTTTCAGTATTTTGCTGCAATTGGCAGAAACAAGCATATTTGCTCATTCGGCCTGAAAATGCTTTTAAGCGCATAAAAACTTACACTCTTGATTTCTGGCTAAATAAAAGCTGTTGCAATGATATTTCCATGCTGAACTGAGTTGTTCTGGGTCAAATATGAAGGCAAACCCACTTTCCTTTCAGTATTTTGCTGCAATTGGCAGAAACAAGCATATTTGCTCATTCGGCCTGAAAATGCTTTTAAGCGCATAAAAACTTACACTCTTGATTTCTGGCTAAATAAAAGCTGTTGCAATGATATTTCCATGCTGAACTGAGTTGTTCTGGGTCAAATATGAAGGCAAACCCACTTTCCTTTCAGTATTTTGCTGCAATTGGCAGAAACAAGCATATTTGCTCATTCGGCCTGAAAATGCTTTTAAGCGCATAAAAACTTACACTCTTGATTTCTGGCTAAATAAAAGCTGTTGCAATGATATTTCCATGCTGAACTGAGTTGTTCTGGGTCAAATATGAAGGCAAACCCACTTTCCTTTCAGTATTTTGCTGCAATTGGCAGAAACAAGCATATTTGCCCATTCGGCCTGTAAATGCTTTTAAGCGCATAAAAACTTACACTCTTGATTTCTGGCTAAATAAAAGCTGTTGCAATGATATTTCCATGCTGAACTGAGTTGTTCTGGGTCAAATATGAAGGCAAACCCACTTTCCTTTCAGTATTTTGCTGCAATTGGCAGAAACAAGCATATTTGCTTATTCGGCCTGAAAATGCTTTTAAGCGCATAAAAACTTACACTCTTGATTTCTGGCTAAATAAAAGCTGTTGCAATGATATTTCCATGCTGAACTGAGTTGTTCTGGGTCAAATATGAAGGCAAACCCACTTTCCTTTCAGTATTTTGCTGCAATTGGCAGAAACAAGCATATTTGCTCATTCGGCCTGAAAATGCTTTTAAGCGCATAAAAACTTACACTCTTGATTTCTGGCTAAATAAAAGCTGTTGCAATGATATTTCCATGCTGAACTGAGTTGTTCTGGGTCAAATATGAAGGCAAACCCACTTTCCTTTCAGTATTTTGCTGCAATTGGCAGAAACAAGCATATTTGCTCATTCGGCCTGAAAATGCTTTTAAGCGCATAAAAACTTACACTCTTGATTTCTGGCTAAATAAAAGCTGTTGCAATGATATTTCCATGCTGAACTGAGTTGTTCTGGGTCAAATATGAAGGCAAACCCACTTTCCTTTCAGTATTTTGCTGCAATTGGCAGAAACAAGCATATTTGCCCATTCGGCCTGTAAATGCTTTTAAGCGCATAAAAACTTACACTCTTGATTTCTGGCTAAATAAAAGCTGTTGCAATGATATTTCCATGCTGAACTGAGTTGTTCTGGGTCAAATATGAAGGCAAACCCACTTTCCTTTCAGTATTTTGCTGCAATTGGCAGAAACAAGCATATTTGCTTATTCGGCCTGAAAATGCTTTTAAGCGCATAAAAACTTACACTCTTGATTTCTGGCTAAATAAAAGCTGTTGCAATGATATTTCCATGCTGAACTGAGTTGTTCTGGGTCAAATATGAAGGCAAACCCAATTTCCTTTCAGTATTTTGCTGCAATTGGCAGAAACAAGCATATTTGCTCATTCGGCCTGAAAATGCTTTTAAGCGCATAAAAACTTACACTCTTGATTTTTGGCTAAATAAAAGCTGTTGCAATGATATTTCCATGCTGAACTGAGTTGTTCTGGGTCAAATATGAAGGCAAACCCACTTTCCTTTCAGTATTTTGCTGCAATTGGCAGAAACAAGCATATTTGCTCATTCGGCCTGAAAATGCTTTTAAGCGCATAAAAACTTACACTCTTGATTTCTGGCTAAATAAAAGCTGTTGCAATGATATTTCCATGCTGAACTGAGTTGTTCTGGGTCAAATATGAAGGCAAACCCACTTTCCTTTCAGTATTTTGCTGCAATTGGAAGATATCAGCTCATTTGGCCTGAAAATGCTTTTAAGCGCATAAAAACTTACACTCTTGATTTCTGGCTAAATAAAAGCTGTTGCAATGATATTTCCATGCTGAAATGAGTTGTTCTGGGTCAAATATGAAGGCAAACCCACTTTCCTTTCAGTATTTTGCTGCAATTGGAAGATATCAGCTCATTTGGCCTGAAAATGCTTTTAAGCGCATAAAAACTTACACTCTTGATTTCTGGCTAAATAAAAGCTGTTGCAATGATATTTCCATGCTGAACTGAGTTGTTCTGGGTCAAATATGAAGGCAAACCCACTTTCCTTTCAGTATTTTGCTGCAATTGGCAGAAACAAGCATATTTGCTCAATCGGCCTGAAAATGCTTTTAAGCGCATAAAAACTTACACTCTTGATTTCTGGCTAAATAAAAGCTGTTGCAATGATATTTCCATGCTGAACTGAGTTGTTCTGGGTCAAATATGAAGGCAAACCCACTTTCCTTTCAGTATTTTGCTGCAATTGGCAGAAACAAGCATATTTGCTCATTCGGCCTGAAAATGCTTTTAAGCGCATAAAAACTTACACTCTTGATTTCTGGCTAAATAAAAGCTGTTGCAATGATATTTCCATGCTGAACTGAGTTGTTCTGGGTCAAATATGAAGGCAAACCCACTTTCCTTTCAGTATTTTGCTGCAATTGGCAGAAACAAGCATATTTGCTCATTCGGCCTGAAAATGCTTTTAAGCGCATAAAAACTTACACTCTTGATTTCTGGCTAAATAAAAGCTGTTGCAATGATATTTCCATGCTGAACTGAGTTGTTCTGGGTCAAATATGAAGGCAAACCCACTTTCCTTTCAGTATTTTGCTGCAATTGGCAGAAACAAGCATATTTGCTCATTCGGCCTGAAAATGCTTTTAAGCGCATAAAAACTTACACTCTTGATTTCTGGCTAAATAAAAGCTGTTGCAATGATATTTCCATGCTGAACTGAGTTGTTCTGGGTCAAATATGAAGGCAAACCCACTTTCCTTTCAGTATTTTGCTGCAATTGGCAGAAACAAGCATATTTGCCCATTCGGCCTGTAAATGCTTTTAAGCGCATAAAAACTTACACTCTTGATTTCTGGCTAAATAAAAGCTGTTGCAATGATATTTCCATGCTGAACTGAGTTGTTCTGGGTCAAATATGAAGGCAAACCCACTTTCCTTTCAGTATTTTGCTGCAATTGGCAGAAACAAGCATATTTGCTTATTCGGCCTGAAAATGCTTTTAAGCGCATAAAAACTTACACTCTTGATTTCTGGCTAAATAAAAGCTGTTGCAATGATATTTCCATGCTGAACTGAGTTGTTCTGGGTCAAATATGAAGGCAAACCCAATTTCCTTTCAGTATTTTGCTGCAATTGGCAGAAACAAGCATATTTGCTCATTCGGCCTGAAAATGCTTTTAAGCGCATAAAAACTTACACTCTTGATTTCTGGCTAAATAAAAGCTGTTGCAATGATATTTCCATGCTGAACTGAGTTGTTCTGGGTCAAATATGAAGGCAAACCCACTTTCCTTTCAGTATTTTGCTGCAATTGGCAGAAACAAGCATATTTGCTCATTCGGCCTGAAAATGCTTTTAAGCGCATAAAAACTTACACTCTTGATTTCTGGCTAAATAAAAGCTGTTGCAATGATATTTCCATGCTGAACTGAGTTGTTCTGGGTCAAATATGAAGGCAAACCCACTTTCCTTTCAGTATTTTGCTGCAATTGGAAGATATCAGCTCATTTGGCCTGAAAATGCTTTTAAGCGCATAAAAACTTACACTCTTGATTTCTGGCTAAATAAAAGCTGTTGCAATGATATTTCCATGCTGAAATGAGTTCTTCTGGGTCAAATAAGAAGGAAAACCCACTTTCCTTTCAGTATTTTGCTGCAATTGGAAGATATCAGCTCATTTGGCCTGAAAATGCTTTTAAGCGCATAAAAACTTACACTCTTGATTTCTGGCTAAATAAAAGCTGTTGCAATGATATTTCCATGCTGAACTGAGTTGTTCTGGGTCAAATATGAAGGCAAACCCAGTTTCCTTTCAGTATTTTGCTGCAATTGGAAGATATCAGCTCATTTGGCCTGAAAATGCTTTTAAGCGCATAAAAACTTACAATCTTGATTTCTGGCTAAATAAAAGCTGTTGCAATGATATTTCCATGCTGAACTGAGTTGTCCTGGGTCAAATATGAAGGCAAACCCACTTTCCTTTCAGTATTTTGCTGCAATTGGCAGAAACAAGCATATTTGCTCATTTGGCCTGAAAATGCTTTTAAGCGCATAAAAACTTACACTCTTGATTTCTGGCTAAATAAAAGCTGTTGCAATGATATTTCCATGCTGAACTGAGTTGTTCTGGGGCAAATATGAAGGCAAACCCACTTTCCTTTCAGTATTTTGCTGCAATTGGCAGAAACAAGCATATTTGCTCATTCGGCCTGAAAATACTTTTAAGCGCATAAAAACTTACACTCTTGATTTCTGGCTAAATAAAAGCTGTTGCAATGATATTTCCATGCTGAAATGAGTTGTTCTGGGTCAAATATGAAGGCAAACCCACTTTCCTTTCAGTATTTTGCTGCAATTGGCAGAAACAAGCATATTTGCTCATTCGGCCTGAAAATGATTTTAAGCGCATAAAAACTTACACTCTTGATTTCTGGCTAAATAAAAGCTGTTGCAATGATATTTCCATGCTGAACTGAGTTGTTCTGGGTCAAATATGAAGGCAAACCCACTTTCCTTTCAGTATTTTGCTGCAATTGGAAGATATCAGCTCATTTGGCCTGAAAATGCTTTTAAGCGCATAAAAACTTACACTCTTGATTTCTGGCTAAATAAAAGCTGTTGCAATGATATTTCCATGCTGAACTGAGTTGTTCTGGGTCAAATATGAAGGCAAACCCACTTTCCTTTCAGTATTTTGCTGCAATTGGCAGAAACAAGCATATTTGCCCATTCGGCCTGTAAATGCTTTTAAGCGCATAAAAACTTACACTCTTGATTTCTGGCTAAATAAAAGCTGTTGCAATGATATTTCCATGCTGAACTGAGTTGTTCTGGGTCAAATATGAAGGCAAACCCACTTTCCTTTCAGTATTTTGCTGCAATTGGCAGAAACAAGCATATTTGCTTATTCGGCCTGAAAATGCTTTTAAGCGCATAAAAACTTACACTCTTGATTTCTGGCTAAATAAAAGCTGTTGCAATGATATTTCCATGCTGAACTGAGTTGTTCTGGTTCAAATATGAAGGCAAACCCAATTTCCTTTCAGTATTTTGCTGCAATTGGCAGAAACAAGCATATTTGCTCATTCGGCCTGAAAATGCTTTTAAGCGCATAAAAACTTACACTCTTGATTTCTGGCTAAATAAAAGCTGTTGCAATGATATTTCCATGCTGAACTGAGTTGTTCTGGGTCAAATATGAAGGCAAACCCACTTTCCTTTCAGTATTTTGCTGCAATTGGCAGAAACAAGCATATTTGCTCATTCGGCCTGAAAATGCTTTTAAGCGCATAAAAACTTACACTCTTGATTTCTGGCTAAATAAAAGCTGTTGCAATGATATTTCCATGCTGAACTGAGTTGTTCTGGGTCAAATATGAAGGCAAACCCACTTTCCTTTCAGTATTTTGCTGCAATTGGAAGATATCAGCTCATTTGGCCTGAAAATGCTTTTAAGCGCATAAAAACTTACACTCTTGATTTCTGGCTAAATAAAAGCTGTTGCAATGATATTTCCATGCTGAAATGAGTTGTTCTGGGTCAAATAAGAAGGAAAACCCACTTTCCTTTCAGTATTTTGCTGCAATTGGAAGATATCAGCTCATTTGGCCTGAAAATGCTTTTAAGCGCATAAAAACTTACACTCTTGATTTCTGGCTAAATAAAAGCTGTTGCAAAGATATTTCCATGCTGAACTGAGTTGTTCTGGGTCAAATATGAAGGCAAACCCACTGTCCTTTCAGTATTTTGCTGCAATTGGAAGATATCAGCTCATTTGGCCTGAAAATGTTTTTAAGCGCATAAAAACTTACACTCTTGATTTCTGACTAAATAAAAGCTGTTGCAATGATATTTCCATGCTGAACTGAGTTGTTCTGGGTCAAATATGAAGGCAAACCCACTTTCCTTTCAGTATTTTGCTGCAATTGGCAGAAACAAGCATATTTGCTCATTCGGCCTGAAAATGCTTTTAAGCGCATAAAAACTTACACTCTTGATTTCTGGCTAAATAAAAGCTGTTGCAATGATATTTCCATGCTGAACTGAGTTGTTCTGGGTCAAATATGAAGGCAAACCCACTTTCCTTTCAGTATTTTGCTGCAATTGGAAGATATCAGCTCATTTGGCCTGAAAATGCTTTTAAGCGCATAAAAACTTACACTCTTGATTTCTGGCTAAATAAAAGCTGTTGCAATGATATTTCCATGCTGAAATGAGTTGTTCTGGGTCAAATATGAAGGCAAACCCACTTTCCTTTCAGTATTTTGCTGCAATTGGAAGATATCAGCTCATTTGGCCTGAAAATGCTTTTAAGCGCATAAAAACTTACACTCTTGATTTCTGGCTAAATAAAAGCTGTTGCAATGATATTTCCATGCTGAACTGAGTTGTTCTGGGTCAAATATGAAGGCAAACCCACTTTCCTTTCAGTATTTTGCTGCAATTGGCAGAAACAAGCATATTTGCTCATTCGGCCTGAAAATGCTTTTAAGCGCATAAAAACTTACACTCTTGATTTCTGGCTAAATAAAAGCTGTTGCAATGATATTTCCACGCTGAACTGAGTTGTTCTGGGTCAAATATGAAGGCAAACCCACTGTCCTTTCAGTATTTTGCTGCAATTGGAAGATATCAGCTCATTTGGCCTGAAAATGCTTTTAAGCACATAAAAACTTACACTCTTGATTTCTGACTAAATAAAAGCTGTTGCAATGATATTTCCATGCTGAACTGAGTTGTTCTGGGTCAAATATGAAGGCAAACCCACTTTCCTTTCAGTATTTTGCTGCAATTGGCAGAAACAAGCATATTTGCTCATTCGGCCTGAAAATGCTTTTAAGCGCATAAAAACTTACACTCTTGATTTCTGGCTAAATAAAAGCTGTTGCAATGATATTTCCATGCTGAACTGAGTTGTTCTGGGTCAAATATGAAGGCAAACCCAATTTCCTTTCAGTATTTTGCTGCAATTGGCAGAAACAAGCATATTTGCTCATTCGGCCTGAAAATGCTTTTAAGCGCATAAAAACTTACACTCTTGATTTCTGGCTAAATAAAAGCTGTTGCAATGATATTTCCATGCTGAACTGAGTTGTTCTG